>NC_053392.1:292484265-292796265 GCF_905171765.1 Bufo bufo | reverse complement strand
TAAAAAATAATTATTACCCTCATCACTTCGGGCACGGGTGCTTGAACTGGCTCTTCTGATAATTACGGAAGATTGAGTCTTCATCTCTACACTGTCTTCTGTAAACTGCTGTGCACTTGTGGGGCTTATATTGGGGCTACTACTGGTGGACAACTAAGAAAAAGACAAACGTTTGAACATAATTACATTCAAAGAAAACATGACACTAATATGTCAGCTAATATCCAGCCTGGGATGTCCTAGCTCAGTGATTCTGAAAAAGAATGAAAAAAAAGTACTGGTTTAGCAGTGTGCCCCCAGCTGTAAATGAGAACTGTACATGAACCCATTCACTTGAAGGAAGCACTGCTGCAGCCCTTTGAGGTCCTGCTGTGCAAGGAAAAATAGTGAAGGTGGTGATGTTGGTACCTTCTTGGGATCATTGGGGGTCCTACATGTCATATCCTAGCAAGATACCATCACTTTATAAGATGGTAAAACGAATTTAAAGCAGTTGCTCGAGTTAAATAAAACATCCTATGTAAATGCACTAAAATAACAAAAGATGGAGCTGCCCAAGATTTTAATTAACTCACACAACCCCTTCAAGTCTGATACATACGTATCCTCTGAAAAAAACACTAATACAAAACTGAGCTTTCAGCGAAGATTTTAAGCATGTTCTATACCAGCATGGGGTATTGAGTTAAAGGGTTTGTCCGGTTTTCCCATATTAAAGGACCTATCCTCATCGATAGGTCAAAAATATGTTTGGTGGGGGTCCGACTCCCCCGCCAACTAGATGTTTGAAGAGACCGCAGCACTCATACGAGCACTGTATTCTCTTCAGTTAACCTGTTTGCCGTCGACAATGCAGTAGCCGTGTAGTGTAATAAAGCAGTTTAATTACTCTGCTATGGATTTTTGCACTTCTGTCCCTCTATGATATTTGTGACAAATAAGTACAAGATATATTGGGTACACATGGATATTTTGGCTGTAGCTTTTTATAATTAACAAAAAAAAAAAAAAAAAGGAAACATTGAGTAGCTGACCTTATTCCCGGAAAGATGATCGCCATCGCCACTGTACTTCGGTTTTGACAACGAAGGTAGAAATGGCACACGCATTGCACTTAGTGGTTGTCTTAAAAGAAGAAGCAGAAAAAGAGTTAAGCCTCATGCACACCTCCGTGAAACATGGACCGTGTGATACCGGCCTGGATTTCTTCTGAGTGCAGAAGCGCATGGCGTCATTGGTTGCTATGACGCCGCGCGCTTCCTGCTGCCGCCGCTGTACAGTAGTACATTGGTATAGATCAGACCAGTGTGCGCACACAGCATCATAGATTACAATGATGCTGTGCACGTCGGGCCGCCCGCATCATATGATCTTATGATCTATATGACCATATATCTCGGAGGGCATACGGTCGTGTGCAAGAGGCCCAAAACTGCTGACAGATTCCCTTTAAGAATTCAGAGAACCACAAGAAACAAAAAAAAAAAATATACACTAGTACCTTTTGCTGGAAAAGGTGTAAATATTCCTGTCATCAGCTTCTGGAGAAGTTAAGGACTGTACGGGGACTCTCCCAAACTGACATGTCTAGCGGGCATAAAAATTAATCATGTTTAGTGTATAATCACATAGATTGTAAGTGGCCGTGAATGCATGCTACGTTACCTTGTTTGGCACATTTGTCAGAGGCTTCCTTGGAATTTCATCACATTCTTCAGGTGAGCTCAACTTTTGTCTAAAAAAGAAGCCTAGGTTAAGGCCTGGTACAAATATACTTCAATCAAACTTAAAAGCAAAATCATAAAGTGCGATACCCAATTGAACAGATCAAGTTGGTAGAGAGCTCATCGGAGCTGTCACTGCGTATCCTCTGGGGTCTTCCCAGCATAGAGCTCTGCACATTTTCTTCATTTGGGTGGCTCAAAGACGCTGCAAAAAAAACAAAAAACAATTGATCTAAATGACAACATCGAAGGCATACTAAAGATTTACCACCACATTCACATTGCAGTTACTTACAGGACAGGTTTTCTTTATCTTCCTCAGAGATCAGCTGTGGTTTCTTCAACTGCAAGTTCTTCATGGCCAACTCGATCATATCAGCAGGGACAGCTCGGCAATCCTTTCCTTTCTGGAGAATCTGCTTGCTCTTTTTAAAGTTTCCTGGCAAAATGACAGCCATAACGTTAGGTCTATAGTTGTCCCTAAAAGGTTGCCACTTCCAATGTGTAGGCTGGAGATTTCTACTCGACAGATAGAGACATGCCAGAAAATTATATCAGGTTCAGGCAATGAAATCCTCATCGAACGCTAGAAAGAAGGGGCAGAGGTGCCTACGGGTACGCTGAGTCCAATCAGTGGCAATTAGTTTTTTATTATCACTGGAGTCGGAGGGTGTCAAAGGGGCATAGGCTTTCTAAAGATTGGTGAGGGTCACAGCACCCAGACCACCAATGACCAGTACACTTTAGAGGGAAACAAATTAAAACAGAACACGAAAGGAGAAACTAACATTGGAAGATGGAGTGGTCAGGATGGAAAGTCTAACATTTTTAATTTATTTACTTGTATTTTATTAACTATATTACGCTCATGAGTTCCTTTCCTTCAACAATAAATACAGGAAAGTGACAAACAGGAGGTCTGAGACATGTGGCCCTGTCACCCTGTGTGCATTTTATACCCTGATCACTATGTTTTGGCAGGATTTTATATGGACCTAATATCTATGGAAGTTAACCTGCCTAGGACTAGAGCTTAGTCTTTGGACTAACCAACCCCTTGAAGCCTCAAAATACTACACGGCAGTCTTCAATCATCATCTGATAAAGAGGTGGAAGAAGGTAATCTATTCGCATTGCAGATTCAGTCACGTCTGACAGGTTCGATAGCCTAGCAAGACTAGTCGGTGCTTAAATTTACACTGCTCCTGGCCAGAGACTATGTCGGGATCACAGGCACTTGGTCAACTGTCTACATAAGAAGCAGCTGAACTGCGTACCAGCCAATATCTTGGACATGAAGAATGGATGATACTAGGATTCTGTCTCAAACGATTTCCTAAATGTCTGACAGCTCAGCACTGCACCTTGTACCTTTCTATGTATTCAACCTAAATCCTGGTTTTGTATTATGGTCAAAAAAGCCTCTGTGGTTTCTAAATTTATAATTATACTATATACTAATAGGTGTATAATATATATAGCACCATGGAATGAATGGCCAAAAAAAAACATTGGCGGCAGCAGAGGCGCAGGGGGGAGGGAGACTGCTTCCTTCTCCCCTGTGCTGCTGAGGAGAACACGGAGCACACAGAGCAGCGCGCTCCTTGTTCTCTGATACTAGACTGTGCAATAGCGAAGCCTAGAATCGAAAAAAGGCAAATCCTGGTATCGAGGTTGATACCAGGCAAAAGTATCGATTGGGTATCGAAAATTCGATACCAGAAACAACCCTACTCCTAACATTTCCACTGTCTCTCTGATGAATTTCTTTTTTTCAGCCTAATGATGGCCTTTGCCACTTCCATTGAGAGCTCCTTTGACCACATTTTATGGGTTCACAGCAACAGCTTCCAAATGCAAATGCCACAGCTGGAATTAACTCCAGACCTTTTACCTGCTTAACTGATGATGGATTAACGAGGGAATAGTCCATTAAATAGCTTTTGAGACAACTGTCCAATTACCTTTGGTCCCTTGAAATAGAGGCAGCTACATATTAAAGAGTTGTAATTCCTAAACCCTTCTGCCAAATAGGAATACCCTCAAATTAAAGCTGAGAGTCTGCACTTTAAGCCCATATTGATTATATACCAGTACCTTGAATAGGTTTCAGTAAACAGCTAAAATGTCAAAACTTTTGCCACTGTCCAAATATTTCTGGACCTGTGGGTGTATGTGTATTGTATATAACAATTCAGTTTAATTTATTTTTACAGCGGAAGTCAGTGGCAGAAGTGATGGACCACGTGATCTTTTTTTTCTGTGTGTACAGCTGTATAGGAATATATATACCTCACTTATTATATAGTGAAACTGTTCAAACAGGTTTACTGCATATTTTTCAACTTTGGGAAAACATTTTATATCAAACATGCGCTGTTCCGTCGCCTAAAATGGGTGTTCTCCCGTTAGACATTTAAAGACATTTTCCATGAGTCACAGATTGATGGTCTATCCTCAGGACAGGGCATCAATATATGATCAGTAGGGGTCCAACTCCTGGCACCCCTGCCTATTAGCCGTTTGAAGAGGCTGTGGCGCTCGTCTATCTTCCTTGGACAATGACATCACCTTTATGAGTCACATGGCCTATTTGCAACTGAATCCCATTCAAGTGGAAAGGCCTGAGCTGCAATATCAAACGCAGCCGCTATACAATTTACATTGCTGTGCTTAGCATGCTGTGACGAGGCTGCAGAGCTCGCGGGAGTACACTGGCCTCTTCAAACAGCTGATCACGAAGGCGTTGAGTCGGACCCCCACAATCAGATGTTGATGACCTATACTGAGGATAGCCATCCATACTGAACTCCCATGAAAAACCGTTTAAAAGGAAATGTGTAAGTAGTTCTGTCAATATAAAACTGCTGACAGACAAAAAGGTAGGCGCCAGGGACAGGGAGCGATACGTACCTTCTCAGAGTCTAACCCATCATAAAGATTCTTCATGAAAACAAAAATTTGCATGTGCATACAGAGCAGAACAACAGAATAAGAAAAGCATATTAACAAATTACCTTCAGACCACTCAAACTGGGCAAAAGCAGCATGCACAAAAGCAAACTTTTTGCAGTTCAATCTTACAAGCTGGAACTGGTCCCGTGCCTCATCTGGGTCCAGTATGCTAAAAAGTGCATTAAACATAAAAAATGACAAGTAAGCATCACAGTTAACACGTAACAAACACCAAAACCACATAGTGACTTTTACAGTCTGGTTATTCTCATGCTAAAACTGGTGCAAATAAAAAGTGGAGGAGATGTCCCCAGCAATGAATTAGATTGCTACTTTCATTTTCTCTTAAAAATTTTAATTAAAAGGTGGAATCCGATTTATTGCTATGGGCAACTACTCCTCTTGTGCTATAGTTATACTTATTTTTTTTATCACACTTCCCTCAATATTCATAAAATACTGACATAAGCCTTCTATATGTTGCAATTACAACTTAAAGGGGTTCTGCAGTTTTGTTTAAACCGATTATCATCCTCTGGATAGATCATCAGCATCTGACCAGCGGGGGTCCGACACCCGGGACCCCCGCCGATCAGCTGTTTGAGAAGGCAGCGGCGCTCCAGCAGCGCCACGGCCTTCTCACTGTTTACCGCAGGCTCAGTGACGTCACGACTAGTATCAACTGGCCTGGGCGTGGCTAAGCTCTGTTCACTTGAATGGAGCTTAGCCCAGGGCCAGACCAGTTGATACAAGTCGTGTGACGTCACTGGGCAAGCGATAAACAGTGAGAAGGCAACGGCGCTGCTGCCTTCTCAAACAGCTGATCGGCGGGTGTCGGACCCCTGCCGGTCAGATGCTGATGATCTATCCTGAGGATAGATCAGTTAAAACAAACTGTAGAACCCCTTTAAATGGGGAATACTTTTATTAATTTTTTTAAAGTCCACCAATCAGACGAGTGGGACACCCAATGGAGGGCAAGGTTTCTTGCTGCACCCAGAACAGATAGCAACTATTAAAAACATGTGCGGCTTTTGACCACATTGTATAAACCAATTTCTTCAGTTTATTTCTGTTGCACATGTTGTACAGTCGTGGCCAAAAGTTTTGAGAATTACATATTTTTATAATAGCAATTTGCATATACTCCAGAATGTTATGAAGAGTGATCAGATGAATTGCATAGTCCTTCTTTGCCATGAAAATGAACTTCATCCCACAAAAACCTTTCCACTGCATTTCATAGCTGTCATTAAAGGACCTGCTGAGATCATTTCAGTAATCGTCTTGTTCACTCAGGTGAGAATGTTGATGAGCACAAGGCTGGAGATCATTATGTCAGGCTGATTGGGTTAAAATGTCAGGCTGATTGGGTTAAAATGGCAGACTTGACATGTTAAAAGGAGGGTGATGCTTGAAAGACCGTAATTAGACTTACCGGTAATTCTGTTTCCTTGAGTCCACCATGACGGCTCTACTATGAGATTGACCCTTGACCTCTGTAGGGGCAGGAACACACAGAGTTTAAAAGGCCACCAGCCACACTCACCCTCAGTGCTTTCCAAATTACCAAGTGGGTGTAGCCTTAACCTAGGCAAGTATATGAATATATAAATTTTTTTTTTTTTTTGAGTATTAATTCATACTCAACCCCTCCTTAAATCTCAGGGGGGGAAATCTGGGCCGTCATGGTGGACTCAAGGAAACAGAATTACCGGTAAGTCTAATTACGGTCTTTCCATTTCGTCCACCATGACGGCTCTACTATGAGAACTACCAGATTATTAAACAGGGTGGGTAACTGCTTGTAGAACCTTCTGACCGAAGGTTAAATCCGCAGAAGCTGACACATTAATCCGGTAATGTTTGATAAAAGTACTTATATTCGACCAGGTGGCTGCTTTACAAATCCTGTCAAGGGAGACACCTCCTCTTTCTGCCCATGAAGACGCCATAGCTCTTGTAGAGTGAGCTTTTATATTCGTGGGGCTATCTAGACCCGACTTCTGGTAGCAGCAAATAATAGTAGATCTGATCCATCTTCCGATCGTGGCTTTGGATGCCTTTTTCCCCCTGTTTGGACCCCCATACTGAACGAAAAGGTTATCATCTTTCCTAAATTCTTTTGTTAAGTCCAGGTATTGTATGATAGTATCCCGGACGTCCAGGAGCTGGAACTGATCTTGTGATGGGTCGTCCTTGGGAAAAGATGGAAGGATGATCTCTTGGTCTCTGTGAAAGTCCGACACCACTTTTGGGAGAAAACCTGGATCTAAACGTAAAACTATTCTGTCCGGGAAGATCGTGAGGTATGGTTCCCTGCAGGACAGCGCTTGGATTTCACCCAGACGTCTGGCTGAAGTGATTGCCACTAGGAAGGCTGCTTTTAAAGATAGGTGTTTGAGAGATATATCCTGCGTAGGAGAAAAAGGCGAATTCGTAAGGTTTTTTAGGACCAAGTTTAGATCCCATTGAGGCGTCCTAGGGGTTAGGGAAGGTCTCAATCTTGAGGCAGCTTTTATGAACCTCCTTATCCACCTGTGACTGGCCAGGTCCGTATCATAACAAGCCCCCAAAGCAGAGATCTGTACTTTGAGAGTACTTGGTCTAAGGCCCAGATCTAACCCTCGTTGGAGGAAGTCTAGCACTTTTTTAATATTGGGAGAAGAGTTTACGGGAGGAGTCTGGCCAAGCCAACTACAATATTTTTTCCATATCTTAAGATATATTGCATAAGTAACTTCTTTCCTGCTGGACTTAAGGGTGTTTATGACTTTCTCTGATATCCCTCTGCTTTTTAGGATTTCGCGTTCAGGATCCAGACCGATAGTCTGAAAAGACCTGGATTCTGGTGAAGAATTGGACCCTGAGAGATAATGTCCTCCCGTGGGGGGATTATCCAGGGTTCTTCCAGAGCTAGTTCTTTTAACACTGGGAACCAATTCCTTTTTGTCCAGTACGGGACAACCAGTATTACTGTTACTGGGTCCGATCTTATTTTCTGCAGCACCCTGGGTATTAATGGCCAAGGGAGGAAGGCATAGGCTAGATCCCAAGACCACCTGACTGAAAATGCGTCTGTCGCCCAAGGGTTGTCTCTTGGGTTTAGGGAGCAAAAGAGATGGACCTTTGCGTTCTTTTTTGATGCAAACAGGTCTATCTTGGGGGTCCCCCACCTCCTGGTAATCTGCTCGAATACGATTGAGTTTAGGGCCCATTCCCCCGGATCTATGGTTACTCTGCTGAGAAAATAGGCCTGTATGTTTTCTGTACCCTTTAGATGGATAGAACGTTCTTTTCCGCCCAGGAGAATATTTTTTCTGCCAATTCCTTTAAGCCTGATGATCGTGTGCCCCCCTGATGTTTCAGGTATGCTACGGCTGTTACGTTGTCAGAGAGGATTTTTAGGTGTTTTCCAGAGACCCTGTCCTGTGACACCTTCAGCACCTCCCAGATTGCCCTCAATTCTCTGTGATTTGAGGAACATTTTCTCATGGCGTCCGACCAAGTGCCCTGGTAATTTATCGAGCCTATTTTTGCTCCCCATCCTGTACCACTTGCATCCGTGTTTATTTGAATCTCCGGATCTTTTACCCAGGGTACACCCTTTTGCAGGTTTTCCTCTTTCATCCACCATTTTAAATCTGATTTTACCTGACTCGGGATGGGGATTTTTTTTCTCTAGAGAGCACTGTCTCTTTTCCCAAATTCTCAGGATCCAAGATTGGAGAATCCTGGTGTGGGCCTGAGACCAAGACACCGCTGTTATGCAGGAGGTCATTGTGCCTAGGAGGCTCATGGCATTGCGAATGGAGCACTGGGATTGACTTCGGAATTTTTGTGTTTTTTCCATAAACGACGTAACTTTTTCCCGAGGGAGGGATGTCACCTGGGAGACCGAGTCCAGTATTACCCCCAGAAATTTCATTTTGGTTGAGGGGACTAAACTTGATTTTTTCAGGTTTATTACCCACCCCAGGTCTGAAAACCTGTGCATCAGGTGTCTGGTAATGCTGGTTGTCTCCTGCTCCGAGGGTCCCAGGACCAGAAAGTTGTCCAAGTATGGGAAAAATTTTATCCCTTCTGCTCTCAGAGGGGATATCATTTCTACTACTAGTTTTGTGAATACCCTTGGTGCAGATGAGATTCCAAAGGGTAACACGGTGAACTGGAAGTGTCTTACAACTCCTGAGCTGTCCACTAGGGCAAACCTGAGGAATTTTTGCGATGATCTGTTTATGGGGACGTGATAGTACGCGTCTTTTAAATCTATTGACGTCATGAAGTCTCCTGTTCTGATCAGGGGAATGATGGATGTTACAGATTCCATCCTGAATTTCCTGTATGCGACCGCTTTGTTTAATCCTTTTAGATTTATAATAGTGCGGAAGGTACCATCTGGTTTTTGTACCAGAAATAGACTGGAATAATAACCCCTTCCTCTTTCTGTACTTGGGACTTCTGTCACAACGCCTGAGTCTATAAGTTGCAGGATACCCTGCCAGATTTTTTTCTATTATTTTTGGGCTGTGAGAGGTTATTTTGAACCTCTTTGGAGGGACTGAGGAAAATTCTATCCGGTAGCCATCCCGAATTATATTTAGGGCCCATGGATTTTTTGTAATGGACTCCCACTGGGCCAGAAAATTCCGCAGTCTTCCCCCTACTCTGGCGTCATTGTTTATCTTTATTTTGGGGGTTAAGAAGGAAACCTCTGCCTTTTCCCCCCTTCTGGTAACTCCACCTACCCCCCTTTCCTTTGCCCCTATAGGGTCTAGTTTGGGAGTTGGAGGAACGAAAGGGCTTCTTTTTGGTCTCTTCCGGGAACCCCTTTTTTTTGTCTGCAGCCTTTTCCAGGATAGAGTCTAATACGGGTCCAAAAACGTATTCCCCAGAAAACACTATGGAGCATAGTTTTGCTTTTGATGCTCTATCCCCTCCCCAGGCTTTCATCCACAAAGCTCTCCTTGCGGAATTGGTGAGGGCCGCATCCTTAGCGGCGAACCTCACCGATTCCGCCGAGGCATCCGCCAAGAAGGCCGTGGCAGATTTGAGGAGTGGGATAGAGCTCAATATTTCCTCCCTAGGAGTCTTGTTTTTGATATGTTCTTCTAGTTCGTTAAGCCAAAAACACATAGATCTTGCGACCGATGTTGCGGCTATGTTGGTTTTGACCCCAAACATAGCTGTCTCCCAGGATTTCTTTAGGAGAGAGTCGGCTTTCCTTTCCATTGGGTCCTGTAGTTGTGAAGAGTCCTCAAATGGGAGGGAAGTCTTCTTAACTACTTTCGCCACTTGGATGTCAATTTTGGGGGTCTCGTTAAATAATTTGACGTCCGCTGGATCAAACAACAACCGGTTTCTGAATTCCCGAGATACCCCTAGTCTCCTCTCGGGGTCAGTCCACTCGTCTAAGATCATGTCCTTTAAATTTTCATTCATTGGGAAACTTAACTTTTTTGCTCTGAGTCCCCCGAACATCTCGTCTAAGACGGACCTTGGTTTTTTCATCTCCTCAATCCCCATGGTTGCTCTGACAGCTCCCAATAGCTCCTCCATATCCTCAGAAGAAAAGAAATATTTTTTATTATCTTCCATTATCTCCCCCTCTGATAGAACGTCAAAGTCCACATTCTGTCCAGAGGTGGAGGCCCCCTCGTTCATAATCTCCGAAACAGAGGAGGATGGGGCGGATAATCTAGTTTTTTTTGCAGCAGGGAGGTGTAGACGGGGCTGATCTGAGGGAGGCCAAAGAGGACTTAATTTCGTTCTGAATAAGCGTTTTGACCTCGGACAAAATTGACGGCTGCTCCTCTTTTATAAGGTCTTTTATGCAGCTCTGGCAGAGCTTCTTTTTATAATTCTCGGGAAGCTTCTTATTACAAGTTGCACATCTTTGAACTTTAGACCTTGTTCTGGGCTCTTTAACTCCCTATAAAAGAGAGGAGCAGCCAGGTATCAATAGACAAAACAGCAAGTAAGTCAAAAAAGGATACATCATTTTGTCTTTCCCCACAGGGGAACTCACTGTTGGAGTAGCCGAGGGAGTTTCAGAGTCCATCTGGGATGTAGAGGCGTCCGGGGCTTCAGGAGCAGACATTAGTGCTGTATGCGCCAGGAGGAAGATCGGTGCCACTGCCTGTTTGAATCTGCCGCCACAAGAAGTCAGTCCGGCGTCTGACGTCACCGCCGTGCTCCCGATCCAAGCTCCGCCCCTTCCGCCTCCAGCCGCCGGGAGCAGAGAGTAATGCTGAGGCTTCTCTGACGTCACCGCCCCAGAGTCGGCGTTCAGCATGCTGCTTCCCTGCGGTCAGCTTCCTCAACATAGGGAAGGGGGACCGCACTGTGGGGAGGGATACAGGCTCCTGGTACAGAAGCGAGATCGGCTCCATATGAATCCCCTGCCCAGCTTTGGACCAGACCGCAGGAGGGCAGGGGACGAGGACGGAATCCTCAGGTATTTTATAAAATAATAAACTTTTTCTTCAACTCCACCAGGAGGGCTCTCTGTGTGGTTGACCCCGTAGGGACAGGAAACACTGAGGGTGAGTGTGGGTGGTGGCCTTTTAAACTCTGTGTTCCTGCCCCTACAGAGGTCAAGGGTCAATCTCATAGTAGAGCCGTCATGGTGGACGAAATGGAAATCATTGTTCTTCCATTGTTAACCATGGTGACCTGCAAAGAAACGCGTGCAGCCATCATTGCGTTGCATAAAAATGGCTTCACAGGCAAGGATATTGTGGCTACTAAGATTTCACCTCAATCAACAATTTATAGGATCATCAAGAACTTCAATGAAAGAGGTTCAATTCTTGTTAAGAAGGCTTCAGGGCGTCCAAGAAAGTCCAGCAAGCTCCAGGATCGTCTCCTAAAGAGGATTCAGCTGCGGGATCGGAGTGCCACCAGTGCAGAGCTTGCTCAGGAATGGCAGCAGGCAGGTGTGAGCGCATCTGCACGCACAGTGAGGCGAAGACTTTTGGAAGATGGCCTGGTGTCAAGAAGAAGGGCAGCAAAGAAGCCACTTCTCTCCAAAAAAAACATCAGGGACAGATTAATCTTCTGCAGAAAGTATGGTGAATGGACTGCTGAGGACTGGGGCAAAGTCATAGTCTCCGATGAAGCCTCTTTCCGATTGTTTGGGGCATCTGGAAAAAGGCTTGTCCGGAGAAGAAAAGGTGAGCGCTACCATCAGTCCTGGGAGTGGGCTCACTCACAATTTTGCCCAAAAACACAGCCTTGAATAAAGAATGGTACCAAAACACCCTCCAACAGCAACTTCTTCCAACAATCCAACAACAGTTTGGTGAAGAACAATGCATTTTCCAGCACGATGGAGCACCGTGCCATAAGGCAAAAGTGATAACTAAGTGGCTCGGGGACCAAAACATTGACATTTGGGGTCCATGGCCTGGAAACTCCCCAGATCTTAATCCCATTGAGAACTTGTGGTCAATCCTCAAGAGGTGGGTGGACAAACAAAAACCCACTAATTCTGACAAACTCCAAGAAGTGATTATGAAAGAATGGGTTGTATCAGTCAGGAATTGGCCCAGAAGTTGATTGAGAGCATGCCCAGTCGAATTGCAGAGGTCCTGAAAAAGAAGGGCCAACACTGCAAATACTGACTCTTTGCATAAATGTCATGTAATTGTCGATAAAAGCCTTCGAAACGTATGAAGTGCGTGTAATTATATTTCACTACATCACAGAAACAACTGAAACAAAGATCTAAAAGCAGTTTAGCAGCAAACTTTGTGAAAACTAATATTTTTGTCATTCTCAAAACTTTTGGCCACGACTGTACAATGCTGTAGAGATTGCCATCTCTCACATCAGTCCTTGTCCTTTAATTTCCCCAATTCAGACACACACTTGGGTCAACTTCAAAGGAATTTTGAATGTGAGAGTAAGGCCTCTTGCACACGAACATATGGCTTTTTCAGTATTTTGCAGTCCACAAAAAACAGATCCACAAAAAATACGGATGACATCCGCGTGCATTCCGTTTTTTGCGGAACGGAACAGCTGGCTCCTGATAGAACAGTACTATCCTTGTCCGTTATGCGGACAATAATAGCACATGTTCTATCTTTGAACCGAAAAACGGAAACAGAAGGCATACGGAGTACCTTCCGTTTTTTTTTTTGCGGATCCATTAAAATGAATGGTTCCGTACACAGAACGCAAAAAACGGAACATAAGCGGGAAAAAAAAAAAAAAAGTTTGTGTGCAAGAGGCCTAAACCAGAGAACCCCGAAAAAAAGGCAAATTTGGGGAGAACCGAGGTGGACCTAGCATACTTGAAAGGTGAGCAATGAGTACAGTTTCTGAGGCAGGCTCAGCAAGCCTGCGTTGAAAGGGAAGTCCCGAAATTGAAACTTTGAATGGAATGGCTGATTCCATGCTTGATCACTGCTGCATTGAGATGAGGGGCAAGGAAAGCCAGTTCACGTGATCAGTGGAGGGTCCCAGCAGCCAAACCACCATCTATCAGAACACTTCTATCCACAGAATAGGTGAAAGGATACCTTTCAATGTTCAAATTTGCAAAAATGTAAAGCCTCCCTTAAACCTGTCACTTGGTTTTGGGACCACTAATCATTGGTGTAATGGGCATATGCCTGATGCTGCCAAGTCCTCACTTACTACAATTTGCAGGAATGAGCGGGTTTAATATGGGCAGGTTTGGGACCCTAAACCCTATCTACATAATAGTATGCTGGGGGTTTAAAGGGCTTCTGTCACCCCACTAAAGTCATTATTTTTTTTTGGGCTAGTTAAATTACTTATATTGCGATATATGAAAATATAATGGTCTTACTTACTTTGATTCAGCAGTTTCTTCTAAGAACGACGTTTTAGAATATGTAAATTCGGTCTCTACCAGCAAGTAGGGCGTCTACTTGCTGGTAGCAGCTGCAGAAAACCGTCCCCTCGTTGCGTTGATTGACAGGGCCAGCCGGGATCTCCTCCTCCGGCCAGCCCTGTCGGCATTTCAAAAATCGCGCGCCTGTGTTCATTCGGCGCAGGCGCTCTGAGATGAGGAGGCTCGCCTCTTCAGAACTCCCTCAGTGCGCCTGCACCGATGACATCACCGAAATAGAAGACGTCATCGGCGCAGGCGCACTGAGGGAGTTCTGAGGAGGCGAGCCTCCTCATCTCAGAGCGCCTGCGCAGAATGAACACAGGCGCGCGATTTTTAAAATGCCGACAGGGCTGGCCAGAGGAGGAGATCCCGGCTGGCCCTGTCAATCAACACGACGAGGGGCGGTTTTCTGCAGCTGCTACCAGCAAGTAGCCGCCCTACTTGCTGATAGAGACCTAATTTACATATTATAAAACTTCGTTTTTAGAAGAAACTGCTGAATCAAAGTAAGTAACACCATTATAT
Organism: Bufo bufo; assembly: GCF_905171765.1. Classification (NCBI taxonomy): domain Eukaryota; kingdom Metazoa; phylum Chordata; class Amphibia; order Anura; family Bufonidae; genus Bufo; species Bufo bufo. The sequence continues at coordinate 292,782,195 of NC_053392.1, read as the reverse complement.
TTTCATATATCGCAATATAACTAATTTAACTAGCCCAAAAAAAAATATGACTTTAGAGGGGTGACAGAAGCCCTTTAAAGGCCCCAAACCGGGGGACCAGTCCTGTTTAAATAGCTTTAGGACTAGTTCACACTTTAGATATTTCCATCAGTGATTGTGAGCCAAAACCAGGGGTGGAGCCTCCACAGAGATGAGGTATATTGGAAAGATCTGCCCCTGTTCGGTTTCTGATCCCACCTGGTGTTGGCTCACAATCCCTGAAGTGTGAACGAGGCTTTACAAACCACAATTTTGCACATCAATCCGCTGCAACGTATCATCAAACCAGATGTGACATTTGCTGTATATGAACTTGATTAACTCTTCATACTTACGCTTTCAACTCCGCAAATCGAACCATGATTTTGGCGTAGCTCTCATTATGGCTGTGCTTCTCTGGAGAAAGCGCTCCAACAGCTTGAGTGTAATTATCTATCAGTTTATTCAGCAGCATCCGATCGCTCTGCGGCAAGCCCGTACTCTCCAGTTTTAAGAGGGAAGACAGCCATTCTTCTGGGGTCTTTGGGGTTAAAAGGTGATTGAAGACACCAGAGTGCTCTGTGAGAAAGGAGGAATACAGTGATAACTAGCTCGTCGGGAATATTATTATATACACTGTTATATTGCAGTAAAAACTATCCTTACAACCCATGCCCCTCTTTACTGGTGTCAAACAGCAGTAAAAAAAAAAAATGGTTTATTAGAGTAAGTTTATTAAAAGGCATAATTCAGCTCTAACATGAGAAAATGGCTGCCTGCGATGAGTCGTCGATTCGCACCACCTCCTGGCTTCAGCATTAATAAATCTGTCTAAAAGTTTGAAAGGAGTTGTCCAGGACATGGCTGCTTTCTCCCAGAAACAGCACCACATCTGTCCATAGGTTGTATGTGGTTTTACTTACCACCTATGGACAAGTATGTTTTTTATTTTTTTTCCCTTAGGGTACTTTCACACTAGCGGCAGAGGTTTCCGGCAGGCAGTTCCGTCGCTAACCGGACGCAAACTGATGGCATTTGTCAGATGGACCCGGATGCGGATCAGTCTGACAAATGCAGTGAAATACTTTTTTTCACAGATTTAAAAGGTCTGCGCATGTGTGGACCGAAAGAACGGATCCGTCAATGCGGCAATTTTAATACATTTCAATGGAAATTAATGTCGGATCCTACATGCGTTCAGGATTTTTGGCCAGAGAGAAAACTGCAGCATGCTCCGTTATTTTCTCCGGCCAAAAAAACCTAAGAGGGACTGAACTGATGCATCCTGAACGGATTGCTCTCCATTCAGAATGCATTAGGATAAAACTGATCAGTTTTGTTCCTGTATTGAGCCCCTGTGACTGAACTCAATACCGGAAAAGAAAAAACGCTAGTGTGAAAGTACCCTAAGAAGGTAGCCATGTTTTTCTAATCCTGGACAACCCCTTTAAGGCGCAGAGCCTCTGGTAATGGCTAAATTCACATTTTATTCATGGTCACACTGAATGCTAAAGGACGGGGAGCTGCCCTCTGTTCTAGTTAATTAAGGAGACCCCACCCGTAACATCTATATACAAGCTCACCATATTGCAAATGTCATATACAAAGATGTATTACATGACCTAAATACGTTGCGGGGGGGGAAAACACATCTAAACTTCCGGTCCACAATTGTCATGTGCGGTGATCACCACTGGTTCTCTTTATAACGGAGAAGTGTTCTACAGGAGGAACTGGAAAACATCCAGACCAGCCCCGTGTGTGACTGTTACCACAGGGGCATCTATTGGAGGATCAGGGGTTACGTGCCTGCACACGCCGCAGCGACCGGAAGAGAAGGGAGCTCAGCGTGTATGCAGAACACTTAACAGGTAAGACCTTTTTATTATTGCACCCTGCCTGGCCATTTGAAAAGAGGGTTCTTGGTCTCGCAGAATCCCATTAAGCATCAGGGCTATTTTGGCATTAAGGGCAATAGGAATTTTTTTTTTCTTTTTTGTGTTGCTGCAATTCAGACAGCCATAACTATATTTTTATGCCGACATAACCATACAAGGGCTTGTTTTTGTCAGGAGGAGTTGTATTCTTTGATGGCATTATTGATCAACCTTTCATTACCTCTTTTTTGGAAGAAATAGGGAATAAAATAAAAATAAATCCCCACCATGGATGTTGGTTTTAAACTATGCACCACCATTCACCGTGCAGCATAACCATTTATTATTATTTTTTTTAAATGTAATTATTTTACTCACTTATATAGCGCCGACATATTCCGCAGCGCTTTACAGACATCATCACTCGCTTCCCAATGGGGCTCATAATCTAAGTATCATGTTGCTTATATTCTATGCGGCAGTATAATTACAACCATACCAAATACATATTTTTTTGTTTTACTATTTTTGCATAATAATAGCACATCTCGTGCCAAAAAAGGAGAGGTTTTATGTTAAAACATTCCAAAAGCCACAGTTATTTTATTTTTCCAGAGATGTAGCCATATGTGGGTTTGTTTATTGAGAAGCGAGATGTAATTTTTCAATCCATGACGTACATTAGGGAGGTTTAAGAGATTAAGGGGGTCATTTATTAAACAGAAATACGCCCAAATTAGACGTATTTCTATAGAAAATTAAGGCGCAAAGATCTGCCAGGTATAGTGCGTCTAAAACACCGGTCTTAATAAATGTGTCCCTAAGGGGTTTCCAGTGGCTGGACATTGATGACCTCAGGATACGTCATCAATATCAGATCAGTGGGGGTTCAAAACCCAGCAGCCCCACCAGTCAGCTGTTCCTGGTATCTGCTGGTGCCAGAAACCACAGTTGGTAGAACCGGAAACAGAAAGCTCCATCCACTACATTCTGGTTGTTCATGCTTAGGGTCGATTCCCACGTCCGCATGCGTTCCGAAATTTTGCGGAACAGGTGCAGTCTCATTAATTTTCAATGGGGCCGGAATGTGCTGTCCGCATCTGCGGATCCGCAAAAAAATAGAACTTCTCCGCAAAAAGGCATTTCCTATGAGAGTTCCGGCGATGTCCGGTCCGCAAAATGTGGAACGCACATTGCCGGTGTCCGTGTTATGCGGATCCGCAAAACACATACGGACGTGTGAATGGACCCTTATGGCGCTCAGCTCTCGTTCAAGTGAACTCTGCATGGCCACTGTCACAGTGGACTGTGCCATGTTCATGTAACCTTGTATAGAGCTTTTTATTTTGTATATGTTTTGGGAGAAATTCCCCTTAAATTAACAAAAGATAAACTTATGCTTTATAAATCTTTTTTTTTAGCTCGGTTATTGGTTGCTAGAAGATGGATGAGAACTGAGGTTCCCACCGTTAAGGAGTGGATAAATCTGATGAACTTAAATAGTTCTATTGAAAAAGCAGGTTATATCAAATTAAACAAAACGCATGCCCATGAAAGAACATGGAGGAACTGGAATAATTTCAAGAATATGATGTTTTGTTTTTGTTTTTTCTTCCCCCCTCCTCTTTGCTCTTGCAGTGGTTTTGGGGTTATTTTTATAAATTATAAAATGTATTATGAATGTTGTTTTATATAAGGTGTTTGTATAACTTTATTATCTAAATAAAAATTATTATAAAAAAATAAAATAAAAAAAAGAAGCAACCTTGTATATAGCTGCTGTATTCGATAAAGGGGGTTATATTGATAGTTTACACATCACCCTGTTACCAGAGATGAGGTACTCTCAAGACCTCTGTAACCCTCTGAAAGTTGCTAGGTCTGGGGGGGTCCCAGTGTTTCTGCAGAGCTCCAAAAGAAAACTGAAAAAGTCTGGTACCGTGTTAGCCAGTAGAAAACTAGTTTAGTGCTCTCGTTAAGAGAAACAAGTGTCTTGCAGGTCTAAATGGGTTTTACAGCATTCTGATACTGATGACCTATACCCAGGATAGGTCCTCAATATCTGATTTGTGGTCCAGCACCAGGGACCCCCGCCGATCCGCTGTTTGAGAAGGCACCGGCACTCCTGTGAGCGACGTGCCCTTCTCTGTGCTTACCAAGCACAGCGCCGTACATTGTATAGCAAGTAACAGCAGCACTCCTTTTTAGATGCCAGGTGTAAGTCCTTGGAAGGTTTTGGACGAAAAAAAACCTGTTACTAATGTAGAAGATGACAAGGCAGCACTCCGGTCTCCAATGGACCTTTATTACACCCAATGGAGCAGTGAACACAGTGCTCTAAACACACATATAAATAGGGCTGTGCATTAAGATTTACATAATTGTTTTCAATTTGGTGAATAAACATGATTTGACTAAATATAAACAGTGATTTTGATCATAAAATCATTTCATATAAAAGTATAAAAATATCATGAATCAATCGAGTGTAATTTGCAAATATATACAGCTCATGTCTCCCAAATACATTAGAATCTATAAGAATATCTGATCAAAGATAATTAATTGACATCTTTTAAGGCTACTTTCACACTGGCGTTTTGGCTTTCCGTTTCTGACATCCGTTCAGGGCTCTCACAAGCGGTCCAAAACGGATCAGTTTTGCCCTAATGCATTCTAAATGGAAAAGGATCCGCTCATAATGCATCAGTTCAGTCTCCATTCCGCTCTGGAGGCGGACATCTGCCTGCAGCGCTCTTCTGTCCGTCTGATGAAACTGAGCCAAACGGATCCCTTCTGACACACAATGTAAGTCAACGGGGACAGATCCGTTTTCTATGACACAATCTGGCACAAATAGAAAACCGATCCGTCCGACATTGACTTTCAGTGGTGTTCAAGACGGATCCGTTTTGGCAATGTTAAATATAATACAAATGGACACAGACGGTTGTATTATCTGAACGGATCCGTTTATGTCGGGTCAGCACAAAACGCGAGTGTAAAAGTAGCCTTAGATTGGTTGTACCCAGCTCTCCATCTCATGTATGGGCAGGAAGCCGGCCTCTTTCGCAGTACGCATGCACGTGAATGACGCAGAGTTCTCATGCTGGTTTGATGTACACTAGCGCAGGTGCCTTGTACATCATGGGGCGAATGTTTAACCTACAGAATCATGGTGCGTATTTGTCTTCAATTTCAATCCTTATTTATGTTCACAATAAGCACATGTGCACTTTATTATATTCATTATCTTTGATGAGATATTATTATGGATTCTAATGTATTTGGGAGACATGAGATGTATATATTTGCAAATTACACTCGATTGAATCATGATATTATACTTTTATATTAAATTATTTTATGATCAAAATCACCGTTTAGATTTAGTCAAATCATGTTTATTCACAAATTGAAAACAATTATGTAAATCTTAATGCACAGCCCTACTTATATGTGTGTTTAGAGCAGTGTGTTCACTGCTCGACAAAGGCTCCATTGAGAGAGCTGAAACGTTGCATTGGGTGTTTTTTCACTGGAGAGATAGAGATGTTATATATATATATATATATATATATATATATATATATATATATATACACACACACACACACACACATACAAAAAAGAGCAGAGACATGGTATGATTAATGGAGATTTGAAAAACAGAATATAAAAAATTGTGAGAATGAGTTCTTTATTACATTACAGATAGGCCGTGTGAAAGTTTTATGGTCTCTAAACTAGGGATCGACCGATATTGATTTTTTAGGGAAGATACCGATAATTTGTGAACTTTCAGGCCGATAGCCGATAATTTATACCGATATTCTGGGAATTTTCATTTGAGAAAAAAAAAAAATTTCCTACACAAATCTGCTGAAAATTAATATGTTTATTGTTAATGTGTATTTTTTTTTGTTTATTGTTAATGTGTATTTTTTTTGTTTATTGTTAATGTGTATTTTTTTTGTTTATTGTTAATGTGTATTTTTTTTTTTTTTACTAACTTTTAACCCCCTTAGGCTACTTTCACACTAGCGTTCGGAGCGGATCCGTCTGATAATGCAGACGTTCGCATCCGTTCAGAACGGATCCGTCTGCATTAAAACTTAGAAAATTTTCTAAGTATGAAAGTAGCCTGAGCGGATCCGTTCAGACTTTACATTGTAAGTCAATGGGGAACGGATCCGCTTGAAGATTGAGCCATATGGTGTCATCTTCAAGCGGATCCGTCCCCATTGACTTACATTGTAAGTCTGGACGGATCCGCTCGCCTCTGCACGGCCAGGCGGACACCCGAACGCTGCAATGCTCGGGTGCATTCTCAGTGGATCCGCCTCCACTGAGAATGCATTGGGGCCAGACGGATGCGTTCAGGGCCGCTCGTGAGCCCCTTCAAACGGAGCGCACGAGCGGACACCCGAACGCTAGTGTGAAAGTAGCCTTAGGGACTAGAACCCTTGTCCTATTCCCCCTGATAGATCTCTATCAGGGTGAATAGGAGCTCACACTGTCCCTGCTGCTCTGTGCTTTGTGCACACAGCAGCATGGAGCTTACCATGGCAGCCAGGGCTTCAATATAGGGCTCCAGATGGCGACCAAAATGGTCGCCAATGCGACTTAGAATTTACAAATGGCGACAAGACTTTTTAGTCTTGTCGCCATTTGCGACTAGACCCGCCGCCGCAGCTCTGCTCAATACAGCGGCGGGCACAGGAGCTGATGATCGTTCTCAGCAGCGCAGGAGGAGTCTCTCCCTCCCCCCTGTGCTGCTGCTGCCGCCTCCACCAATAAGAAGAGACGGGAGGAGGAGGGGAGGGGCTGTGGCCACTGCGCCACCAATGAAGAAAACTGACCTGAAATACAAATGCAGGAGGCGGGTGCTGGAATCAAATAGCCGACACCCGACCTCTATGACAGGGAGCTGCGATCAGCTGCAGTTGCGTTAACCCTTCAGGTGCGGTACCTGAGGGGTTAATTGTAGCTGATCGCAGCCCCCTGTCACAAAGGTCGGGTGCCGGCTATTTGATACCGGCACCCGCCTCCTGTATTTGTATAAGAAACGTTGGTGGCACAGTGCGCCCCCCCCCCCCCCCCCCCCAATATAATAAACATTGGTGGCTCAGTGGGAAGTGCCAATGAGGGTTAAAAATAATAAAAGAAAATTTACTCACCTCCTCCAGTTGATCCGTAGCTGCCAGTCTCCTGTACTTACTTCTTTCTTCAGGACCTGTGGTGACGTCACTGAGCTCATTTTTATTATTTTTAACCCTCATTGGCACTTCCCACTGCGCCACCAATGTTTATTATATTGGGGTGATGGGGGGGGCGCACTGCGCCACCAATGTTTATTATATGGGGGGGCGCACTGCACCACCAATGTATATTATATTGAGGGGGGGCGCACTGCGCCACCAATGTTTATTATATTGGGGTGATGGGGGGGCGCACTGCGCCACCAATGTTTATTATATGGGGGGGGGGGGGGCGCACTGCGCCACCAATGTTTATTATATTGGTGTGATGGGGGGGGGGCACACTGCGCCACCAATGTTTATTATATGGGGGGGGGGCGCACTGCGCCAATGTTTATTATATTGGGGTGATGGGGGGGGCGCACTGTGCCACCAATGTTTATTATATTGACCTTCTACTATGCAGTCTGTATTCAGAATGCTATTATTTCCCCTTATAACCATGTTATAAGGGAAAATAATAATCATCGGGTCTCCATCCCGATTGTCACCTAGCAACGGTGCGTGAAAATCGCACCGCATCCGCACTTGCTTGCGATTTTCACGCAGCCCCATTAACTTCTATGGGGCCTGCGTTGCGGGAAAAACGCAGAATATAGAGCATGCTGCGATTCTCACGCAACGCACAAGTGATGTGTGAAAATCACCGCTCATGTGCACAGCCCCATAGAAGTGAATGGGTCCGGATTTAGTGCGGGTGCATTCCGGTATTCTGAATGCCGGATCCGGCACTAATACATTTCTATGGGGAAAAATGCTGGATCCGGCTTTCCGGCAAGTCTTCAGTTTTTTTCGCCGGAGATAAAACCGTAGCATGCTGTGGTTTTATCTTTTGCCTGATCAGTCAAAATGACTGAACTGAAGACGTCCTGATGCATCCTGAACGGATTACTCTCCATTCAGAATGCATGGGGATATGACGGATCAGTTCTTTTCCGGTATAGAGCCCCTGTGACGGAACTCAGTGCCGGAAAAGAAAAACGCTAGTGTGAAAGTACCCTAAAATATTAAGTTTAAATCCCCCCTTTCCCAATTTTACATATAAAATATATAAACAATAAATAAATAAACATATTACATAGCGCTGCGTCCGAAAAGTCCAAACTATTAAATTATTAAAAAATATCTCCTATGCGGTGAGCATTCGCCATTTTTTAGTCACCTTGTCACCCCAAAAAATAGCATAGGACTGTTCTATTATGGGCCGAACGTTTCATAAAATGCTAAATGCACACAGCCTTTTTTGGTGTTTTTTTTTTTTTTTTTTTTTGCCGCGGTATTGAGTATCAAAATACTTTTTTATGGTGACGAAAGCGAATCAAAATTTTGGTTTCAAAACAACCCTACGCCGATCTGATCAGCGTACCGTTGTCACGATAGCAAAATTTTGATTCAGTTTCGATTTGGCGACTAAAAATTTGATTTGGCTCCTAAATTTTTCAGTTCAGGAACCAATGGCTACTAGGTATTTTTTTTAGTCTGGAGCACTGCAATAGCGTCCTGGCTGCCATGGTAATTGATCGGAACCCCAGGATTACACAGCTGGGGCTCCGATCGGAGGAGCAGGGGAGAGGGGACTCTGTGGCCACTGCGCCACCAATGTTTTTACTATTGGGATAGGGGTGGGGGGCGCACTGCGCCACCAATGATTAATACTGGGGGGCTTGGGGGGGGGGGGGCGCACTGCGCCACCAATGAAGATAAGTCTCAATCATTCACATACAGGAGGCGGGAGCTGGCTGCAGAATCACATAGCCAGCTCCCGACCTCTATGAGCGGTGGCTGCGATCCGCGGCACTCGAGGAGTTAACTACCGCGGACCGCAGCTACAGCTCATAGAGGTCGGGAGCCGGCTATGTGATTCTGCAGCCAGCTCCCGTCTCCTGTGTATGAATGAAAGACTCATCTTCATTGGTGGAGTGGTGGCCACAGCCCCTCCTCTTATGTTCTCTCCTCTCATTGGCGGCAGCGGCAGCAGCAGCACAGGGGGAGGGAGACACTGCTTCCTTCTCCCCTGTGCTGTGGAGGGAACACAGAGAGTGCTGAGAGCAGCGCGTTCTGTGTTCCCCATACATTATCGGTATATCGGCAAAATAGATGCCGATACCGATAACGTTCAAAATCCTCAATATCGGCCGATAATATCGGCCAAACCGATAATCGGTCGATCCCTACTCTAAACTGATGATATCTCTGAAACCTGGTGCCCCCACTATGTCTATAGAAGACTCTTTAGATCTTAAAGTACATCATAAATCCCGGGGACAAATTCAGTCCAGTATTCATGTCAGGCAATTCTTCTGGTTTTTGAGATTTTAAATTATCTTTTAATATTACCACTTTCATGTGTTCATCATTGTGTCCTGGGCAAAAATACTTAGCCACAGGAAAATGCACCTTTTTCTCTTTAATTGTGTGGTGGTGGGACTTAATCCTAGCTTTAAGTTTCTGTCCTGTTTCTCCAACATAGGAGGAGCCTCCCTAGCATCGCGGGTGATGCTAGGGAGACTCGACCCCGTCGCAGCTTGCTATTGGCTGGCCCTATTCCGTCACCAGATGTTTTGATCAGCGCAATAGGGAGATGCGGCTAACCCCTTTAAGAGACACAAAATAAGCGTCTTGCAGGTCTGAAACCTTTTAACGGCTAACAAAAAAATAGAAGCAATGATGTTACATAGCAAGCTTTCGAGACAACTTGTGTGGCAATGGGACTTAAGGATGAGGTCCCACCACCACACCATTAAAAAGAGAAAAAGGTACATTTTCCTGTGGCTAAGCATATTTGTAGTCCAGGACACAATGAAAAAGTAATGAAAATAGTAAAATAAAAAGGCAATCTCAAACAGCCGGAAGAATTTAGGAACACAAATGTGCGACACTGCTTGACATGAATACTAGACTGAAGGAGGATTAACACAAGTAGATAATCGGGAACGAACGTTCCTGTGAACACTCATTCCTGACAACCTGCCTGTCTACAGTTGCAGCCGATCACCCAATGAACAAGCGTAACGCTCATTTATTGGGTGATAGTCATTTGTGCAGGCACCTAAATCATCATTTCTGGGCAGCAGATTGTGCAGTCTAAAAAGAGATCTGCTGCCCAGAAAGAATGCTGCTGTATGAGGGCGGGCAATCGCAATTGTGATCCCTCGTCCTCATACTGTGGAGGTGATCACTGCATGTAAATGCCGCGCTTCCTTCCCGACAATCTGCTGCCCATTGGCCCATCTAAATTCACCTTAAATTTGCCCCAGGGATTTATGGCAAACCACAAGATCTAAAGAGTCCGCTGCAGACAGTGGGGGCACCAGCTCTCTGAGATCACATCAATTGGGAGACCATAAAGCTTTCCCGCAGCCGATCTGTAAGATAAGTAAGGACTCATTCTCAAGATCTTTTTCAAATCCTGTTGTTTTTCAAATGTCCGTTCATTAGACCAAGCAGATATAAGGAGACACCATAAGGAGATATTATATTCCCCATTCATTACACCATGTGTCTGCTCTCTGTCTGAGAAAGAGAAAAAGAGAAAGTTTTCTACGGGATAACAGGTACCACAGGTTTTCCTTTTTCTTTTGTCTGTATATCTCCGTGACTGGGAGAACTTAGTAATAGAGGATTTGAGAGCAAGCCGAGTCGTTCTCCCCTCTGGATTTCCCTGCGACACTGGAACTTGGAATACCTTTAGCACTGCGAGGAAGGACCAGTCGCTGGACATTGTGGAATCGTACAAAATGCTACCGTATATTTGATATGCGTGAGCCTTCCATCCTATGCGAACAAAGCTGCTGCATGAGCTTCGTCCACTGTAATTCCAGCGATGGCGGCTACCCCTTCCGATCTGATATTGATGACAGGTATATATATATATTTATTTTTTTAGGCCTGCACAATATATCGCCAAAGCAATCGCAATAAATTGCCATATCGCAATCGCCAATTGGCCGACCCAAAAATGCTGCAATTGTATTACCATATTTTTTGCTTTATAAAACTTTTTTCCCCCCAAAAGTGAGGGGAAAATGGCAGTGCGTCTTATAAAGCGATGGTTGACTTTTTACGTGGCTGACACGGATGTATCGCCGGCCGCTATGCTGCACAGCGCGGCCGGCGAATACATCATTTACAGTGCGGGGAGGGAGGAGGGGCTGGAGGCAAGTAGTTATTTTAATGAACAAATGTTCTTCTATTTATTCTGTTTATCTGTTCTGTGCAGTACCATTAAGAAAATGGCGAGTTTTGTATTTTGTACTTTTGCAGTAATGCAAATGTTATTTAATTTAGTAAAAGATGTTTTATTTTGAAAAACACTGTGCATTTCAGTTCTTGAGTCAAGCATAACTACATTTCAGCATTATCAGTAATTTCTGTGTGCTTTTTGCCTTGAAAATCCAAGCAAATAGACCTCTAGCACAATTCCCTTAAAATATTGCATATCGTTATCGCAATTTTTAGGGCCCTAATCGCAATTGCACAAAATTCCCATATCGTGCAGCCCTAATATATACACACAGATACACACACACACACACATAGTGGATATAAAAAGTCTACACACCCCTGTTAAAATGTCAGGTTTCTGTGCTGTAAAAAAAAAAAATGAGACAAAGATAAATCATTTCAGAACTGTTTCCACCTTTAATGTGACCTATAAATTGTACCACTCAATTGAAAAATAAACTGAAATCTTTTAGGTGGAGGGAAGAAAACAAAAAAAAATCTAAAATAATGTGGTTGCATAAGTGTGCACACCCTCTTATAACTGGGGATGTAGTGGTGTTCGGAATTAAGCAATCACATTCATAATCATGTTAAATTGGAGTCAGCATGCACCTGCCATCATTTAAAGTGCCTCTGATTAACCCCAAATAAAGAGTTCAGCTGCTCTAGTTGGTCTTTCCTGAAATTTTCTTAGTCGCATGCCACAGCAAAAGCCATGGTCCACAGAGAGCTGACAAAGCATCAGAGGGATCTCATTGTTAAAAGGTATCAGTCAGGAGAAGGGTACAAAAGAATTTCCAAGGCATTAGATATACCATGGAACACAGTGAAGATAGTCATCATCAAGTGGAGAAAATGTGGCACAACAGTGACATTACCAAGAACTGGACGTCCCTCCAAAATTGATGAAAAGACGAGAAGAAAACTGGTCTGGGAGGCTACCAAGAGGCCTACAGCAACATTAAAGGAGCTGTAGGAATATCTGGCAAGTACTGGCTGTGTGGTACATGTGACAACAATCTCCTGTATTCTTCATATGTCTGGGCTATGGGGTAGAGTGGCAAGACGAAAGCCTTTTCTTACGAAGAAAAACATCCAAGCCAGGCTACATTGTGCAAAAACACATCTGAAGTCTCCCAAAAGCATGTGGGAAAAGGTGTTCTGGTCTGATGAAACCAAGGTTGAACTTTTTGGCCATAATTCCAAAAGATATGTTTGGCACAAAAACAACACTGCACATCACCAAAAGAACACCATACCCACAGTGAAGCATGGTGGTGGCAGCATCATGCTTTGGGGCTGTTTTTCTTCAGCTGGAACTGGGGCCTTAGTAAAGCTAGAGGGAATTATGAACAGTTCCAAATACCAGTCAATATTGGCACAAAACCTTCAGGCTTCTGCTAGAAAGCTAAACATGAAGAGAAACTTAATCTTTCAGCATGACAACGACACAAAGCATAAATCCAAATCAACAAAGGAATGGCTTCACCAGAAGAAGATTAAAGTTTTGGAATGGTCCAGCTGGGGCCCAGACCTGAATCCGATTGAAAATCTGTGGGGTGATCTGAAGAGGGATGTGCACAGGAGATGCCCTCGCAATCTGACAGACTTGGAGTGTTTTTGCAAAGAAGAGTGGGAAAATCTTGCCAAGTCAAAATGTGCCTTGCTGATAGACTCATACCCAAAAAGACTGAGTGCTGTAATAAAATCAAAAGGTTTGTTTTTCAATAGAGTGGTACAGTTTATAGCTCACATTAAAAGGTGGAAAAGTTCTGAAATGATTTATCTTTGTCTCATTTTGTTACAGCACAGAAACCTGACATTTTAACAGGGGTGTGTAGACTTTAAAAAAAAATAAAAAATGTATATATATATGTATGTATATATATATATATATATATATATATATATATATATATATATATCTCTCTCTATCTCTATCCCCTATAAATGGAGTATTTAAATAGGTAATTATAATTCTGAATTTAAAAAGGTAATTGGTAAACTATTTCAAAAGCTTTAACATGCAACATGCAAGGAAGGCTATACAGGTAAAACTCGAAAAAGTAAAATATCGTGCAAAGTTCATTTATTTTAGTAATGTAACTTAAAATCTAATGAAAACGCCAAAGTCACAATCTCAGGTACCCTTTGCTCAGGGGGTATGGATTAATTAGCTGACTAGAGTGTGACACTTTGAGCCTAGAATATTGAACCTTTTCCCAATATTCTAATTTTAAGTTGCATTACTGAAATAAATGAACTTTTGCACGATATTCAAATTTTTCGAATTTCACCTGTATTGTTATGTTACTGACCAAAACCAATATTCTAATGCCTGCACTTACCAGTTGTATCAGCAGATGATTTTGTGTATGTTAGTTCATCCGTCCAATTATCTTCATTACCATACTTTGTCTTGAAACTCTTAACTCTATCCAAAATGGAGGCAATCTTTAACTTCCGTTCACTTATATCTTCATCCTCCATTTTATACAGATCAGGACTAAAAATGATAATGTCAAGTTAGCAATCTCATAATGCTAAATACAACCAAATGGTTGTGCCTACATTATAACATAATGGAAATAGTCAACTCATTACCACATGTGCAGTTATCGCACAAAAGCATTTGTCACCTATTGTCCCTCTCAGAATGGTGTGGCAGTGCACAGGTCGGTCCACTTCTCCATTCACTTTTTTGGAACAGATGGAATACACTCTACGTCAGCCCCAAAGAAGGGGATGGAGTGATGGACTGCACCATTCAGAGAGTGGACTTGAGGTCCCTAAGTTCTCTGGAACACTCGAGGTCCCAGAGGCTGAACCTCAACAATCCGACATTTACCACCTGTGCATAGGTGATATACACTTTCTGTGGGATAAAATAGTTGTCTCATGTCTCAGCTCCTGTTCACACGTCCTACAAGAAAGAAGCTGTACCTTCCATCAACTGATTGCCACAGGCCCGGCTTCTGAAAACACAACATGACCAGCAGAAGTCTCCTGGAAGTTGTGGGTAGTTACCCATTTCTCCTGAAACTCCTGTCCCATGGTCCCACTCAGTCCACCAGAGGGGAACACTCTTTCTGGTAACTATCTACTCTGCCCAAAACGGGAGGCCTAAACAGGATGTATAAAAAATAGGTTGTGCAGACAGGGGAACATTTTAAAAACCTCCTGTACTATTATAGTGCTCACCCTCTCTAATATACATTAGGTAAATACAATTTTATTCATCAGTTACACCACAGTCAAGGCTTAGATCCCACATCAAACTGTCACAGCGTAATAAGAGGTATAGTAGTGGCGGCTAACGTGCCATTCTCGCCTCGAACTTACGATTTGAGGGGGTCTCAGGACTCAGACCTCCACCTATCAAAATGTTTGATATGTTGCTATGGCATATCAAATTTTTATTTTTTTTTTCAAAGTCCAGTGACATTTTAAAGGGGTTTCCTGGGATTTTCATACTGATGGCCTGTCCTCAATATGTGATCATCAAGGGTCAGCTGTATGAAAAGGCCACTGCACTTGCCCAGCTGTATGAAGAGGCCACTGCACTTGTTCATTGGTCAAAAGGCTGCAGGTGCAGCTCAGTCCAATTCAGGTTGCGGTACCAAGCACAGCCACTATCCAATAGGAGATGCTGTGAGGAGACCATGGTGCTCACCATAGCTCCGGTGAGCGCCGCAGCTTACTCAAAAAGCCGATCAGCATAGGAGCCGGAAGTCAGACCCCCGCCAATTTCTTAATGATGAAATAACCTGAGAACAGGCCATCAAAAGGAAAATCCTGGAGAACTCCTTTAATAATCTGTCTTATAGTGCCCTAACTAGGGGCAGCATGAAATAGTTACTGATCTGGCCAGTAAAACGAAAAATCACTTTCTTTAAATGGTTGTCCAGCCTTTATCAAGTGATGGCCGATCCTCAGGACAGGCCATCAATATCTAAACGGCAGGAGTCCGACACTCCACACACCAGCCGATCAGATGTTTCAGGCAGCTAGACGTGAACTACACTTCCATTCATTGAGTAGTGGATGGAGCTGCTTGCTGCAGTGTTGCTCCCATTGAGTTGAGAATGAACAGCACTGCAGTGAGCAGCTCCATCCACTACACAATGGATGGAGTTACCCCAGAGCAGGGTGTCAAACTACAGGCCATCAATAGTTAAAATCCCAGACAATTCCTTTGAAGGGAATCTGACACCAGTTTTATACTGCCCTAAGGCCTCGTTCACTTCTCCATTTTTCAGATCTGGCAGGCTGCTCCGGCCAGACACAAACCGCTGCATGCAATGGTTTTCTTCTGGCCAAGACCCAGCATTTATGATGGAAATCAGCCGGATCATTGCCGGACCCCATTGCAGTCAACGGGAATCCAGTGGTGTAGTAGAGAATCTGGCAGGCTGCTCTGTGCCAGAATAGACTGCTGGATCCGAAAACGGAGATGTGAACGAGGCCTAAAAGCTCTAGCACATGCCGATGAGTCCTCATACTCATGAAAACAACTAGTCAACCCCTTTCAGGGCTGAACCTGCACATATCACCTTCTTCCACCATTCAGCCCCTTATTTCATGCTCCGATGATCTCCCTTGCTCCGCGCTGTATAGCGCAGGGCAAGGGCTTTTTCTTAAGATCCAGTGATGTATCAGGCTATGAGCCCGATGACGTCACTAGCACTAATGGGTGATCTTTAAAACAGGCTAGGGCAGCGTTAAGACCGTTCATTAGTGTCGGTGAGGTCACCGGGATCACTGCTAGGCAGAAGCCTCCTTCTAGCAGTGCAAAAAGGTAAACAGCCATTGTCCAGCGCGATACAGCACATGGCAAGGGGGAGCATTGGAGCAAGAAATGCTCAACTCAGAGGGGCTGCCTGGGTGAAAACGTGGATATGCCCGGGTTCTGCTCTGGACCCAGACAACCCCTTTAGGTATTCCTACATGACAAATGTTTTGTGACAAAGAACTCTGATATCACTCTATATGCTGGTGTGAAGGCACAAGGTGGCCACACACATTACATAAAAGTAGCTTGATAGCTGAACAGCCGACTTCTTCAAAAATCAAAGGGGTGTGTAACCTCCAAACGTGATATAATATTAAAAGTACAGGCCAGGTATCACATAAAACCCCTAGGCAGAGCTGATTAATAAATCCGAATATGCATTCCTCCTCCCAGAATTTCCTGTCACAGCCGTTTTTTAGGGCCTGCCCAAAGCCCTTAAAGGGTGTGATCCTTTGAAGGGCAGGCAGATTGTGTCTGGTATGGGCAGTCTCACTGCCAATATCAGTACGTATGTGGATATCATACGTCAGTAGTATACCCTCATACGTAAGGGATACGATGGACGTATTGGGCCGCTTAAATGATATTCACTGCGCAATGGGCAGTCCCTGTGTCCCCACTTTTGCGAATCTCTACCTGGGCTGGTGGAAGAGAAAGGTGGTGTTCAGCGACGACATGGAACGTTTTACATCACTGATCCTGTTGTGGGTCAGGTATGTTTCTGACGTGCTTGTCCTATGGTTGGGCAGTGGAGCACAGTTCCAGGAGTTCGTGACAGCCCTCAATGATAAAAGCCTCGGCCTTTTTTTCATGTCCGAAATTAATAAGAACCAGATTTCGTTCTTGGATTTATCTATCACCCTTAAACCCTCAGGCCAGATCATCACTAATGTATACAGGAAGTCCACTGCCACCAATAACCTTTTGTGGTGGGAGAGTAGGCATCCTGTTGCCCTGAAAAAGGGCATTCCGAAAGGACAGTAACTGAGGGTTAGAAGAGATTGTTCTCAACTAGCCGATTTCAGAAATGCAGCGAAGGAATTACAGGAGAGATTTGTACATCGTGGTTACCCACAGAAACTGCTCAAGCAGGCCTATCATCATTCACTGGGTGTTAATAGAGATTAACTTCTCTCCCCAAAAAATAAAATAGAGAGGATGCTGATGAGGCCGTGCGAATCATAGGGGCCTATGACAGGGCCCATAAGGAAGTACGCCAGGTTCTAGCGGAAAATTGGGACATTCTGAGATCGGACCCCGATAAGACCAGCTATTACATATCACCGTAGCCAGAATATTCGGGATCTCTTGGTCCACAGTTTTCAGAGTCCTAAACAACAACCATGGCTATGAAATATTCTAACTGGCACTTTCCCTCGTGGGTCTTGCAAGTTCTGCAAATATATCAAGAAAAGTAAATCCTTTGCAAATTGCAATACATCTGGCAAGATCTACTACAATAGATCATTTATTAACTGTAAATCGGCTGGGGTGATCTACCTACCGACATGTATTTGTGGCATTAAATACGTCGGAAAAACGAGACGTGAGCTGAGGCGATGTATGGGTGAACACATCTCAGACATTGCTAAATTTAATGATACTCCAACAGCTCGGCATGTGGCAGATTGTCATGAGGGCAGGGTCACCTCCGTAAAGTTTCAGGGCATTGAACAGATCAATATGTCATCAAGATGGGGTGATGTGGACTGCATCTTGTTGCAAATAGAGGACCAATGGATTTTCAGACTGCATACCATTAAACCCAATGGCCTCAATGATGCTGTCTTGTACACGTCATTTATTTAACCCCCTAATGCTAAAATTGTGTGGGTTATGTTTATCGCACATAGAGGATGTAGCTCTGGTACCCTTCTGGTTGGCATTGTGTCCACTGGTCTGGTGTACAGGGCATATGTTCTTGGCTTGCTATACCCTAGTTATCAGCGGGAGGGGTTGATGTGTGTGTCCAGATGGTACCTATGGACTTTGTGCCCCCTTTCTTTGTCCTGATGACACTGGGACTTCGTCCCTTATGGTCTCCCTCTTTGTGTCCGGTCCCTTCTTATAATCTAATGGTAGTGGTCACATTGTCTTTAGGCATATTACCATCTTTGCCGCTTTAAATGATTTTTTCCTTTGCTGTTATCTACTTGCGGCTGTTTATTATTGTACGTTCCAAAGTGTGGTCGCCGTTTATTCCCCCATTTACCTTTGCGCAGAGGCGCCTTCCCCGGGGTGCACTTTGTACCTCCTGCCTGTCAGCGGACCGGCGATACTAGATACTTGTCTCTCGCCAGGATTGGCTGAACACACGGGGGCACGCCTGGGGAGCGGAGTGTTTACCCTATTTATTACTGCACATACACGCCCTGCTTCGCGGACATTATGGTGGCGTGGCTCACATCAAGTCACATTAGAACGCAGACTCTCACACTAGAGAAGTGCGGCTTAGGAAGGGCTCTTCTGTTATAACTGGTGCGCTATGCTCCTGAAGAAGTGCGTGTACCAGGCGCACAGAAACGCGTCGAGCCGTCTAGTACCGGTACTCCTTGCTAGCTGGCTGTATATGAACCATATCAGCTGATACATCTACTAGTGGGAGTAAAGCACCATTGTTTCGTCCCCGGTGGATGGCATAGTACACGGCCATCTCCTGGGTGACGCTCATATCCCGGTGGCGAGAGAGGTGCGGTTACCGTGCCTAGCACTGAATATCTTGCCTAGATTCTGGTGGTCTTTATCCCTAGGGAGCAATAATTATGGCACATTCAATATGGCCCAATTTGATCCCTATATCATGTGGATGGTAACCTCGTGATATTGAGGTCCAAAAATATATCTATCCATATGTTGGGCAGGCACGTTAAATGTGACAATAATTACATGTGTGACAACAAAAACACCAGTCAGTACATTTAGCCCTGGTGGTCATTGTGGCAATACACACTAGATTACCCTAGGGGTATACCTGGCCTGTACTTTTATTATATCACGTTTGGAGATTACATACCCCTTAGATTTCTTAATACTGGATACCATTAAACTTTTTTAGTTTTTTTTAGTTTTAACGTCAATGAACATTTATATTTGCTTGAATAATTAATCTGGACGTATACCTTTTCTCACCATATCATTTGTATACAGCCGGTTCTTCCCAGAAAATTACAATGTGGCAGCTAATTCTTCTACTTGCTGTTAAAGTGTAACTGCCGTTTTATCTTTATTTGTGTAATGTATAGGGGCATTGATACTGACCGTTTTTGTAATATACTTTAATTACTGAAATCATACATTTCTATTAGAAACAGAGCTCTAAAGTGGCCAATTCTGCGCCTTAGGGTACTGTCACACTTGCGTTATTCTTTTCCCGCATAGAGTTTCGTCCCAGAGGCTCAATACCGGAAAAGAACTGATCAGTTTAAAGGTCTATTCACACGTCCGTGGTGTATTGCGGATCCACAATACACCCGGCCGGCATCCCCATAGAACTGCCTATTCTTGTCCGCAATTGCGGACAAGAATAGGACATGTTCTGTTTTTTTTGCAGGGCTGCGTCCCAGAAGTTCGGGGCCAAAGCCCGGAAGTTGGGGGCCGCGCTCCTGAAATGCGGATGCGGAGAGCACATAGTGTGCTCTCCACATCCCGTTCTGCTTCATTGAGAATGAATGGGTCCGCACCCGTTTCCGATATTGCGGAACAGATGCGGACCCATTTGCGGACGTGTGAATGGACCCTTATCGTAATGCATCCTGAATGGAGAGCAATCCGTTCAGGATGCATCAGGATGTCTTCAGTTCAGTCTTTTTAACCTTTCAGGACGGAGATAATACCGCAGCATGCTCAGACCACAAAAAAATTGAAAAAAATAAATGCCAGATCCGTTTTTCCGGATGACACCGGAAAGACAGATCTGGCATTTCAATATATTGGGACAAATGCCATCAGTTTGCATGCGTTTTGACGGAACTGCCTGCCGGAACCATTTGCCGCAAGTGTGAAAGTACCGTTAGCAACGCTCCTCTGTCTTCGGTTTACATAACAGTGGAGACGTGCTAACACTGACTGCGTTAGGGTAATTTCACACTAGCAATAAAGTTTTCTGTCACAGGGGCTCAATACCGGAAAAAAACAACGCATCAGTTTTCTCCTAATGCATTCTGAATGGAAAGCAATCCGTTCAGGATGTCTTCCGTTCCGTCCCTTTTATGGTATTTAGCCGGGGAAAAAATACCGCAGCATGCTGCAGTATTTTCTCCGGCCAAAATTCCAGAACACTTGCTGGATTCGGCATTAATTTCCATTGAAATGTATTAATGCCGGATCCGGTACCAAGTGTTCAGGAAATTTCCGCATTGACAGACCTTTAGAAATGTGAAATAAATAAATACCGGATCCGTTTTTCCAGATGACACCGGAGAGACAGATCCGGTATTTCAATGCATTTGTCAGACGGATGCAGATACAAATGATATCCGTTTGCATAGGCAGTTTTGGAATCCAACAACACTAGTGTGAAAGTACCCTTATGTAAACTGAAGACAGAGCAGCATTGCTAAGGAGCTATTTTTCTAATGGAAATGTACGATTCCAGTAGCCCGGCAGTGTGTTATAGTAAATAAAAGAGCCCTTGTCCTGCGCGATTTAGCGCAGGGCAAGGGAGAGCATCGGAGAATGAGGGGGGCTGCCTGCGTGAAAATGGGGATATGTTCGGGTTCAGCTCTAAACCCGGACAACCCCTTTAATGCCACATACACAGGACTAAGGTCCACAAAGTATGGACACCTTCCCTGTGCACGCGGCATTTTTCTCACTTCCATCAATAGAAACGCTTATTCTTGTCCACAATACAGGCAATAATAAGACGTGTTTTATAATTTGCAGACCCACAGAAGAGAATGGGATAGCGTGCAATCCGCAAAAAATGCAGATCGCACACGGATGAAAAATACGCTCGTGTGCAAGAAGCCTAAATGTCGCCGCTGAGTGCAGAGCTAGGAAAACCCTAAAAATCCACAGATCGGATAAATGCATGTAAAAAGTCATCAGCTGTAATCAGTTACTACACAGTCCACTGATCCCTGCGCACTCAGTGACATCAATGGCATGATGGCTCCTTGGGACCCTCCATTACCATAGACGAGAGTGCAGGGGAAGGGCCCGTGACTTCATCAAGTGCAGTGTGCACCGCCACTACCTACCTGTCAGCCAGGGCTACCGTTAGTCTCAATGTCCCAGGCCGGGGACGGAGAAGAATCCGCGGACTATCAAGTGCGATCAGCGCCCCAGCCCCGACTCATACAGCACACACAGTCGTTAGTTTCAAACTCGCCACCTCCCCAGTGATAGGATATGATTGGCCGGCGCAAACGGAAGCGGAATTGACAGTGTGCCCTTCCTAGTCTGCCGCGGCCATGTTGGTTTAGGGAAGTTTCTCATTGACAATGTAATGTTAGGCCAGGGTAATGCCTAGAGTGTATGGGCTCCCGGGAGGTTTAGGTCACATGAACAGGTCATGTGACTGCGATTATTTAGGATGCTTTGTGTTTTCCTGCCCAGTGGGATTATTTTCTGGATATTCTATATCAGGGATCAGCAGCCTTCGGCTTTCCAGCTGTTGGGAGACTACAATTCCCAGCATGCTCTATTCACGTCGATGAGAGTTCTGAGAACAGCGAAGCAAGTGTGCATCCCGAGAGTTGTAGTTTCACCACATCTGGAGTGCCGAAGGTTGATGAGCCCTATTCTATAGGGTCTGGTGTGTGTGCTGGGAATATTAAATCTCCTTCAGTTCACCATTGTGTGGCTTAGGGCTATGTACGATTATAAGGTGTGACTATCAATGGTGGAGGAGGATATCCTGTGGTTGGTGGATATTATTTCCTGAACAGTTTTTTTAATCTGTGCTTCTAGTTTAGGGACGGGAATACCTCCTAAATGTCCCAGGTCTGGTGGACCAGTGCCGGATTTTAGTGGCTGTCCTGTGGCCAGGGTCACCAACCAGAATTTTTCTTTTTTTCTGGACAACTTATCCCAAAATCATAGACAGCCAACATTTTATACAAACATATTAGAAAAATATAATGAATGATAAAGATTATAAGTAATACATGTCTACAAACTGATAAGAACTCGTTACCAGCATTTACTGTGAGCTGTAAAATGATAATTGACACCAAAATAGTCTAGTCAAGTCTCAAAAAATCACGGACACATCAATTTTTTTACAGACACATGAAAAAAGTCACCTATTTTTACGGACTGTCCAGAAATTTCTGGACAGTTGGCAACCCTGCCCATGGTCCCAGGAGTGCTGCAGCAAGTCCTGATTTGAACTGTATCTGCCTCTTCAGCAGGGCCGGCGCTTCGATAGAGACAAGGGGGGCAATTGCCCCCGGGCCCCCGAGTCCTTAGGGGCCCCCCCGCGCTGGCCCGCAACTAACTATAGGCAGGCAGGACAGTCAGTGTCACACGGAGATGAGCGCTTCCATTGTGGAAGCGCTCATCTCCATAGTCATCTGTATTGCCGTCCTCAGGACAGCGATACAGATGGCTGTGCTGAGGCAGGGGAGGGAGAGGTGTGTCCCTTCCCCTTCCTCTGATAGGCTGCAGGCACTAGGTCGGCAGCCTATCAGAGGGCGGCGCGATGACATCATCGCGCCGCCTGAGCCCTGAGCCGTACAGCGCGGGACACAGGCCAAGGAGGTAAGTATAAGTGGGTTTTTTTTTGTGTGTACAATACTGGTGGCTACTGGCACATGATGGGAGGCTCAGGCTACTGGCACATGATCGGGGGGGCCTATGGCTACTGGGACATGATAGGGGGGGCTATGGCTACTGGCACATGTTGATGGGGGGCTCAGGCTACTGGCACATGATAGGGTGGGCTCTGGCTACTGGGACATGATAGGGGGGTGGGCCCAATGGCTACTGGCACATGATAGGGGGCCTATGGCTACTGGCACATGATGGGGGGCTATGGCTACTGGCACATGTTGATGGGGGGCTCAGGCTACTGGCACATGATAGGGGGGGCTCTGGCTACTGGCACATGATATAGGGGGGGATCTGGCTACTGGCACATGATATAGGGGGGGCTCTGGCTACTGGCACATTATATAGGGGGGGGCTCTGGCTACTGGCACATGATATGGGGGGTCCTCTGGCTACTGGCACATGATATGGGGGGTCCTCTGGCTACTGGCACATGATATGGGGGGGCTCTTGTTACTGACGCATGATGGTGGGGGGGCTCTTATTACTGGCACATGATTGGGGGGCATCTATTAGGGCACATTGTACAGGCACATTATTGGGGGACATCTATGGAGGCACTTCTTATTGGCACATTATTAGTGGGCACTATAGGGGCATCTACTGAGGCTACAAAGAACGGTTATTTTATATGGGGGCTCTGTATAGGGGCATTTTATACTGGAATACATTATGGTGGGTACTATGGGGAAGGGGGGACAGGACTACTATGGGGTCATCTACGGGGGCACTGAGAAGGGGTATTTTATACTTACAAATTATGGGGGACACTGAGGGCATCTACTGGGCACTATATATGGGGCATTTTATACTGGTACATTATGTGGGGCACTAAGAGGGAGGGGGAGAGGAGCACTCTGGGGGCATTCACTGGGGTCACTATATAGGGGTATTTTATACTGGCACATTATGGGGGCACTATGGGGACATTAGCTCAACTGGGGGCATTACAACGGGGTATTTTTTGCACTGTCACATTATAAGGAGAATTATTACTACTGGGGGGCATTATGGTGGGCTTTATTAATCCCCCATGGTATGACCCCCTAGTAGCAGCACCAGCCTCTCCCTGCTCTGCTATCCCTCTGCCCTTTCTCCAAATCCTTATTATGAAATCTTTCTCATTAGGATAAAACACAACATCAGCTCCACCGAGCCCCAGGCCAAAGTGTTGAAGTGGTGTCCGAGATCCCCAAGGGTCAAGCCAAGTAACTGTAAGTTTTCATGTGAAATATGTTTATGTTATACACATATAGCATACACTGTGCCCCACAATATACAGTTTCTTCTGTAAAAGTCATCAAGTGTCATGGGGGGCCCTTATTGTTTTTCGCCCCAGGGCCCCATTTTGCCTAGAACCGGCCCTGCTCTTCAGGGCATATACACAGTTAAGTACAATGGTGAAGTGGATGGCCGTCAGCTCTCTGCTCCACCATTCATCGGCCTGTGCGCTCCCCAGCAGAAGGCGCCATGTGGTGCCATCATCAGCCCTTCTGAACTGAGCAGGAGAGAGCACACGCCAGGGGATGATGTGCTCCATTTACTGGGGGAACGGGGCTAGATGAGGATTACTTTTTTAATTTATTAACACTACAAATCAATCACTATTGTGAGGAGGTCACTAAGGGGGCAACACTATTGTGAGGAGAGCAGTAAGGGGGCAGCACTATTATGAGGGGGAACTAAGGGGGCAACACTATTGGAATTGAAACACTAAGTGGCAGTGGCGTGCCCGGGGGGGGAAGGGGGGGGGGGGGCGAGCCGCCCCAGGTGCCAGCAGGCTCAAAAGCAATGAGCGCTTCCATCAATTCAGATGGAAGCGCTCATTGCTGAAGCGCTGACACCCACATACTGCGGCGGGGCAGGGAGCGGAGCACATAGTTCCCTGCCCCGCCACCGATCACCGCCATAGGCTTCAGGCTTAGTAGGCCTGAAGCCTATGCGATAGTGAAATCCCGGCGGAGGCGCGCGTGATGACATCAGCGCGCGTGCCTGTGTCGGGACACATTAGCACAGTGACAGGACTCTGCGAACAAGCGCAGGTAAGTATTTAGCTTTTAGTTTTTGTTTTTTTTTATGTGCCAACTTTGGGGGACATGAGGGGGCCGGGGTGCACACAGGAGGACGTGTGGGGGGAAAATATGGTGGGATACTGTGTGGGGGCAAATTTTTTTATTTTATTTTATGTGCCAACTTTGGTTGACATGAGGGGGGTGCACACAGGTGGATGTGGGGTGGGATACTGTGTGGGGGGCAAATTATTATGGGAGAGATTACTATTTGGGGGGAAAATTACTATATGGGTAATGTAAGAGACATTACTACTGTGTGGGGGGCAGTGTGGGGGACACTACTGTGTGGAGGGCAGCGTGGGGGACACTACTGTGTGGGGGCAGCGTGGGGGACACTACTGTGTGGGGGACACTACTGTGTGGGGGCAGCGTGGGGGACACTACTGTATGGGGGACACTACTGTGTGGGGGACACAACTGTGTGGGGGACACTACTGTGTGGGGGACACTACTGTATGGGGGCAGTGTGGGGGACACTACTGAATGGGGGCAGCATGGGGGACACTACTGTATGGGGACAGTGTGGGGGACACTACTGTGTGGGGGCAGCGTGGGGGACACTACTGTGTGAGGGCAGCGTGGGGGACACTACTGTGTGGGGGCAGCGTGGGGGACACTGCAGTGTGGGGGACACTACTGTGTGGAGAACACTACTGTGTGGGGGGCAGTGTGGGAGACACTACTGTGTGGGGGACACTACTGTATGGGGGACACTACTGTGTGGGGGCAGCGTGGGGGACACTACTGTGTGAGGGCAGTGTGGGGGACACTGCTGTGTGAGGGCAGCGTGGGGGACACTACTGTGTGAGGGCAGTGTGGGGGACACTCCTGTATGGGGGGCAGTGTGGGGGACACTACTGTATGGGGCAGTGTGGGGGACACTACTGTATGGGGGCAGTGTGGGGGACACTACTGTGTGGGGGACACTACTGTGTGTGGGACACTACTGTATGGGGGCAGTGTGCGGGACACTACTGTATGGGGGCAGTGTGGGGGACACTACTGTATGGGGCAGTGTGGGCGACACTACTGTATGCGGGCAGTGTGGGGGACACTACTGTGTGGGGGGCAGTGTGGGAGACACTACTGTGTGGGGGCAGTGTGGGGGAAATTACTGTGTGGGGGCAGTGTGGGGGACACTACTGTATGGGGGCAGTGTGGGGGATACTACTGTATGGGGCAGTGGGGGGGACACTACTGTGTGGGGGGCAGTGTGGGGGACACTACTGTGTGGGGGCAGCATGGGGGCCTTTCTATTGGGGAGGCACTGTAGGGGCCATTCTATTATTTCTGGGGACACTATACAGAGATTATTACCTGGAGCACAATATAGGATGTTATTATTACTGGGGGTACTCTAGGGGACATTATAACTGCTGCAGACACTATAGGAACATTTGGGGTAATTTATCAAACTGGTGTAAAGTAGAACTGGCTTAGTTGCCCATAGCAGCCAATCAGATTCCACCTTTCATTTTTGACAGCTCTTTTGGAAATCCAGTTCTACCTTACACCAGTTTGATAAATGACCCCAATTATGTCTACTGGGGTCACTATTTTTTTCAGTACCTGGGGCATTGGGGAGCACAACGGGCACAGTATTGGGAGTGGCAGCAGGATGACACTGTTGGGGACACCAGGATGGGGAGGTTGATGGAAAAATTGAGAAATCTGACGTGTCTGTGTTACAAACTCTGTAGAGACGAGATGCGGCTGAAAGAATTTCTCATGGCGGTCTAACGGAGGAGAAGAGGAAAGAGAAGGTCTACATGACAGGAGATGTCCCTGGATGTCAGAGGTATGTGGTCAAGTATTGGGGGGGGGTGCCAGAGAAATGACCCGCCCCGGGTGCCAAACACCCTGGGAACGCCACTGCTAAGGGGGCATTCTACTATGTGGAGCACTAATGGGACATAACTGTTGAGGTACTAATGGTGTGAGGGGGCACTAAGGGAGCATAGCTACTGTGTGGGGGCATTAAGGGGGCATATCGACTATGTGTGGGGACACTAAGGAAGCATTCTATTGTGAACAAGACACTAAGGGGACATTCTAGAGGATGGGATTGGGCGAAGTTAGAGGCGTGGCTTAGTGTAAAAACATTTGCTGCATCGCTGAGCTTGTCTTTCCTTGGGCTTTTTGATAGTTGGGAGGTGTGGACAGGTGATACATGACACCAATACAATTGGATGCTGTAACGTAGTATATTATAGTACAGGGTTAGGCTCTGTAGACACCTGTATCCAGGCTCAGGTCAGAGCCTCCATCAACAGATTACAACGTATTTGACAGGAAAAGCTCTGTCGTCCATATGCAATGTCCTACTCTGTGCTAGAAGTGGGTCAATAAACCTTTTATAATGTCATGTCTTGCTAATGTCAATTTTGTCTGTAATAGCTGCAAATTCCTTACAACAGGCTGGTCACTTGCACTACCCTTCAGTCACCATTAGGTGCCATATCCTCATATATATAGAACAGGCCAGTCACAGTAGATCAGATGAGAGGTTAGTGGAGGAGAGGAGAGAAGTCTAGCATGTAGATGCAGATGTGTGCCCTTGGTCACTCTCCAGTAGGACAATATAGAAAAGGAATCAAGGCCAAGGTTATGGGATCCTTTCTGTAGTTCCACTGTCCAGCCAGTGACGAAGTGGACTTTTGTGTGTTAAGGCAACCTGTCAAAAGAATGGAGCAGAAGACTGATGCCTGCCGCTAGAGAGACCGCCCTGTTGGTTGCAAAGTTCTGATCAAGATCCAGGTCTGGGTTATTAGAGGGAAGCCACAGCTAAAGAAAGTACCTTTCCCACACCAGCCAAACCTAAGCCTGTATTAACCAGCCCTACCGAGCCTGTTGTTGGGATTTGCAGCTCTGCCATCTTATTGTATACTAAAGCACTACTACTGGATTATAACTACCTCAAGGCAATTATTCAAGTAAAGTTCCAGTTTGTTACCAACTCCTGACTCTCTCCTTATTTGGCATTATCTCTCCTTGCACCTTACGGTGCTGGCATCACGAACACCAGGGACCTGCCTCCACGGCACCTTAAAAACCACACCACCAAGGGCACCTCAACCACCATCGGCGGGAGTCCCTGGACAACAGAGTGTGCCGCGAAGGAACTGGTGCTGTCCTTCCATTCACTGCACGCCAACCCAGGGAGCTCTACAGAACTGTGAGTAAACTACTACTACTACCCCCATCGGTCCACCGTAACTCACATATTGCCCCTGCGACCCGGTCACTGCACCTACAACAGACACCTAAGAACCCAAAGTACCACATTAGTCAGTTGGATCCATCTGATGCAATGGATACAGCTTTGCCTGGTAGTTTTCAACAAGTGAGCAGAATGTAGGGCTGTGATGAAGCTAAACAGTGCCATTCGGACCCTACTGAATTATAATGGGGCGCCATCAAGGTTCTGTCATTTTTTGACAGCAGGAATACAAACTGCAATAACCCCTAACACATTAGGGGAGATTTACTACACTGATATAAAGGAAAACCGCCTTAGTTGCCCACAGCAACAAATCAGATTGCACCCTTCATTTTCCAAAGGAGCGTTGAAAAATGAAAGGTAGAGTCTGATTGGTTGCTCAACAATAACCATAAAGTGGCCACTGGCCAATCCCTTTAACCACCTCAGCCCCCAGTGCTTAAACACCCTGAAATACCAGGCCACTTTTTACACTTCTGACCTATACTACTTTCACCGTTTATTGCTCGGTCATGCAACTTACCACCCAAATGAATTTTACCTCCTTTTCTTCTCACTAATAGAGCTTTCATTTGGTGGTATTTCATTGCTGCTGACATTTTTACTTTTTTTGTTATTAATCGAAATTTAACGATTTTTTGGCAAAAAAATGACATTTTTCACTTTCAGTTGTAAAATTTTGCAAAAAAAACGACATCCATTTATAAATTTTGCTCTAAATTTATTGTTCTACATGTCTTTGATAAAAAAAAATGTTTGGGTAAAAAAAAAAATGGTTTGGGTAAAAGTTATAGCGTTTACAAACTATGGTACAAAAATGTGAATTTCCGCTTTTTGAAGCAGCTCTGACTTTCTGAGCACCTGTCGTGTTTCCTGAGGTTCTACAATGCCCAGACAGTACAAACACCCCACAAATGACCCCATTTCGGAAAGTACACACCCTAAGGTATTCGCTGATGGGCATAGTGAGTTCATAGAACTTTTTATTTTTTGTCACAAGTTAGCGGAAAATGATGATTTTTTTTTTTTATTTTTTTTCTTACAAAGTCTCATATTCCACTAACTTGTGTCAAAAAATAAAAAGTTCTATGAACTCACTATGCCCATCAGCGAATACCTTGGGGTCTCTTCTTTCCAAAATGGGGTCACTTGTGGGGTAGTTATACTGCCCTGGCATTCTAGGGGCCCAAATGTGTGGTAAGGAGTTTGAAATCAAATTCTGTAAAAAATGACCTGTGAAATCCGAAAGGTGCTCTTTGGAATATGGGCCCCTTTGCCCACCTAGGCTGCAAAAAAGTGTCACACATCTGGTATCTCCGTACTCAGGAGAAGTTGAGGAATGTGTTTTGGGGTGTCTTTTTACATATACCCATGCTGGGTGAGATAAATATCTTGGTCAAATGCCAACTTTGTATAAAAAAATGGGAAAAGTTGTCTTTTGCCAAGATATTTCTCTCACCCAGCATGGGTATATGTAAAATGACACCCCAAAACACATTCCCCACCTTCTCCTGAGTACGGAGATACCAGATGTGTGACACTTTTTTGCAGCCTAGGTGGGCAAAGGGGCCCATATTCCAAAGAGCACCTTTCGGATTTCACAGGTCATTTTTTACAGAATTTGATTTCAAACTCCTTACCACACATTTGGGCCCCTAGAATGCCAGGGCAGTATAACTACCCCACAAGTGACCCCATTTTGGAAAGAAGAGACCCCAAGGTATTCGCTGATGGGCATAGTGAGTTCATGGAAGTTTTTATTTTTTGTCACAAGTTAGTGGAATATGAGACTTTGTATGAAAAAAAAAATAATAATAATCATTTTCCACTAACTTGTGACAAAAAATAAAAAATTCTAGGAACTCGCCATGCCCCTCACGGAATACCTTGGGGTGTCTTCTTTCCAAAATGGGGTCACTTGTGGGGTAGTTATACTGCCCTGGCATTCTAGGGGCCCAAATGTGTGGTAAGGAGTTTGAAATCAAATTCAGTAAAAAATGACCTGTGAAATCCGAAAGGTGCTCTTTGGAATATGGGCCCCTTTGCCCACCTAGGCTGCAAAAAAGTGTCACACATCTGGTATCTCCGTACTCAGGAGAAGTTGAGGAATGTGTTTTGGGGTGTCTTTTTACATATACCCATGCTGGGTGAGATACATATCTTGGTCAAATGCCAACTTTGTATAAAAAAATGGGAAAAGTTGTCTTTTGCCAAGATATTTCTCTCACCCAGCATGGGTATATATAAAATGACACCCCAAAACACATTCCCCACCTTCTCCTGAGTACGGAGATACCAGATGTGTGACACTTTTTTGCAGCCTAGGTGGGCAAAGGGGCCCATATTCCAAAGAGCACCTTTCGGATTTCACAGGTCATTTTTTACAGAATTTGATTTCAAACTCCTTACCACACATTTGGGCCCCTAGAATGCCAGGGCAGTATAACTACCCCACAAGTGACCCCATTTTGGAAAGAAGAGACCCCAAGGTATTCGCTGATGGGCATAGTGAGTTCATGGAAGTTTTTATTTTTTGTCACAAGTTAGTGGAATATGAGACTTTGTATGAAAAAAAAAAAAAAAAAATCATCATTTTCCACTAACTTGTGACTAAAAATTAAAAATTCTAGGAACTTGCCATGCCCCTCACGGAATACCTTGGGGTGTCTTCTTTCCAAAATGGGGTCACTTGTGGGGTAGTTATACTGCCCTGGCATTCTAGGGGCCCAAATGTGTGGTAAGGAGTTTGAAATCAAATTCTGTAAAAAATGACCTGTGAAATCCGAAAGGTGCTCTTTGTAATATGGGCCCCTTTGCCCACCTAGGCTGCAAAAAAGTGTCACACATGTGGTATCTCCGTACTCAGGAGAAGTTGGGCAATGTGTTTTGGGGTGTTATTTTGCATATACCCATGCTGGGTGAGAGAAATATCTTGGCAAAAGACAACTTTTCCCATTTTTTTATACAAAGTTGGCATTTGACCAAGATATTTATCTCACCCAGCATGGGTATATGTAAAAAGACACCCCAAAACACATTCCTCAACTTCTCCTGAGTACGGAGATACCAGATGTGTGACACTTTTTTGCAGCCTAGGTGGGCAAAGGGGCCCAAATTCCTTTTAGGAGGGCATTTTTAGACATTTGGATACCAGCATTCTTCTTACGCTTTGGGGCCCCTAAAATGCCAGGGCAGTATAAATACCCCACATGTGACCCCATTTTGGAAAGAAGACACCCCAAGGTATTCAATGAGGGGCATGGCGAGTTCATTGAAAAAAAAATTTTTGGGCACAAGTTAGCGGAAATTGATTTTTTTGATTTTGTTCTCACAAAGTCTCCCTTTCCGCTAACTTGGGACAAAAATTTCAATCTTTCATGGACTCAATATGCCCCTCAGCGAATACCTTGGGGTGTCTTCTTTCCAAAATGGTGTTATTTGTGGGGTGTTTGTACTGCCCTGGCATTTGAGGGTCTCCGCAATCATTACATGTATGGCCAGCATTAGGAGTTTCTGCTATTCTCCTTATATTGAGCATACGGGTAATGAGATTTTTTTTTTCCGTTCAGCCTCTGGGCTGAAAGAAAAAAATGAACGGCACAGATTTCTTCATTCGCATCGATCAATGTGGATGAAAAAATCTCTGCCAAAAAAAGAAAAAGGAGGGGAAAGGCGTCTGCCAGGACATAGGAGCTCCGCCCAACATCCATACCCACTTCAGCTCGTATGCCCTGGCAAACCAGATTTCTCCATTCACATCAATCGATGTGGATGAATAAATCATTGCCGGGATTTTTTTTTTTATATATACAAAGTGTTTGCCAAAGTATATGAACACCGCCACCTCCTCAGCTCATATGCCTCGGCAAACATATCTTTTACTGCAGAGGAGAAATCTCGTCTTGCAGCGCCGCATACACCGACTTGCGTGTAATCTGACAGCAGCGCAATGCTTCTGTCCGAATGCACATCAGTGCTGCAGCTGGTCGATCGGATGGTCCACCTGGAAGGTAAAAAAAACAAAACAAAAAAGAAAAAACCAGGCCGCAAAGCAATAACTTTATTAACTTTAGAACAGAACATATAAACTTTTTTAAACTTTTTTAACTTTTTTACTTACCGGTAATTTTTTTTTTTTTTTTTTTTTTTTTTCCTTTATAGAACAAACCTCTCCTTCCCCATGGGACAATGTGCAAAGCGCAAATCGCCCAAAGATGTGGCGAAGTACGTTATGCACTTTATCCCAGGTGAAAGGAGAGGTTTGCAGCAGCTGTGAGAGAAAGGGCCCTAATAGCCCTGTGTGCCTGTCCTGGTGAGATGTGATCCCTATGCTAGGTGTACCTGTGTGTGGTACTTCCGGAAACACTCTCCTAAGCATAGGGCAGGGTGGTCCGGACAGTCAGGACAGAAATAGCGGGTGTCACGCCTTATTCCACTCCTGCTACAGACACGACATTTTTTTCGGGGTGGCGGTTGGGTTGAGGTACCAGCAATGACACTGGGGAAATGTCGCTCGTGTAGACGGCTAACTACACTGGTGGATGGGGCCACGGAACCTCCTGGGTAAAGGAGGTTCTCGATGATCTCTTCCTGGAATTTGAGGAAGGATCGTGTTCTCCCAGCCTTACTGTAGAGAACAAAACTATTGTAGAGCGCCAATTGAATTAAATATACAGACACCTTCTTATACCAGCGTCTGGTTCTGCGGGAAACTAAATAGGGAGCCAACATCTGGTCATTGAAGTCCACCCCTCCCATGAGCGCATTATAGTCGTGGACTGAGAGGGGCTTTTCAATGACACGGGTTGCCCTTTCAATTTGGATTGTCGTGTCTGCGTGAATGGAGGAGAGCATGTAAACGTCACGCTTGTCTCTCCATTTCACCGCGAGCAGTTCTTCGTTACACAAGGCAGCCCTCTCCCCCCTTGCAAGACGGGTGGTTACAAGCCGTTGGGGGAAGCCCACGCGACTAGTTCGCGCGGTGCCACAGGCGCAAATCCGTTCTAGAAACAAATGCCTAAAGAGGGCCACACTTGTGTAAAAATTGTCCACATAAAGATGGTACCCCTTGCCGAATAAGGGTGACACCAAGTCCCAGACTGTCTTCCCACTGCTCCCCAGGTAGTCAGGGCAACCGACCGGCTCCAGGGTCTGATCTTTTCCCTCATAGATCCGAAATTTGTGGGTATAGCCTGTGGCCCTTTCACAGAGCCTATACAATTTGACCCCATACCGGGCACGCTTGCTTGGGATGTATTGTTTGAAGCCAAGGCGCCCGGTAAAATGTATTAGGGACTCGTCTACGCAGATGTTTTGCTCAGGGGTATACAAATCTGCAAATTTCTGGTTGAAATGGTCTATGAGGGGCCGAATTTTGTGGAGCCGGTCAAAAGCTGGGTGGCCTCTGGGACGGGAGGTGGTGTTGTCGCTAAAGTGCAGGAAACGCAGGATGGCCTCAAATCGTGTCCTGGACATAGCAGCAGAGAACATGGGCATGTGATGAATTGGGTGCGTTGACCAATATGACCGCAATTCATGCTTTTTTGTCAGGCCCATGTTGAGGAGAAGGCCCAGAAAAATTTTAAGTTCGGAAACTTGGACTGGTTTCCACCGGAAAGGCTGGGCATAAAAGCTTCCCGGGTTTGCGGTTATAAATTGTGTGGCATATTGGTTGGTCTCTGCCACGACTAAGTCCAAGAGCTCCGCAGTCAAGAACAGCTCAAAAAATCCCAGGGCCGTACTGATCTGAGCCGTCTCAACCCGAACTCCAGACTGGGCGGTGAAAGGGGGAACTACTGGTGCGGCTGAAGTTGGTGACTGCCAATCAGGGTTTGCCAGCACCTCAGGGATTCTAGGGGCTCTACGGGCCTGTCTGTGCGGTGGCTGCGACGGGGTAACTAGTGCACGTGCCACCGTACCAGCTTCAACTGCCCTTCTGGTGCTCGCTACTTCACCATGTTGTACGGCAGTGCTGGTACTAGGTCCAGGAAGGGCTGCGCTGCTGGTGTATGCCTCACCACGTGATCCGGCAGCGACAGCCCCACTCTGCTGCTCTTGAAGCGGATCCTGCATAACCTGTGGTCTAGCGACACGGGGCCGGGTACGCCTGGTGCTGCCAGGGACCTCAACCTCCTCGTCCGAACTTTGGGTCAGAGAGCCACTGCTTTCTACAGGTTCATATTCTGACCCGCTAGATTCGTCAGATGAGGGTTCCCACTCCTCATCCGACTGGGTCAGAATCCTGTAGGCCTCTTCAGAAGAATACCCCCTGTTTGACATTTGGACTAGGGGTGGGCGATATGGCCTAAAATCTATATTGCGATATAATTTTAAGCATGTGCGATATGCGATATATATTGCGATATATTGTTTTCTATATTTGGGGGGGCGTGTTTAAACTTTTTTTTACTTTTTATTTAATAACTATTAGTCTCCTTAAGGGCTAGAACGTATAACCCTTGTCATATTCACCCTAATAGAGCTCTATTAGGGTGAATAGGACTTTACACTCTCCCTGCTGCCCTGTGCTTTGTGCACACAGCAGCAGGGAGCTGATCCCCCTCCCCTAAATGGTGCCATCCACAGATCCCCCCCCCCTCCCCTAAACGGTGCCATCCACAGATCCCCCCCTCCCCTAAACGGTGCCATCCACAGATCCCCCCCTCCCCTAAACAGTGCCATCCACAGATCCCCCCCTCCCCTAAACAGTGCCATCCACAGATCCCCCCCCTCCCCTAAAAGGTGCCATCCACAGATACCCCCCTCCCCTAAACGGTGCCATCCACAGATCCCCCCCTCCCCTAAACGGTGCCATCCACAGATCCCCCCCCCCCCCTAAACGGTGCCATCCACAGATCCCCCCCCCTCCCCTAAACGGTGCCATCCACAGATCCCCCCCTCCCCTAAACGGTGCCATCCACAGATCCCCCCCCCCTCCCCTAAACGGTGCCATCCACAGATCCCCCCCCCCCCTCCCCTAAACGGTGCCATCCACAGATCCCCCCCCCCCCCTCCCCTAAACGGTGCCATCCACAGATCCCCCCCCCCCTCCCCTAAACGGTGCCATCCACAGATCCCCCCCCTCCCCTAAACGGTGCCATCCACAGATCCCCCCCCCTGCCCTAAACGGTGCCATCCACAGACACCCCCCCTCCCCTAAACGGTGCCATCCACAGACACCCCCCCTCCCCTAAACGGTGCCATCCACAGACACCCCCCCTCCCCTAAACGGTGCCATCCACAGACACCCCCCCTCCCCTAAACGGTGCCATCCACAGATCCCCCCCCCTCCCCTAAACGGTGCCATCCACAGATCCCCCCCCTCCCCTAAACGGTGCCATCCACAGATCCCCCCCCCTCCCCTAAACAGTGCCATCCACAGATCCCCCCCTCCCCTAAAAGGTCCCATCCACAGATCCCCCCCCTCCCCTAAACGGTGCCATCCACAGATCCCACAAATCAAATTGGCTTCTCAGGAGATATATATGTTAAAGGCATCTCATTCAGTAGTACTGCCTATATATGCCTTTAACATATATATCTCCTGAGAAGCCAATTTGATTCTAAAGGGTTAATTTAATTCATCCTGTAATCTAAACTCTGTGTCATCTGTCCCTTCTCTTATCTCTCTGCTCCTTATCACTGCTGCAACAAGAGCTGACAGCCTCAGTGTAACCTGTTCTACAGTCTGACTCACAGCCTCAGTGTAACCTGTTCTACAGTCTGACTCGCGGCTCTTCTAACTCAATGAATCGAATGAGTCACTGACTGAGTCGGATCTTTAGGTTCTTGTGACTCATTCGATTCCTTTAGACTCCCTGACCCTGCACTACTCCGAGGACTCGCGTCAGAGCTGCTACTGTGCTGGCCTCGCCCCCTCAGCTCTGGTCGGTGATTGGTTGGTGGGCGGGGAGGGGTGGGGCTGGCAGAAGCAGCTTCCACTCTAAGATCATATTACTGACTCCTCCCCAGTCCCTCCCTCAGGCTCCTGCTGCCAGCGTGAGGTGGTGAGCTGAGCGTCTCTGTCTGCAGTGTCTGTGTGCTGGGACTGAGAGCCGATTCAAACAGATCGGATCATTCAAGTGAATCGACTCCTCCGGTTCACTGAACTGAATCGATTCAAATGAACGATTCGTTCATGAACCGGACATCACTAGTTACCGGAGCTAAGACCTAGTAAGGTATACAGTAAAGAGATCACCAATTAATAAAGTTAAAGATTAGTTTTTAAATGTTCTACTGTCAGCGGCGTGGCCCTGTATGTTCTAACCCCCAGGCAAGCGTCCCTGTCACCATGGGAACGCCTGGGGGTTAGAATATACCATCGGATTTGAGTTTTCAGGCGCTCACTGAGATCGTGAAAGCTCAATGATTTACTGTCAGTCCCTCCCCTCCTCCTCTTGTCATTGGTGGTCAGCGGCAGCCGCGCACAGTGGGGATGGAGGGACTCTCTCC
Source organism: Bufo bufo (assembly GCF_905171765.1). NCBI lineage: Eukaryota > Metazoa > Chordata > Amphibia > Anura > Bufonidae > Bufo > Bufo bufo. The sequence continues at coordinate 292,745,503 of NC_053392.1, read as the reverse complement.
TTCTCCACTGTGCCGGCTCAGGATCATATCGCGGTCCGGCGATATAGGCGATATGCTCAAAATCCATATCGTGGCACAAATTTATATCGCATATCGCCTATATCGTCTATATCGCCCACCCCTAATTTGGACTACTAAATTTAGGGGTATTCCCTGAGACTACCCAAGAAAAAAAGCAAGCCTGTCTTACAAAGGGGAGGCTAGCGAAGTACCGGAGGCCGCTGCGGTTGATAAAAAATATCAAAACTGATTTTTTTATCGCCGCAGAGCGTTTAAAGTGAATGTGCAGTGATCAAAAAATAATAATTTTTTGTCACTGCGGTGGGGCGGGCGTGGGTGAACGCACGTGTGGGCGACCGATCAGGCCTGATCGGGCAAACACTGCGTTTTGGGTGGAGGGCGAACTAAAGTGACACTAATACTATTATAGATCTGACCGTGATCAGTTTTGATCACTTACAGATACTATAAAAGTACAAATGCTGATTAGCGATACGCTAAACAGCGAATAAAAGTGACTGCGGTGCGGTGGGGTGGGCGCTAACTGACGCTAACTACCTAACCAAGGGGCCTAAACTATCCCTAAAACCTAACAGCCAATACTAGTGAAAAAAAAAAGTGTCAGTTTACACTGATCACTTTTTGTCTTTCACTAAGTGATTGACAGGGGGCGATCAAGGGGTTAATTTGGATGATGGGGGTGATGGATGGTGATCAGGGGCTAAGGGCAGTGTTTGGTGTGTACTCACAGTGATGTCTGCTTCTCTGCTGGATCCAACCGACGAAAAGGACCAGCAGAGGAGCAGAGAAGCCATATAACAGATCATATTTACTAATATGATCTGTTATCTGGCTTGTGATTCGATTTTTTAAAAATCAGCAACCTGCCAGCGACGATCATTGGCTGGCAGGTTGCTGATGAAATACTCCTCGAACTTTTGCCGGCCCGCGATGCGCATGCGCGGGCCGGCTGTGACCGAAATCTCGCGTCTCGCGAGAGGACGCGCCGGCGCGTCCAGGAGGAATTAAACAACCACCTCCAGGACGCGTCTGTGCGTACAGCGGTCCGGAGGTGGTTAAAGGGAACCTGTCACCGGGATTTTGTGTATAGAGCAGAGGACATGGGTAGCTAGATGGCCGCTAGCACATCCGCAATTCCCAGTCCCCATAGCTCTGTGTGCTTTTATTGTGTAAAAAAACGATTTGATACATATGCAAAAAATAAAATGGCATTACCAAAATGATCCAACCATGAAGTAGACATATGGGAAAAGTAAATTAATAACTATTTTTGGAGGTATTACTATGTATTATAGAAGTAGAGAAATTGAAACTTGGAAATTTGCAAATTTTTCAAAATTTTTGGTAAATTTGGTATTTTTTTATAAATAAAAATGAATTTTTTTCACTCCATTTTACCAGTGTCAAGAAGTACAATATGTGATGAAAAAACTGTCTCAGAATGGCCTGGATAAGTCACTGGTCAGATTTGCAAAAAATGGCCTGGTCCTTAACGTGAAAATGAGCCCGGTCCTTAAGGGGTTAATTACTTTGTTTCTCTCCTTTTTTTGAGATCATTACTCTACTTCTTCATTTGGGACAAGGTGGAAACGGATTCAATATGTGGCCATGGAAAAATGATTCTTGAACAAATCAAAGAAGATCTGGAATTGATAAGAACACAATACACAATATACAGTATAATGTATATTGTGTATTATTTCCTTATTTCCCTGGTTCTCTTCTGGCCCTTTGTTTACATGCAATAACAACAATCTCTGCCCCTCCCCCTGCTCTGCTAAGGGAGTGGCTATAAGAGCTGCTCTGAGTGACATGTCTGCCTGCTGGGAGAATCAGCAGCATGTTGTATGTGTAGGACTACAAGTCCCAGCTGTATAATGACACTGCTAAGGGAGTGGATACAAGAGTTGCCCTGAGTGACATGTCTGCCTGCTGGGAGACTCTGCAGCATGTTGTATGTGTAGGACTACAAGTCCCAGCTGTATAATGACACTGCTAAGGGAGTGAATACAAGTGCTGCCCTGAGTGACATGTCTGCCTGCTGGGAGACTGTGCAGCATGTTGTATGTGTAGGACTACAAGTCCCAGCTGTATAATGACACTGCTAAGGGAGTGGATACAAGAGCTGCCCTGAGTGACATGTCTGCCTGCTGAAAGAATCAACAGCAACTTGTATGTGCAGAACTACAAGTCCCACCCGTATAATGACACTGCTAATACACACAGGATCTTCCCCCTACCTTCTTGTGCAATGCTCTCTCTAGTCTGTCAGCTCCTGTGCCCAGAATTGTCCCTGCCTGCAGCTACCCAGTCGGTGCAGCTGAAGGGGTTAAGAATCCTAGGAGAGAGCAGACAGCCCGGCAGTGAAGGGGGCGTGGCCAGCACAGTGACGTCTCGTTTACAGGCTTGTAAACAAACTTTATCAGAGCAGGGAGAGAAGCTGCCATCACAGGTCATGTGACCCTCAGTCAAATCTGATAAACCAGGCACTGCAGATAAAGTGAGTTAATTGTAAAGTTGTTATATTTGCCTAGTTAGGAACATAAAAAGAACAAAAAAATAACTCGGACAACCCCTTTAATGGAAAAAAAATGGAAAAAGAAAATCTCCACATATTTATTATCGCCGTGTCATAACAATCCGCACTACACAATTATCATGTACTTTATTCAGTCCAGTCTACAGTGTGCCATCATGGCTAAGCAGCCGTAAACTAAAAATATGACACAGTGCACATAACGTATAATGGGATCCATGGTTTTTCACCAAGATGTCCATCATTTGACAGGATAAGTAGCACTGTGTGCATTGCTTATTTTTTCATAAATGTCTGATGCACATGTGAACAGTGGCACACATGACCATGGCCATACCTGGCCAGAAGAGAACAAGCCGGGGACTGGAAGATGGACGAGCAAGAGCCAGTGCGCAGGACCAGACTGGCGGGAGCTGATAAGCAGAATCTTTCAATAGGTGATGCACGCTAAAAGGAATGAGTAAAAAGAGGCTAATTAACAGAAACCCCCTTTATTATGTGCATTGATAAGTCTTGGTGCACATTGCATCTGATGTATATGCTGGGAAAAGCTCCGGGCATGTACAGGAACTGTATCCATAGGGCTTCATTTACATGACAGAGGCCAAGAGGTTTTTCGCCCTTGTCAGGGTTTTTTAGGACTGCACTTTCCTATACAGAGGACTACCATAAAATAAAAAGTTTGCTGTATACATTTTCTGTCACGAGTTGGAGGTCCCAGGAGAGACCACCGCGTCGTCAAGCAATAAACGGAAATCAGGTACAGACACATAAGAGTTTATTGCACAAACAGAAACATGAAAGGCAGCACAGAGAAAACATGAACTCTATGTACCGTCAGCACAGTGGGAGAAAACCCCCACTGCGCCACTGTCTAGTAATACTCCAGAGGGGCGTAACTAAGCAACTCCTGGTTTTCACTAGAGCCCTAGATGGTAGGGTTAGACTTAGCCGCAGGAAGTTGCCAGGGTCCACTCTGGAGCGTGACCTAGACAGTGACAGCAGGGGCGAATGGACAACAGGTACCAGAAGGTACCGACGGCACATAGGCATACATAACATACAGGCAAATACAAAACAGAGCAACAAATGATACAAGCAGGAGTTCACGCAAGGGAGCAGGAGTGGCAATAAGCAGAGAAGGACTTGCTCCACCAGTAGTAAACTGCATGGCCTTGTCATGCCACTCTGCTGCAAAGGCTTGCTGAACACAGACATATGAATACAAAACAGGGCAACTAATAATACAAGCAGGAGTTCACGCAAGGGAGCAGGAGTGGCAATAAGCAGAGAAGGACTTGCTCCACCAGTAGTAAACTGCATGGCCTTGTCATGCCACTCTGCTGCAAAGGCTTGCTGAACACAGACATATGAATACAAAACAGGGCAACTAATAATACAAGCAGGAGTTCACGCAAGGGAGCAGGAGTGGCAATGAGCAGAGAAGGACTTGCTCCACCAGTAGTAAACTGCATGGCCTTGTCATGCCACTCTGCTGCAAAGGCTTGCTGAACACAGACATCAGAATAAACACAAAGTAACTAAAACATAACAGGCAGAACAGATAACAGACAGACGACGTTAATGAACAAGTAGGGAAACCCACAGAGCACAGACAGACAGACACGGATCCCATGGGTCAGCAGCATGGGAGAGAGTACAAACCAGGAACAGGACAGGACAAGACAACACACACCAGGAGAGCTGACACAGAACTGAGGAAACCTCAGCCTTATATACAGGTTCCATGGGTGCAGCAGAGAGACCACACCCATGGAGCAGACAGAGGATTAACTCCTAATAAGCACACAGGGGAGTTAACCCATAAAGAACCACAAATGACACACAGGAACAGAACTTCAGCGAGGAGCGCCGAACAAGCAAGAACGGAAGGTCACAGCCACAGATAGTGGCTGTGACATTTTCTTTGCAGTGACACAGTGAGATGTTTGGTCTGGGAAAACAGGTATTTTCCTCCCAGCATGTGCTGCTGGGCTGATTTACAGCCAAGTGAGGTCAAATACCAGCCCGGATTTTAAGTGCTGGTCCGGGTTTTGGCAGCACCTGGCTGTCCTTAAATAGGCAGCTGGGCTTAGAAGCAAGGTCTCTGTGTTGGGATCTGGGAGCCTTGTGTCTGGATGAAGGCTTGCTACCTGTTTGGTGTGAAAACAGGTTGGTGCTGCTATGTTCAGGGACTCTTTGAGGCAGAATTGCCGCATGGTGTGTGTGAAGAACTCCCCAGTAATCGTTGTTTTTTTTACCTCCCTGCTACTTAATCCCCGTGGATACCTACTCCTAACAATGGACATAGACATCTATGTGTATCAAGGACATGTGTTCACAAACTTAAGCAAACCCCATATAACATTGGAAGTGAGGGCCTACAGCTGAGCAGACCTTATGAAACATTGGAGGTGAGGGCCTACAGCTGAGCAGACCGTATGAAACATTGGAGGTGAGGGCCTACAGGTGAGCAAACCCAAAAAAAATTGTAGTGAGGGCCTTATGGTGAGCAAACCCCATAAAACATTGTAGTGAGGGCCTACAGCTGAGCAGACGTATGAAACATTGGAGGTGAGGGCCTTATGGTGAGCAAACCCCATAAAACATTGTCGTGAGGGCCTACAGCTGAGCAGAACATTTGAAACATTGGAGGTGATGGCCTACAGCTGAGCAGACCGTATGAAACATTGGAGATGAGGGCCTGAAGGTGAGCAAACCCCATAAAACATTGTAGTGAGGGCCTACAGCTGAGCAGACGTATGAAACATTGGAGGTGAGGGCCTACAGCTGAGCAGACCGTATGAAACATTGGAGTGAGGGCCTACAGCTGAGCAGACCGTATGAAACATTGGAGTGAGGGCATACAGCTCAGCAGACCGTATGAAACATTGGAGGTGAGGGCCTGAAGGTGAGCAAACCCCATAAAACATTGTAGTGAGGGCCTACAGCTGAGCAGACGTATGAAACATTGGAGGTGAGGGCCTGAAGGTGAGCGAACCCCATAAAATATTGTAGTGAGGGCCTACAGGTGAGCAGACCATATGAAACATTGGAGTGAGGGCCTACAGCTGAGCAGACCATATGAAACATTTGAGTGAGGGCATACAGCTCAGCAGACCGTATGAAACATTGGAGGTGAGGGCCTGAAGGTGAGCAAACCTCATAAAACATTGTAGTGAGGGCCTACAGCTGAGCAGACGTATGAAACATTGGAGATGAGGGCCTGAAGGTATCAAGGTCGGCGTGGCTATCACATACGTGACACAGAGGGAGGGAACGAGGAAGGCCCTGCCCAAGTGAGAGGAAAGATGGTGACCCCTGACTCACCTGGCGGCTGGCACCTGGCTGCCCTGACGTCCCTAGACGGGTTCCTCACCCGTACGCCGATCACGTGCCTAAAGCCCTGGCTTTCCCTGAGCTGAGCCCTAGGTAGTGAACAGGGCGATGGGAACACTAGTCCGCACCACTAACTCTAAGGGAAAACACCAAGGGGAGGACAGACAACACAGACTCAACATATATTCCCAGGTGGGCGACAACAGGAGACAACAATAAGCCAAACAGGGATCCGGAGGGTAGCACACAGGAACAACAACCAGGATTAACCACTCCAGTGGGTCAGTATAGATGTCCAGGCAGGAAGCTCTATAACTGGCAACTAGAGAAGTGTGAGGGGAGAATATAAGGAGGTAGGGAGTGGCAGACACGAAACAGCTGAGGAGGAGAAGCTACGGATCCCTGAGAGAGACAAAAAGGATAGCAAGGCAAACACAGAAAACAATAACTAAGAAACACCATGATCTTTAGATATAGAGCGCGCAGCCACCCGCTGCGACTTCCTGACCCCGGGTATAACGGAGTCAGACGTGGCTCTTGATACCCTCGTGACAGTACCCCCCCTTTCACGAGGGGCCTCCGGACACTCAGGACCAGGTCTCTCCGGATGAGAGGCATGGAAAGTCTGAATTAACCTGTTGGCGTTTACCTCTGACGCTGGAACCCACATTCTTTCCTCGGGACCGTAACCCCTCCAATGCACAAGATACTGAAGAGAGCGGCGGACCCGACGAGAATCAACAATTCTGGCTATTTGAAACTCCAGATTACCATCCACAATAACAGGAGGAGGTGGCAGCGGCGATGGTTCTAGAGGTGGAACATACTTCTTGAGTAACGATTTATGGAAGACGTTATGATTCTTAAAAGTCTGAGGTAGCTCCAGGCGAAAAGCCACAGGGTTAATGACGGCTACTATTTTATAGGGACCAATGAACCTAGGACCCAGTTTCCAAGAAGGAACCTTCAACTTAATATTCCTAGTAGACAACCACACATAGTCATTCACTCCTAGGTCCGGACCTGGCGACCGTTTCTTATCGGCCATGCATTTATATTTACCACTCATCTTTTTCAAGTTAACTTGCACCTTCTGCCATACCGATGAAAGAGATGAAGAAAACCTTTCCTCTTCGGGAACCCCAGAAGACCCCCCCTCTTTGAAAGTACAAAATTGGGGATGAAAACCGTATGCACCAAGAAATGGTGACTTGCCAGTGGACTCCTGATAATGATTATTTATGGCAAACTCAGCTAACGGTAAGTATGATGACCACAACTCTTGGTTTTCAGACACAAAACACCTTAAATATGTTTCTAGGTTTTGGTTGGTACGCTCAGTCTGTCCATTCGACTGAGGATGGAAAGCTGAGGAAAAAGACAAGTGAACCCCCAAACGGGAACAAAAAGCTTTCCAAAACTTAGAAATAAACTGGGTTCCCCGATCCGAAACCACATCGGAAGGGACCCCGTGAAGCTTCACGATTTCACTGATAAACACCTGAGCGAGAGTTTCAGCATTAGGAAGTGCGGGTAGCGCAATAAAGTGTACCATTTTGCTAAACCTGTCTACTACTACCAAGATAACTGTTTTACCCGCCGACAACGGTAAGTCAGTGATGAAATCCATAGACAGATGTGTCCATGGCCTATTGGGAATGAAAAGTGGCAATAAAGACCCTGCTGGACGTGTATGAGAGACTTTCGCGCGTGCACAAGTAGAACAAGTAGACACGAAATCCATTACATCCTGACGCAACCTTGGCCACCAAAAACGACGAGATAAAAGCTCCAAGGTTGCTTTACTACCCGGGTGTCCAGCAAGTGCCGAATTATGATGTTCTTTTAATAATTCAAGACGCAGGTTTAACGGTACAAACAATTTCTCTGAGGGGCAAGAGGCCGGGGCGTCCCCCTGAGCCTCTAACACCTTTCCCTCTAGAACAGAGTGTACAGCAGAGACAACCACTCCTCTTTGTAAAATAGGTACCGGATCACAAACATTACCCCCTCCAGGGAAACTACGAGATAATGCGTCTGCCTTGGTATTTTTTGCCCCAGGACGATAGGTGATTACAAAGTTAAATCTGGTAAAGAATAGCGACCACCTAGCTTGTCTAGGGGTGAGACGTTTAGCCGATTCTAGGTACAGAAGGTTCTTGTGATCCGTAATCACCGTGACGGGGTGGATTGCTCCCTCTAAGAAGTGACGCCACTCTTCAAGCGCCAGTTTAATCGCCAACAGTTCCCTATTTCCAATATCATAATTCTTCTCTGCAGAAGATAATTTTTTGGAAAAGAAAGCGCAAGGACGCCATTTGCCAGGAGACGGACCCTGAGACAATACAGCTCCCACTCCCACCTCTGACGCATCTACCTCGACAATAAAAGGCTGGGAGACATCAGGTTGAATTAGAACAGGTGCCGAGGTAAACCTCTCCTTTAGAGAGGAAAATGCATCTTTAGCGGCGTCAGACCATTTGGAAAAATCCGTCCCCTTCCTAGTCATGTCGGTAAGGGGTTTAACGATCACTGAATAATTTTTAATGAACTTTCTATAGAAATTAGCGAAACCCAAAAACCGTTGTAGGGCTTTAAGGTTCTCAGGAAGATCCCAATCTAAAATTGCCTGGACCTTCCCAGGATCCATGCGGAAACCTGAAGCAGATAATAGATATCCCAGGAACTGTAATTCCTGAACAGCGAAGACACATTTTTCAATTTTCGCATATAATTTATTCGTCCGTAGGACCTGCAGTACTTGCCTGACATGCACCTCATGTGTTTTCAGATCAGCCGAATAAATTAAGATATCATCTAGGTATATGACTACAAACCTGACGATGAGATGACTAAAAATATCATTAACGAAATGTTGGAAGACAGCAGGGGCATTGGTCAGACCGAAAGGCATAACAAGATTTTCATAATGCCCCTCAGGGGTGTTAAAAGCTGTCTTCCACTCATCTCCTTCCCTGATACGAATCAGATTGTAGGCCCCCCTAAGATCAAGTTTGGAGAACCACTTAGCACCCGCAATCTGATTAAAAAGGTCAGGAATGAGAGGAAGAGGGTATGGGTCACGGATGGTTATCTGGTTTAACTCACGGAAATCTAAGCAAGGACGCAGGCCCCCATCTTTCTTTTTAACAAAGAAAAACCCTGCAGCCATGGGTGAAGAAGAGGGTCTGATGTGTCCCTTAGCCAGACTCTCGAAGATATAATCTTTCATGGCTTGTCTCTCGGGACCCGAAAGATTATACAACCTGGACTTGGGTAATTTTGCCCCGGGAATCAGGTTAACCGGGCAATCATAAGGACGATGAGGTGGTAGTTTCTGACAACCCTTTTCGGAAAAAACGTCCTCAAAGTCCGAAATAAATGTAGGTAGGGAAGCTATGGAGGCGATTAAGCAATTGTTATTTAAGCAATTCTCTCTGCAATGCTCACTCCACTCCAATATCTCCCTGGCCTGCCAATCCACCACTGGATTGTGCGCTACCAACCAGGGAAGACCCAATACCACCGGAGAGGGAAGGCCCTCCAGAACGTAACATGAAAGACACTCATTATGGTGGTCCCCTACCCGAAGGTGTAAATTACGAACAATGTGGGTGAGGTTTCTCTGAGACAGAGGAGCAGAATCTATAGCGAATACGGGAATAGGTCTCTGCAGCGTACAGAGAGACAAACCCATAGTGCGGGCAAAATGGGCATCAATCAAGTTTACCCCTGCTCCACTGTCTAGAAAAACAGAAATAGACTCCGTCTTAACACCAAAAACAATGACCGCTGGTAACACAAATTGAGATGTTCGTATGGAGGAAACGTATACCCCCCGGCTGACATCCTCCGCACAGCCCGGGGTTAGTAGTTTTCCGACGGTCTTTTGTTTTTGAGAAAGGAGGGACAGACATTAATGAAATGACCCCTCCCCCCACAGAAAAAACAAGCCCCCCCCTACGGCGAATCTCGGGAGGACGGACCTGACGAGAAGTTCCGCCTAGCTGCATAGGCTCATCTAAGTCAGTACAGGCTGACTGTTGCTTGGGAGAGGTAACCAATTGCTCCGGAATTTTCGATCTCTCCCTAAGACGTCTATCTATTCTGATAGAGAGGGACATAACAGCATCAAGGGAAAGGGGGGTCTCATACAGCGCCAGTGCATCCTTAACCCTTTCAGATAACCCAGAGCAGAACTGACTCCTGAGAGCCGGGTCGTTCCACTGAGTATCCGTAGCCCACCTACGGAACTCTGAGCAATATTCCTCTGCTGACCGATCTCCCTGTAGGAGTCTCCGTAACTTCGACTCAGCCAGGGCGACTCGGTCAGGGTCATCATATATGAGACCCAAAGCCCCAAAAAATCCCTCCACTGACCGAAGAGCCTGAGAACCAGGGGGTAACGAGAACGCCCAGGATTGCAGATCCCCCTGAAGCAGGGAAATGACAATCCCAACCCGCTGTTCTTCATGACCTGAGGAGTAAGGGCGCAACTTAAAATATAATTTGCAGGCCTCACGGAACGTTGCAAATTTGTCCCTTCCCCCAGAAAATCTGTCGGGAAGAGCAACCTTGGGTTCAGTGACAACCTGGTTACCCATAGCAACCGCTGGGGGTGCGGTCTGCTGCATTTGCTGCTGTTGTTGGAGAACAGACGCCTTCAATCCTGCCACCTCCAAAGACAGGCTTTGAAGCTGTTCTGCCAAGGCATCAATAGGATCCATATTGGATTCTAAGTAGAGAGAGAGAAAAAAAACAACAAACAAAAAATTAAAAAAATTTATTTTATTTTTTTTCTCAAAAAGTAAGGGCCAGTTATAATATCACGGTCGGCGTGGCTATCACATACGTGACACAGAGGGAGGGAACGAGGAAGGCCCTGCCCAAGTGAGAGGGAAGATGGTGACCCCTGACTCACCTGGCGGCTGGCACCTGGCTGCCCTGACGTCCCTAGACGGGTTCCTCACCCGTAAGCCGATCACGTGCCTAAAGCCCTGGCTTTCCCTGAGCTGAGCCCTAGGTAGTGAACAGGGCGATGGGAACACTAGTCCGCACCACTAACTCTAAGGGAAAACACCAAGGGGAGGACAGACAACACAGACTCAACATATATTCCCAGGTGGGCGACAACAGGAGACAACAATAAGCCAAACAGGGATCCGGAGGGTAGCACACAGGAACAACAACCAGGATTAACCACTCCAGTGGGTCAGTATAGATGTCCAGGCAGGAAGATCTATAACTGGCAACTAGAGAAGTGTGAGGGGAGAATATAAGGAGGTAGGGAGTGGCAGACACGAAACAGCTGAGGAGGAGAAGCTACGGATCCCTGAGAGAGACAAAAAGGATAGCAAGGCAAACACAGAAAACAATAACTAAGAAACACCATGATCTTTAGATATAGAGCGCGCAGCCACCCGCTGCGACTTCCTGACCCCGGGTATAACGGAGTCAGACGTGGCTCTTGATACCCTCGTGACAGAAGGTGAGCAAACCCCATAAAACATTGTAGTGAGGGCCTACAGCTGAGCAGACCGTATGAAACATTGGAGGTTAGGGCCTGAAGGTAAGCAAACCCCATAAAACATTGTAGTGAGGGCCTACAGCTGAGCAGACCGTATGAAACATTGGAGTGAGGGCCTACAGGTGAGCAGACCGTATGAAACATTGGAGTGAAGGCCTACAGCTGAGCAGACCGTATGAAACATTGGAGGTGAGGGCCTACAGGTGAGCGAACCCCATAAAACATTGTAGTGAGGGCCTTATGGTGAGCAAACTCCATAAAACATTGTAGTGAGGGCCTACAGCTGAGCAGACCGTATGAAACATTGGAGGTGAGGGCCTGAAGGTAAGCAAACCCCATAAAACATTGTAGTGAGGGCCTACAGCTGAGCAGACCGTATGAAACATTGGAGGTGAGGGCCTACAGGTGAGCGAACCCCATAGAACATTGTAGTGAGGGCCTTATGGTGAGCAAACCCCATAAAACATTGTAGTGAGGGCCTACAGCTGAGCAGACGTATGAAACATTGGAGGTGAGGGTCTTATGGTGAGCAAACCCATAAAACATTGTAGTGAGGGCCTACAGCTGAGTAGACCGTATGAAACATTGGAGGTGAGGGCCTACAGCTCAGCAGACCATATAAAACATTGGAGGTGAGGGCCTGAAGGTGAGCAAACCCCATAAAACATTGTAATGAGGGCCTACAGCTGAGCAGACCGTATGAAACATTGGAGGTGAGGGCCTACAGCTCAGCAGACCGTATGAAACATTGGAGGTGAGGGCCTGAAGGTGAGCAAACCCCATAAAACATTGTAGTGAGGGTCTACAGCTGGGCAGATGTATGAAACATTGGAGTGAGGGTCTACAGCTGAGCAGACCGTATGAAACATTGGAGGTGAGGGCCTACAGGTGAGCGAACCCCATAAAACATTGTAGTCAGGGCCTTATGGTGAGCAAACCTCATAAAATATTGTAGTGAGGGCCTACAGGTGAGCAGACCATATGAAACATTGGAGTGAGGGCCTACAGCTGAGCAGACCGTATGAAACATTGGAGTGAGGGCATACAGCTCAGCAGACCATATGAAACATTGGAGGTGAGGGCCTGAAGGTGAGCAAACCTCATAAAACATTGTAGTGAGGGCCTACAGCTGAGCAGATGTATGAAACATTGGAGATGAGGGCCTGAAGGTGAGCAAACCCCATAAAACATTGTAGTGAGGGCCTACAGCTGAGCAGACCGTATGAAACATTGGAGGTTAGGGCCTGAAGGTAAGCAAACCCCATAAACCATTGTAGTGAGGGCCTACAGCTGAGCAGACCGTATGAAACATTGGAGTGAGGGCCTACAGGTGAGCAGACCGTATGAAACATTGGAGTGAAGGCCTACAGCTGAGCAGACCGTATGAAACATTGGAGGTGAGGGCCTACAGGTGAGCGAACCCCATAAAACATTGTAGTGAGGGCCTTATGGTGAGCAAACCCCATAAAACATTGTAGTGAGGGCCTACAGCTGAGCAGACCGTATGAAACATTGGAGGTGAGGGCCTGAAGGTAAGCAAACCCCATAAAACATTGTAGTGAGGGCCTACAGCTGAGCAGACCGTATGAAACATTGGAGGTGAGGGCCTACAGGTGAGCGAACCCCATAGAACATTGTAGTGAGGGCCTTATGGTGAGCAAAACCCATAAAACATTGTAGTGAGGGCCTACAGCTGAGCAGACGTATGAAACATTGGAGGTGAGGGCCTTATGGTGAGCAAACCCATAAAACATTGTAGTGAGGGCCTACAGCTGAGTAGACCGTATGAAACATTGGAGGTGAGGGCCTACAGCTCAGCAGACCATATAAAACATTGGAGGTGAGGGCCTGAAGGTGAGCAAACCCCATAAAACATTGTAATGAGGGCCTACAGCTGAGCAGACCGTATGAAGCATTGGAGGTGAGGGCCTACAGCTCAGCAGACCGTATAAAACATTGGAGGTGAGGGCCTGAAGGTAAGCAAACCCCATAAAACATTGTAGTGAGGGCCTACAGCTGAGCAGACCGTATGAAACATTGGAGTGAGGGCCTACAGGTGAGCAGACCGTATGAAACATTGGAGTGAAGGCCTACAGCTGAGCAGACCGTATGAAACATTGGAGGTGAGGGCCTACAGGTGAGCGAACCCCATAAAACATTGTAGTGAGGGCCTTATGGTGAGCAAACTCCATAAAACATTGTAGTGAGGGCCTACAGCTGAGCAGACCGTATGAAACATTGGAGGTGAGGGCCTGAAGGTAAGCAAACCCCATAAAACATTGTAGTGAGGGCCTACAGCTGAGCAGACCGTATGAAACATTGGAGGTGAGGGCCTACAGGTGAGCGAACCCCATAGAACATTGTAGTGAGGGCCTTATGGTGAGCAAACCCCATAAAACATTGTAGTGAGGGCCTACAGCTGAGCAGACGTATGAAACATTGGAGGTGAGGGTCTTATGGTGAGCAAACCCATAAAACATTGTAGTGAGGACCTACAGCTGAGTAGACCGTATGAAACATTGGAGGTGAGGGCCTACAGCTCAGCAGACCATATAAAACATTGGAGGTGAGGGCCTGAAGGTGAGCAAACCCCATAAAACATTGTAATGAGGGCCTACAGCTGAGCAGACCGTATGAAACATTGGAGGTGAGGGCCTACAGCTCAGCAGACCGTATGAAACATTGGAGGTGAGGGCCTGAAGGTGAGCAAACCCCATAAAACATTGTAGTGAGGGTCTACAGCTGGGCAGATGTATGAAACATTGGAGTGAGGGTCTACAGCTGAGCAGACCGTATGAAACATTGGAGGTGAGGGCCTACAGGTGAGCGAACCCCATAAAACATTGTAGTCAGGGCCTTATGGTGAGCAAACCTCATAAAATATTGTAGTGAGGGCCTACAGGTGAGCAGACCATATGAAACATTGGAGTGAGGGCCTACAGCTGAGCAGACCGTATGAAACATTGGAGTGAGGGCATACAGCTCAGCAGACCATATGAAACATTGGAGGTGAGGGCCTGAAGGTGAGCAAACCTCATAAAACATTGTAGTGAGGGCCTACAGCTGAGCAGATGTATGAAACATTGGAGATGAGGGCCTGAAGGTGAGCAAACCCCATAAAACATTGTAGTGAGGGCCTACAGCTGAGCAGACCGTATGAAACATTGGAGGTTAGGGCCTGAAGGTAAGCAAACCCCATAAACCATTGTAGTGAGGGCCTACAGCTGAGCAGACCGTATGAAACATTGGAGTGAGGGCCTACAGGTGAGCAGACCGTATGAAACATTGGAGTGAAGGCCTACAGCTGAGCAGACCGTATGAAACATTGGAGGTGAGGGCCTACAGGTGAGCGAACCCCATAAAACATTGTAGTGAGGGCCTTATGGTGAGCAAACCCCATAAAACATTGTAGTGAGGGCCTACAGCTGAGCAGACCGTATGAAACATTGGAGGTGAGGGCCTGAAGGTAAGCAAACCCCATAAAACATTGTAGTGAGGGCCTACAGCTGAGCAGACCGTATGAAACATTGGAGGTGAGGGCCTACAGGTGAGCGAACCCCATAGAACATTGTAGTGAGGGCCTTATGGTGAGCAAAACCCATAAAACATTGTAGTGAGGGCCTACAGCTGAGCAGACGTATGAAACATTGGAGGTGAGGGCCTTATGGTGAGCAAACCCATAAAACATTGTAGTGAGGGCCTACAGCTGAGTAGACCGTATGAAACATTGGAGGTGAGGGCCTACAGCTCAGCAGACCATATAAAACATTGGAGGTGAGGGCCTGAAGGTGAGCAAACCCCATAAAACATTGTAATGAGGGCCTACAGCTGAGCAGACCGTATGAAGCATTGGAGGTGAGGGCCTACAGCTCAGCAGACCGTATAAAACATTGGAGGTGAGGGCCTGAAGGTAAGCAAACCCCATAAAACATTGTAATGAGGGCCTACAGCTGAGCAGACTGTATGAAACATTGGAGGTGAGGGCCTACAGCTGAGCAGCCCGTATGAAACATTGGAGGTGAGGGCCTGAAGGTGAGCAAATCCCATAAAACATTGTAGTGAGGGTCTACAGCTGGGCAGATGTATGAAACATTGGAGTGAGGGTCTACAGCTGAGCAGACCGTATGAAACATTGGAGGTGAGGGCCTACAGGTGAGCGAACCCCATAAAACATTGTAGTCAGGGCCTTATGATGAGCAAACCTCATAAAACATTGTAGTGAGGGCCTACAGCTGAGCAGACCGTATGAAACATTGGAGGTTAGGGCCTGAAGGTAAGCAAACCCCATAAAACGTTGTAGTGAGGGCCTACAGCTGAGCAGACCGTATGAAACATTGGAGTGAGGGCCTACAGGTGAGCAGACCGTATGAAACATTTGAGTGAGGGCCTACAGCTGAGCTGACCGTATGAAACATTGGAGGTGAGGGCCTACAGGTGAGCGAACCCCATAAAACATTGTAGTGAGGGCCTTATGGTGAGCAAACCCCATAAAACATTGTGGTGAGGGCCTACAGCTGAGCAGACCGTATGAAACATTAGAGGTGAGGGCCTCAAGGTAAGCAAACCCCATAAAACATTGTAGTGAGGGCCTACAGCTTAGCAGACGTATGAAACTTTGGAGATGAGGGCCTTATGGTGAGCAAACCCATAAAACATTGTAGTGAGGGCCTACAGCTGAGTAGACCGTATGAAACATTGGAGGTGAGGGCCTACAGCTCAGCAGACTGTATACAACATTGGAGGTGAGGGCCTGAAGGTGAGCAAACCCCATAAAACATTGTAGTGAGGGCCTACAGCTGAGCAGACGTATGAAACATTGGAGGTGAGGGCCTACAGCTGAGCAGACCGTATGAAACATTGGAGTGAGGGCATACAGCTCAGCAGACCGTATGAAACATTGGAGGTGAGAGCCTGAAGGTGAGCAAACCCCATAAAACATTGTAGTGAGGGCCTACAGCTGAGCAGACGTATGAAACATTGGAGGTGAGGGCCTGAAGGTGAGCGAACCCCATAAAATATTGTAGTGAGGGCCTACAGCTGAGCAGACCGTATGAAACATTGGAGTGAGGGCATACAGCTCAGCAGACCGTATGAAACATTGGAGGGAGGGCCTACAGCTGAGCAGACCGTATGAAACATTGGAGTGAGGGCATACAGCTCAGCAGACCGTATGAAACATTGGAGGTGAGGGCCTGAAGGTGAGCAAACCCCATAAAACATTGTAGTGAGGGCCTACAGCTCAGCAGACCGTATAAAACATTTTAGGTGAGGGCCTGAAGGTGAGCAAACCCCATAAAACATTGTAGTGAGGGCCTACAGCTGAGCAGACGTATGAAACATTGGAGGTGAGGGCCTACAGCTGAGCAGACCGTATGAAACATTGGAGGTGAGGGCCTTATGGTGAGCAAACCCCATAAATCATTGAAGTAAGGGCCTACAGCTGATCAGACCGTATGAAACATTGGAGGTGAGGGTCTACAGCTGAGCAGACCGTATGAAATATTGGAGGTGAGGGCCTACATGTGAGCGAACCCCATAAAACATTGTAGTCAGGGCCTTATGGTGAGCAAACCTCATAAAACATTGTAGTGAGGGCTTACAGCTGAGCAGACCGTATGAAACATTGGAGGTTAGGGCCTGAAGGTAAGCAAGCCCCATAAAACGTTGTAGTGAGGGCCTACAGCTGAGCAGACCGTATGAAACATTGGAGTGAGGGCCTACAGCTGAGCTGACCGTATGAAACATTGGAGGTGAGGGCCTACAGGTGAGCGAACCCCATAAAACATTGTAGTGAGGGCCTTATGGTGAGCAAACCCCATAAAACATTGTGGTGAGGGCCTACAGCTGAGCAGACCGTATGAAACATTGGAGATGAGGTCCTCAAGGTAAGCAAACCCCATAAAACATTGTAGTGAGGGCCTACAGCTGAGCAGACCATATGAAACATTGGAGTGAGGGCCTACAGGTGAGCAGACCGTATGAAACATTGGAGTGAGGGCCTACAGCTGAGCTGACCGTATGAAACATTGGAGGTGAGGGCCTACAGGTGAGCGAACCCCATAAAACATTGTAGTGAGGGCCTTATGGTGAGCAAACCCCATAAAACATTGTGGTGAGGGCCTACAGCTGAGCAGACCGTATGAAACATTGGAGGTGAGGGCCTCAAGGTAAGCAAACCCCATAAAACATTGTAGTGAGGGCCTACACCTTAGCAGATGTATGAAACTTTGGAGATGAGGGCCTTATGGTGAGCAAACCCATAAAACATTGTAGTGAGGGCCTACAGCTGAGTAGACCGTATGAAACATTGGAGGTGAGGGCCTACAGCTCAGCAGACCGTATAAAACATTGGAGGTGAGGGCCTGAAGGTGAGCAAACCCCATAAAACATTGTAGTGAGGGCCTGCAGCTGAGCAGACGTTTGAAACATTGGAGGTGAGGGCCTACAGCTGAGCAGACCGTATGAAACATTGAAGGTGAGGGCCTTATGGTGAGCAAACCCCATAAATCATTGTAGTGAGGGCCTACAGCTGATCAGACCGTATAAAACATTGGAGGTGAGGGCCTACAGCTCAGCAGACCGTATGAAACATTGGAGCTGAGGGCCTGAAGGTGAGCAAACCCCATAAAACATTGTAGTGAGGGCCTACAGCTGAGCAGACCGTATGAAACATTGGAGGTGAGGGTCTACAGCTGAGCAGACCATATGAAACATTGGAGGTGAGGGCCTGAAGGTGAGAAAACCCCATAAAACATTGTAGTGGGGGCCTACAGCTGACCAGACCGTATGAAACATTGGAGTGAAGGCCTACAGATGAGCAGACCGTATGAAACATTGGAGTGAGGGCCTACAGTTGAGCAGACCGTATGAAACATTGGCGTGAGGGCCTACAGGTGAGCAGACCGTATGAAACATTGGAGTGAGGGCCTACAGGTGAGCAGACTGTATGAAACATTGGAGTGAGAGCCTACAGGTGAGCAGACCGTATGAAACTTTGGAGTGAGGGCCTACAGGTGAGCAGACCGTATAAAACATTGTACTGAGGGCATATATATTGTATGGAACATGAGGAGGATGAGTAAACAAGATTCAAACATATACCCTTTTTTAGAGGTGAAAAGGGTGCATCTGAATCTTGTGGATTGAGTACATTGTAAAGCATACATTTCAATTGCGTGTTTGTTCCTCATTAGCTCAGCGTTCCTCTGGTGGAGTGGAGAAGTCAGGGGCAATCCATGCCTTGTTCATTTTTATCTGAGTCAACCTCTCAGCATTGCCAGTGGACAAGCGGATACGCTTATCTGTTATGATGCCACCAGCAGCACTAAATACACCCTCAGACAAAACGCTGGTGGACACCCAGTAGTTGTAAGGCACTGAGGGATCATTTAGGATGCTGACACGGTCTGCTATGTATTCCTTCACCATTTTCCAAAACGTTTCCCTCCTTGTACCACTAGGCCGTGCTTCAGGGTGAGGTTGCTGGCGGGGTGTCATGAAAGTATCCCATGCCTTGGAGAGTGTTGCCCTGCCTTTGTTGGAACTGCTGTGTGTTATCATTGTCTCCCTTCCCCGGTTGCTTAAGGAAGTACGGACTCTGTCTTCAGCGTTGTCAGATGGAAAATTCCGGAGCAATCTCTCAACAAGTACCTTCTGGTATTGCACCATTTTACTCGTCCTCTCCACCACAGGAATGAGAGATGAGAAGTTTTCTTTGTAGCGGGGGTAGAGAAGGGTAAACATCCAGTAATCTGTGTTATCTAAAATGCATATAACGCGAGGGTCGCGGGTAAGGCAGCCTAACATGAATTCAGCCATGTGTGCCAGAGTACCAACAGGCAAGATGTCGACATCAGGATGACTCTCCATCTCCTCTTCCTCTTCCTCCTCCTCCTCTTCGGCCCATCCACGCTGAACAGATGGAGTTAAAGTTCCATGGGTACTAGCCTCAGTAGCAGAGGCAACAGTCTCCATCTCCTCCTCCTCCTCTTCACGGTCCAATTCGTGCTGAGAAGACGAACTGTGGGTGGTATGGGTATCGTCTGCCACATTCAGAGCGTCGTCCTTAATTGTGAGCAGCGATTGTTTGAGGAGACACAGCAGTGGGATGGTTACGCTGATAATAGCGTTATCGCCACTAACCATCTGTGTGGATTCTCCAAGGTTTTGAAAAATCTCACGTAGGTCTGACATCAATGCCCACTCCTCGCTTGTGAATAGTGGCAGTTGATTTGAAAGGCGACGACCATGTTGCAGCTGGTATTCCACAACTGCCCTCTGCTGCTCACAAAGTCTGGACAACATATAGAACGTAGAGTTCCAGCGCGTGCTCACGTCGCACAACAGTCGGTGAGCTGGAAGCCGCAATCGCTGCTGCAGCATTGACAGGCCGGCTGAAGTTGTGGACGACTTGCGGAAATGGGCACACACGCGACGCGCCTTCACTAGTAGCTCTGGCAAATTGGGGTATGTTTTGATAAACCACTAAACCACTAAGTTTAAGATGTGGGCTAGGCATTGGATGTGTGTCAGGTTGCCGAGCTCCAAAGCCGCCACCAAGTTACGGCCATTGTCAGACACAACTATGCCTGGTTGTAGGTTGAGTGGAGAGAGCCACAGCTCGGTCTGTTCCCTTATACCCTGCCAAAGCTCTGCGGCGGTGTGCTGTTTGTCCCCTAAGCAGATCAACTTCAGCACAGCCTGTTGACGCTTACCCACAGCAGTGCCACACTGCTTCCAGCTAGCGACTGATGGCTGCTGGAGGTGGAAGTGGAGGAGGATGAGGCAGAAGAGGAGGAGAAGTGGGGGTTGGAGCCAGTAACAGCTGCTTGCGGAGACCCTGATGGACGTAGGACATAGGGCGTAGGACGTAGGGCCCACAATCCTGGGCGTGGGTATCACCTGTGCCATCCCAGGGTACGACTCACTCCACCACATTCACCCAGTGTGCGGTCATGGAAAAGTAGCATCCCTGGCCACCAGCACTTGTCTATGTGTCCGTGGTTAAGTGGACCTTCCCAGTAACTGCGTTGGTCAGGGCACGGGTGATGTTCTGGGACACATGCTGGTGTAAGGCGGGTACAGCACAACGTGAAAAATAGTGGCGGCTGAGGACTGCGTATCGAGGGACCGCGGCCGACATCAGGCTGCGGAAGGCCTCAGTGTCCACAAGCCTATAAGGCAACATTTCAAGGGCCAGTAATTTTGAAAGTTGGCAATTAAGTGCTATGGCCTGTGGGTGGGTGGGTATTTGCGCTTGCGTTCAAATGACTGTGGTATGGACATTTGGACGCTGCACTGGGACAGGGAAGTGGATGTTGTTGCTGCTGGTTCATTAGAGGGTTCAGGTGCAGGGCAAGAGGCATCCGGGCCTGCGTCTTGGACAAGGGATTGGACAGCACGTAACACAGGGGAAGAGGAGGCAGTGGTGTGACCCGCAGACCCAGATTGGGGACCCAGGCGTTCAGCCCACTTAGTAGGGTGCTTGGATGCCATGTGGCGGATCATGCTGGTGGTGGTGAGGCTGCTAGTGTTCATGCCTCGGCTCATTTTGGTACCGCACAGGTTGCAAACTACCACTCTTTTGTCCTCTGCACATTCCTCAAAAAAGCGCCATACTTCGGAACACCTACCCCTTGCTAAGGTTGATTTACGCATGGGGGTGATCGGTGTAACGGTTGCGGGCCTGTTTGGTGTGGGCCGACTTCTCCCTTTTGCAATGCCACTACCTCTTCCAGCCTGTTGCGGTGCTGCGGATCCCTCCCCCTCTGTACTGCTGTCCCCGTTCGGCTTTTCACCTTCCCATGTTGGGTCAATGACCTCATCGTCCAACAACTCCTCCTCCACTTCCTCACTCTGATCATCCTCCTGTCTTAACCTAACCACAAGCTCAGTGATTGACAACTGTGTCTCATCGTCATCCACCTCGTGAACTAATGATTGACGTTCACCACCGTCATCTTCTTGAGACTGTGAAGGCTCAAGAGGTTGGGAATCAGGGCACAATATCTCATGTCCCTCTTCAATCATGCTGGCTGCGAGGGCCAAATCTAATAGTGGAGCTGAAAAGAGCTCCTGGGAATATCCGAGTGTGGGATCACTCGTTTGGCAGACCTCTCCATGGTGGGAGGAAGGATGAACTGAGCAAGGAGTTGGTTGACCAGACTCTTGGCTACAGAGACTGGACTTGGTGGAAGAGAGGGTGGGGCTTAGCCGACTGGAAGCATTATTGTCAGCAAGCCAACCGACCAACTGTTCGCACTGGTCTGACTTGGACAGTGTTGTCGTGCGCCACCTAGCTAAGTTGGACATGAAGCTGGGTACGGTTTTATTACTTTTTTTTTTTTGGTACACTGGCAGAAGGCACAGTTTCATTGCGCCCGGTGCCACGACCTCTGCCTGAACCATCAGCATAACTAACGCCCACTTCCCCGTCCCTTAGTGCTGGCCTTCTTCATATTTATGGATTTTTTACTGGTTGTGACGCTGTTTTTTTTTACTGTCCACAAAAGATAGTTTTCAGATACAAGGCAGTATATGACACAGAACAGCACAGATTTTGGACAGTATTTTAGCCACAGATTATTGTAATCTGCAGTACAGACACTGTTTTATGATGTTTATATTTATGACTATATTATTCCCAATGTATGGGCCTGAAGCGCACGGTACAGAAATGCGGTACAGAAATGCAATGCACTGCGATTAACGTTTAAAACCGCAGACAAGAAAACTGGGTGCTGATTTAGTGAAATGTGTATATACTGTATATTGATTTTCAATTTCTCCAAATATATGGGCCTGAAGCACTCAGACGGTATAGAAATACAATGCGCTGCGATTAACTCTTTCTGCCGCAGACAAGAAAACTGGGTGCTGATTCAGTGAAATTTGTATATATATTGATTTTCACTTTTTCCCAATATATGGGATTGAAGCACTCAGACGGTATAGAAATGCAATGCGCTGCGATAAACTGTTTCTGCCGCAGACAAGAAAACTGGGTGCTGATTCAGTGAAATTTGTATATATATTGATTTTCACTTTTTCCCAATATATGGGATTAAAGCACTCAAACGGTATAGAAATGCAATGCTCTGCGATAAACGGTTTCTGCCGCAGACAAAAAAAAAACGGGTGCTGATTCAGTGAAATTTGTATATATATTGATTTTCACTTTTTCCCAATATATGGGCCTGAAGCACTCAGACGGTATAGAAATGCAATGCGCTGCGATAAACTGTTTCTGCTGCAGACAAGAAAACTGTGTGCAGAATCTGTGAAATTTGTATATATATTGATTTTCACTTTTTCCCAATATATGGGATTGAAGCACTCAGACGGTATAGAAATGCAATGCGCTGCGATAAACGGTTTCTGCCGCAGACAAAAAAACTGGGTGCTGTTTTCACTGATATTCTTCCTATCTATTCCCCTGATACACAGAAGGTATTGCACAGATGTCAGAAGTCACTGCAGACACCTTCTATTAAGGCCTCTTTCACACTTGCGTTGTCCGGATCCGTCGTGTACTCCATTTGCCGGAAGTGCCCGCCGGATCCGTAACACCGCAAGTGAACCTTAAAGCATTTGAAGACTGATCCATCTTCAAAATGCGTTCAGTGTTACTATGGCAGCCAGGACGCTATTAAAGTCCTGGTTGCCATAGTAGTAGTGGGGAGCAGTATACTTACCGTCCGTGCGGCTCCCGGGGCGCTCCAGAATGACGTCAGAGCGCCCCATGCGCATGGATGACGTGATCCATGCGATGACGTCATCCATGCGCGTGGGGCGCCCTGACGTCACTCTGAAGCGCCCCGGGAGCCGCACGGACAGTAAGTATACTGCTCCCCCGCTCCCCACTACACTTTACCATGGCAAACAGGACTTTAGCGTCCTGGCAGCCATGGTAACCATTCAGAAAAAGCTAAACGTCGGATCCGGTAATGCGCCGAAACGACGTTTAGCTTAAGGCCGGATCCGGATTAATGCCTTTCAATGGGCATTAATTCCGGATCCGGCCTTGCGGCAAGTGTTCAGGATTTTTGACTGGAGCAAAAAGCGCAGCATGCTGCAGTATTTTCTCCGGCCAAAAAACTTTCCGGTCCGGAACTGAAGACTTCCTGATGCATCCTGAACGGATTTCTCTCCATTCAGAATGCATGGGGATAATCCTGATCAGGATTCTTCCGGCATAGAGCCCCGACGACGGAACTCTATGCCGGAACAGAACAACGCAAGTGTGACAGAGCCCTTAAGATAGCCAATGAAGCGATTTTTTTTTGTAAATAAAAAAATAAATATGTGCAAATCTGCACTTTAAATTGCTGCCAACACACACAGTAGTCCTTAAAAGGACTTTTGGGTCTTTGAAACGTCTTTAAAATGAGTAATTTGCAATCAAATTCTCCCTACACTCTCTGTCCCTTCCTAACAGCAGCTCTCCCTGACTCGCAATGAGCCGAACCCGCGTGACTGGGTGCTATATAGCACCCGATGACGTGTTCCGGCCAATCACTGTAATGCCACTAGAAAACATGGCTAATGGCATTACAGTGATGGCAATACTTACCAGCATGTTTATTGGCTGCTTAGAAGGCGCCAAACGTGCGGGGAGGAGACTCGAGCATGGCGCTCGAGCACATGTGGTACTCGGCTGAGCGTTTGGATCTGCCGAGCATAGCGATGCTCGAGCCGAACCGGTACTTGGCCGAGCATGCTTGCTCATCACTAGTAAGTACCAACACTCCTCGGAGTCTTGGAGCGCAGGTGCCATTTCTGCATGGTTATTCTGAAATATTCTTTCCATGAAAGTAAAGAAATGTTCTTTCGTCTCTGGTATCCTTTGAAGTTTTTGTCTGAGGGAGATAAATCGACTGTAGACAAGTTCTCTGTTAGTTAAGCGTTGTCCCTGGGGTTTAAACGGTACAGGTGCGACCCAGCTTTATGACTGGTCTTTTACTATTCCTTGATCCATGATATCCAAGAACAGCCTGTCTTCTATGGACATTGCAACCGTGTTGTCTTCTCTTGTCCTGTGGAAGACTGTGCACCCTACGTGATCTTGCTCACCATCGCAGGTGTCGTCTTCAAAGGAGGGATCTGCGGAAGGACAAGGCACAGGAGCTCTGTGTGGCAAGTCTTTTATTAGGAAACTACTGTGACATGGTTCGAATAGGGAAGGACGTGCATTTTCAAGTGTGTTAGTGAGCATACTATTGACTGAGGTTGGCTTGTGTGCTCCTCCTAGACAGACGTCTCCTATGATGACCCATCCTAGGTCAAGTCTCTGGGCATACGGAGCGTTTCGGGGACCGTTGATCAGTCCTCTAACTTTATGAACTCGTAGTATGTCTCTTCCAAGGAGTAAGACTATCAGGGCTTCTGGGTCCAGTTCCGGTATCAGGTGAGCTATACGCTTCAGGTGGGGGTGGTATGCTGCTACCTCTGGTGTAGGTATCTCAGACCATCTGTAATGATTCTTAAACTCTGGCAAATGAATTAAGATAATTTTCTAGCCCTGCTGGGCAGAACAGTGAGATCACACAAATCTTATGTACATTTTGGGGATTTTTTTTTGACCTGCTGGCCATATTTCCAGATCCACAGCATGTCAATTATGTTTGCGGTTTTAGCTGCCGGATTTCACCCTTTGTAATAGAAAGATAATATATGCAGCAAAACCGCATCAAATCTGCTGTTAGACATTGCAGATAAGGTGCAGAAATGCACATAAGGCTACTTTCACACTTGCGTTAGGAGTGGATCCGTCTGGTGTCTGCACAGACGGATCCGCTCCTATAATGCAAACGCTTGCATCCGTTCAGAACGGATCCGTTTGCATAACTGTTTATTTCAGATCTGATTTTTCACTTCGAAAAACTCAGATCCGACAGTATATTCTAAACACAGAAGCGTTCCCATGGTGATGGGGACGCTTCAAGTTAGAATATACTGAGAACTGTGTACATGACTGCCCCCTGCTGCCTGGCAGATGCTGCCAGCCAGCAGGGGGCAGACCCCCCCCTCCTGTATTTAACTTATTGGTGGCCAGTGCAGGCCCCCCCTCCCTCCCCAGTATTAATTGTAACCAGTGCGGCCCCCCTCCCTATATATACATCGGTGGCTAGTGCGGATTCCCAGTATTAAATATGACCAGTGCGGCCTCCCCCTCCCTCCCTCCCCAGTATTAAATATGACCAGTGCGGTCTTCCCCTCCCTCCCTCCCTCCCCAGTATTAAATATGACCAGTGCGGCCTCCCCCTCCCTCTATATTCATTGGTGGCCCGGCCAGTGCGGATTCCAAGTATTGTGACCAGTGCGGCCTCCCCTCTTCCCCCCCCCAATTAAAATCACCCCCCCATCATTGGTGGCAGCGGAGAGTACCGATCGGAGTCCCAGTTTAAATCGCTGGGGCTCCGATCGGTTACCATGGCAGCCAAGACGCTATTGCAGTCTTGGCTACCATGGTTACTTAGCAACAAATACAAGCATTATACTTACCTGAAGAGCTGCGATGTCTGTGTCCGGCCGGGAGCTCCTCCTACTGGTAAGTGAAAGGTCTGTGCGGCGCATTGCCTATAGCACAGACCTTTCACTTACCAGTAGGAGGAGCTCCCGGCCGGACACAGACATCGCAGCTCTTCAGGTAAGTATAATGCTTGTATTTGTTGCTAAGTAACCATGGCAGCCAAGACTGCAATAGCGTCTTGGCTGCCATGGTAACCGATCGGAGCCCCAGCGATTTAAACTGGGACTCCGATCGGTACTCTCCGCTGCCACCAATGATGGGGGGGTGATTTTAATTAGGGGGGGGGGGGGGGGGGGAGGCCGCACTGGTCACAATACTTGGAATCCGCACTGGCCGGGCCACCAATGAATATAGAGGGAGGTGGAGGCCGCACTGGTCATATTTAATACTGGGGAGGGAGGGAGGGGGAGACCGCACTGGTCATATTTAATACTGGGGAGGGAGGGAGGGGGAGGCCGCACTGGTCATATTTAATACTGGGAATCCGCACTGGCCACTGATGTATATATAGGGACGGGGGCCGCACTGGTTACAATTAATACTGGGGAGGGAAGGGGGGGCCGCACTGGCCACCAATAAGTTAAATGGAGGGGTGGGGGGTCTGCCCCCTGCTGCCTGGCAGCATCTGCCAGGCAGCAGGGGGCAGTCATGTACACAGTTCTCAGTATATTCTAACTTGAAGCGTCCCCATCACCATGGGAACGCCTCTGTGTTAGAATATACTGTCGGATCTGAGTTTCACGATGTAACTCAAATCCGATGGTATATTCTAACATAGAGGCGTTCCCATGGTGATGGGGACGCTTCAAGTTAAAATATACCATCGGATTGGAGAAAACTCCGATCTGATGGTATATTAACCACCTCCGGACCGCCTAACGCAGATTCGCGTTCCGGAGGTGGCAGCGCTGTGCACAATCACGCATATACGCGTCATCTCGCGAGACGCGAGATTTCGCTCAAAGCCGGCCCGCGCATGCGCATCGCGGGCCGGCAAAATTAAAAGAACAAGTTCGTCACCAGCCTGCCAGCAACGATCATTGGCTGGCAGGCTGGCGATTTTCAAAAAATCCAATCACAAGTCATATAACAGATCATATTAGTAAATATGAGCTGTTATATGGCTTGTCTGCTCCTCTGCTGGTCCTTTTCGTCGGTTGGATCCAGCAGAGGAGCAGACTGAACTGTGAGTACACCAAACACTACACCTTAGCCCCAGATCACCCCCCTGCACCCCAATTAACCCTTTGATCACCCCTTTGATCGCCCCTGTCAATCACTAGTGAAAGGAAAAAAAGTGATCAGTGTAAACTGTCACTTTTTTTTTTTCACTAGTATTGGCTGTTAGGTTTTAGGGATAGTTTAGGCCCCTTGGTTCGGTAGTTTAGTGTGAGTTAGCGCCCAGCCCACCGCACCGCAGTCACTTATTCGCTGTTTAGCGTATCGCTAATCAGCATTTGTACTTTTATAGTATCTGTAAGTGATCAAAACTGATCACGGTCAGATCTATAATAGTATTAGTGTCACCTTAGCTCGCCCTCCACCCAAAACGCAGTGTTTGCCCGATCAGGCCTGATCGGTCGCCCACACGTGCGTTCACCCACGCCCGCCCCACCGCAGTGACAAAAAATATATTTTTTTTTGATCACTGCACATTCATTTTACACGCACTGCGGCGATAAGAAAATCAGTTTTGATATTTTTTATCAACCGCAGCGGCCTCCGGTACTTCGCTAGCCTCCCCTTTGTAAGACAGGCTTGCTTTTTTTCTTGGGTAGTCTCAGGGAATACCCCTAAATTTAGTAGTCCAAAATGTCAAACAGGGGGTATTCTTCTGAAGAGGCCTACAGGATTCTGACCCAGTCGGATGAGGAGTGGGAACCCTCATCTGACGAATCTAGCGGGTCAGAATATGAACCTGTAGAAAGCAGTGGCTCTCTGACCCAAAGTTCGGACGAGGAGGTTGAGGTCGCTAGACCACAGGTTATGCAGGATCCGCTTCAAGAGCAGCAGAGTGGGGCTGTCACTGCCGGATCACATGGTGAGGCATACACCAGCAGCGCAGCCCTCCCTGGACCTAGTACCAGCACTGCCGTACAACATGGTGACGTGGCGAGCACCAGAAGGGCAGTTGAAGCTGGTACGGTGGCACGTGCACTAGTTACCCCGTCGCAGCCACCGCACAGACAGGCCCGTAGAGCCCCTAGAATCCCTGAGGTGCTGGCAAACCCTGATTGGCAGTCACCAACTTCAGCCGCACCATTAGTTCCCCCTTTCACCGCCCAGTCTGGAGTTCGGGTTGAGACGGCTCAAATCGGTTCGGCCCTGGGATTTTTTGAGCTGTTCTTGACTGCGGAGCTCTTGGACTTAGTCGTGGCAGAGACAAACCGGTATGCCACACAATTTATATCCGCCAAACCGGGAAGCTTTTATGCCCAGCCTTTCCGGTGGAAACCAGTCCAAGTTTCCGAACTTAAAATTTTTTTGGGCCTTCTCCTCAACATGGGTCTAACAAAAAAGCATGAATTGCGGTCATATTGGTCCACGAACCCGATTCATCACATGCCCATGTTCTCTGCTGCTATGTCCAGGGCACGATTTGAGGCCATCCTCCGTTTCCTGCATTTTAGCGACAACACCACCTCCCGTCCCAGAGGCCACCCAGCTTTTGACCGGCTCCACAAAATTCGGCCCCTCATAGACCATTTCAACCAGAATTTTGCAGATTTGTATACCCCCGAGCAAAACATCTGCGTAGACGAGTCCCTAATACATTTTACCGGGCGCCTTGGCTTCAAACAATACATCCCAAGCAAGCGTGCCCGGTATGGGGTCAAATTGTATAAGCTCTGTGAAAGGGCCACAGGCTATACCCACAAATTTCGGATCTATGAGGGAAAAGATCAGACCCTGGAGCCGGTCGGTTGCCCTGACTACCTGGGGAGCAGTGGGAAGACAGTCTGGGACTTGGTGTCACCCTTATTCGGCAAGGGGTACCATCTTTATGTGGACAATTTTTACACAAGTGTGGCCCTCTTTAGGCATTTGTTTCTAGAACGGATTTGCGCCTGTGGCACCGCGCGAACTAGTCGCGTGGGCTTCCCCCAACGGCTTGTAACCACCCGTCTTGCAAGGGGGGAGAGGGCTGCCTTGTGTAACGAAGAACTGCTCGCGGTGAAATGGAGAGACAAGCGTGACGTTTACATGCTCTCCTCCATTCACGCAGACACGACAATCCAAATTGAGCGAGCAACCCGTGTCATTGAAAAGCCCCTCTCAGTCCACGACTATAATTTGCTCGTGGGAGGGGTGGACTTCAATGACCAGATGTTGTCTCCGTATTTAGTTTCCCGCAGAACCAGACGCTGGTATAAGAAGGTGTCTGTATATTTAATTCAATTGGCGCAGTATAATAGTTTTGTTCTCTACAGTAAGGCTGGGAGAACAGGATCCTTCCTCAAATTCCAGGAAGAGATCATCGAGAACCTCCTTTATCCAGGCCCCATCCACCAGTGTAGTTAGCCGTCTACACGAGCGACATTTCCCCAGTGTCGTTCCTGGTACCTCAACCCAACCGTCACCCCGAAAAAGATGTCGTGTCTGTAGCAGGAGTGGAATAAGGCGTGACACCCGCTATTTCTGTCCTGACTGTCCTGACCACCCTGCCCTATGCAGGTACACCTAGCATAGGGATTGCATCTCACAGGACAGGCACACAGGGCTATTAGGGCCCTTTTACTCACAGCTGCTGCAAACCTCTCCTTTCACCTGGGATAAAGTGCATAACGTACTTTGCCACATCTTTGGGCGATTTGCGCTTTGCACATTGTCCCATGGGGAAGGAGAGGTTTGTTCTATAAAGGTAAAAAAAACTAAACAAAAAAAAATTACCGGTAAGTAAAAAAGTTAAAAAAGTTAAAAAAAGTTAATATGTTCTGTTCTAAAGTTAATAAAGTTATTGCGTTGCGGCCTGGTTTTTTCTTTTTTGTTTTGTTTTTTTTACCTTCCAGGTGGACCAACCGATCGACTAGCTGCAGCACTGATGTGCATTCTGACAGAAGCATTGCGCTGCTGTCAGATTACACGCAAGATAAATATCTTGGTCAAATGCCAACTTTGTATAAAAAAATGGGAAAAGTTGTCTTTTGCCAAGATATTATTCTCACCCAGCATGGGTATATGTAAAATGACACCCCAAAACACATTCCCCAACTTCTCCTGAGTACGGAGATACCAGATGTGTGACACTTTTTTGCAGCCTAGGTGGGCAAAGGGGCCCATATTCCAAAGAGCACCTTTCGGATTTCACTGGTCATTTTTTACAGAATTTGATTTCAAACTCCTTACCACACATTTGGGCCCCTAGAATGCCAGGGCAGTATAACTACCCCACAAGTGACCCCATTTTGGAAAGAAGACACCCCAAGGTATTCCGTGAGGGGCATGGCGAGTTCCTAGAATTTTTTATTTTTTGTCACAAGTTAGTGGAAAATGATGATTTTTTTCTTTTTTTTTTTTTTTCATACAAAGTCTCATATTCCACTAACTTGTGACAAAAAATAAAAACTTCCATGAACTCACTATGCCCATCAGCGAATACCTTGGGGTCTCTTCTTTCCAAAATGGGGTCACTTGTGGGGTAGTTATACTGCCCTGGCATTCTAGGGGCCCAAATGTGTGGTAAGGAGTTTGAAAATAAAATTCTGTAAAAAATGACCGGTGAAATCCGAAAGGTGCTCTTTGGAATATGGGCCCCTTTGCCCACCTAGGCTGCAAAAAAGTGTCACACATCTGGTATCTCCGTACTCAGGAGAAGTTGGGGAATGTGTTTTGGGGTGTCATTTTACATATACCCATGCTGGGTGAGAAAAATATCTTGGCAAAAGACAACTTTTCCCATTTTTTTATACAAAGTTGGCATTTGACCAAGATATTTATCTCACCCAGCATGGGTATATGTAAAAAGACACCCCAAAACACATTCCTCAACTTCTCCTGAATACAGAGATACCAGATGTGTGACACTTTTTTGCAGCCTAGGTGAGCAAAGGGGCGCATATTCCAAAGAGCACCTTTCGGATTTCACTGGTCATTTTTTACAGAATTTGTTTTCAAACTCCTTACCACACATTTGGGCCCCTAGAATGCCAGGGCAGTATAACTACCCCACAAGTGACCCCATTTTGGAAAGAAGACACCCCAAGGTATTCCGTGAGGGGCATGGCGAGTTCCAAGAATTTTTTATTTTTTGTCACAAGTTAGTGGAAAATGATGATTTTTTTTTTTTCATACAAAGTCTCATATTCCACTAACTTGTGACAAAAAATAAAAACTTCCATGAACTCACTATGCCCATCAGCGAATACCTTGGGGTCTCTTCTTTCCAAAATGGGGTCACTTGTGGGGTAGTTATACTGCCCTGGCATTCTAGGGGCCCAAATGTGTGGTAAGGAGTTTGAAATCAAATTCTGTAAAAAATGACCAGTGAAATCCGACAGGTGCTCTTTGGAATATGGGCCCCTTTGCCCACCTAGGCTGCAAAAAAGTGTCACACATCTGGTATCTCTGTATTCAGGAGAAGTTGAGGAATGTGTTTTGGGGTGTCTTTTTACATATACCCATGCTGGGTGAGATAAATATCTTGGTCAAATGCCAACTTTGTATAAAAAAATGGGAAAAGTTGTCTTTTGCCAAGATATTTCTCTCACCCAGCATGGGTATATGTAAAATGACACCCCAAAACACATTCCCCAACTTCTCCTGAGTACGGAGATACCAGATGTGTGACACTTTTTTGCAGCCTAGGTGGGCAAAGGGGCCCATATTCCAAAGAGCACCTTTCGGATTTCACTGGTCATTTTTTACAGAATTTGATTTCAAACTCCTTACCACACATTTGGGCCCCTAGAATGCCAGGGCAGTATAACTACCCCACAAGTGACCCCATTTTGGAAAGAAGACACCCCAAGGTATTCCGTGAGGGGCATGGCGAGTTCCTAGAATTTTTTATTTTTTGTCACAAGTTAGTGGAAAATGATGATTTTTTTTTTTTTTTTTCCATACAAAGTCTCATATTCCACTAACTTGTGACAAAAAATAAAAACTTCCATGAACTCACTATGCCCATCAGCGAATACCTTGGGGTCTCTTCTTTCCAAAATGGGGTCACTTGTGGGGTAGTTATACTGCCCTGGCATTCCAGGGGCCCAAATGTGTGGTAAGGAGTTTGAAATCAAATTCTGTAAAAAATGACCAGTGAAATCCGAAAGGTGCTCTTTGGAATATGGGTCCCTTTGCCCACCTAGGCTGCAAAAAAGTGTCACACATCTGGTATCTCCGTACTCAGGAGAAGTTGGGGAATGTGTTTTGGGGTGTCATTTTACATATACCCATGCTGGGTGAGAAAAATATCTTGGCAAAAGACAACTTTTCCCATTTTTTTATACAAAGTTGGCATTTGACCAAGATATTTATCTCACCCAGCATGGGTATATGTAAAAAGACACCCCAAAACACATTCCTCAACTTCTCCTGAATACAGAGATACCAGATGTGTGACACTTTTTTGCAGCCTAGGTGGGCAAAGGGGCCCATATTCCAAAGAGCACCTTTCGGATTTCACTGGTCATTTTTTACAGAATTTGATTTCAAACTCCTTACCACACATTTGGGCCCCTAGAATGCCAGGGCAGTATAACTACCCCACAAGTGACCCCATTTTGGAAAGAAGAGACCCCAAGGTATTTCGTGATGGGCATAGTGAGTTCATAGAACTTTTTATTTTTTGTCACAAGTTAGTGGAATATGAGACTTTGTAAGAAAAAAAAAAAATCATCATTTTCCGCTAACTTGTGACAAAAAATAAAAAGTTCTATGAACTCACTATGCCCATCAGCGAATACCTTAGGGTGTGTACTTTCCGAAATGGGGTCATTTGTGGGGTGTTTGTACTGTCTGGGCATTGTAGAACCTCAGGAAACATGACAGGTGCTCAGAAAGTCAGAGCTGCTTCAAAAAGCGGAAATTCACATTTTTGTACCATAGTTTGTAAACGCTATAACTTTTACCCAAACCATTTTTTTTTTTACCCAAACATTTTTTTTTATCAAAGACATTTAGAACAATAAATTTAGAGCAAAATTTATATATGGATCTCGTTTTTTTTTGCAAAATTTTACAACTGAAAGTGAAAAATGTCATTTTTTTGCCAAAAAATCGTTAAATTTCGATTAATAACAAAAAAAGTAAAAATGTCAGCAGCAATGAAATACCACCAAATGAAAGCTCTATTAGTGAGAAGAAAAGGAGGTAAAATTCATTTGGGTGGTAAGTTGCATGACCGAGCAATAAACGGTGAAAGTAGTGTAGGTCAGAAGTGTAAAAAGTGGCCTGGTCTTTCAGGGTGTTTAAGCACTGGGGGCTGAGGTGGTTAATAGAGACTCCTGACTTTACATTGAAAGTCAATGGGGGACGGATCCGTTTGAAATTGCACCATATTGTGTCAACGTCATACGGATCCGTCCCCATTGACTTGCATTGTAAGTCTGGACGGATCCGTTTGGCTCCGCACGGCCAGGCGGACACGAAAACGCTGCAAGCTGCGTTCGGGTGTCCGCCTGCTGAGCGGAGGCCAAACGGTGCCAAACTGATGCATTCTG
Source organism: Bufo bufo (assembly GCF_905171765.1). Taxonomy (NCBI): domain Eukaryota; kingdom Metazoa; phylum Chordata; class Amphibia; order Anura; family Bufonidae; genus Bufo; species Bufo bufo. Next base: position 292,711,892 of record NC_053392.1, on the reverse strand, counting down.
AGCGGATCCGCATCCACTCAGAGTGCATTGGGGCAGTACGGATCCGTTCGGGGCCGCTTGTGAGAGCCTTCAAACGGAACTCACAAGCGGAGCCCCGAACGCTAGTGTGAAAGTAGCCTAAATTTGCATGGATATTTGTGTGGATCTTATGTGCGTTCGCCGTCACCTGTGTGCAGGAGGACTTCGGGTACTTGCATACGATGCAGATTAGATGTGGAAAAACGTGCAGGGTAATACAGTATCAGGGTAATACAGTACCAGGGTAGTACAGTACCAGTATAATACAGTACCAGGGTAATTCAGTACCAGTATAATACAGTACCAGGGTTGGACAGAATCAGGGTAATACAGTACCAGGGTAGTACAGTACCAGGATAATACAGTACCAGGGTAATTCAGTACCAGGGTAATACAGTACCAGGGTAGGAGAGAATCAGAGTAATACAGTACCAGGGTAATGCAGTACCAGGGTAGAAAAAGGTAGCCAAGCTCACCTGGATCAATTGGAGGTGGAAACACGGGCGGTGCTGGGAATACAGCACTGAATCATGTATAAAGAAAAAAATTGAGGGAATCCAGCTTCCAAAAAATTCCACACAGCTTTTATTTCTTCATGCAAATAAAATCCAGTAATTCACACAACGTCTACGCATTTTAGGTCAGAACACAGAGACCCTTAATCATGACAATGTTGTGTTCCTGGAACACAGGTGCCTTTATTCTGACCGTAGCCAATCAAAAGAGCAGAGGGGCGGAGAACGGCACAGCTGCAATTCTTGGATAATTCAAATAAAAAGACAAAAGAAACATATAAAGCAAGAAACAAAAAAACATAAAACTTAGATTGTTAATAATGCAAGATAAGGTCATGTCTTTTATTGAGTCCTGCTGGTTTGCGTGTCCCTAACTGAAAGATCCAAAAAAAGTAAATTACGCTGATGGTCACCTCCATAAATCATTGGAGTGACCCGTCTGTCCCCTGAAAAATAAATAATTGTCAGTATTGCCATTATGTGCAACCGCAAAGTGTAGCTGCTGAAACATTTCTTGCTTTTATACGAACCTTTAACTCGTTGCTTGTGCAACCCACATATTGCAAATTGCAGGCTGAGCAGGTGATTTGCAAATAAAAATGATTATTGAACATAAAAAAACTATGTTTCAGCAAAAAACATGTGGCATGGCAGAGAAAATCTTGGAATCTGCATACTTACATAGAAACCATTTTAATGCTGTAATGGCCAAATCATGTGGGATCACAGTATAGAAAGAAGCAACATCTGCTGTGATCCACAGAGAATCACTGAGGGCCTGGAATACTGCCTTTGTATCTTGCAGAAACCCTGGGATAACACAAATCAGTGGTTGCAGTAAACTGACAACTTTTCTGAATAGGATCCAATGCCAGCTACAACTGGTCTCATTGATGGAGGAAAAACAGCTTTATGCAATTTAGGTAATGAATGAAATATTGGCACAACAGGATTTTTCACATACAGGACAGACCAAAAGTTTGGACACACCTTCTCATTAAAGAGTTTTCTTTATTTTCATGACTATGAAGGCATCAAAACTATGAATTAACACATGTGGAATTATATACATAACAAACAAGTGTGAAACAACTGAAAATATGTCATATTCTAGGTTCTTCAAAGTAGCCACCTTTTGCTTTGATTACTGCTTTGCACACTCTTGGCATTCTCTTGATGAGCTTCAAGAGGTAGTCCCCTGAAATGGTTTTCACTTCACAGGTGTGCCCTGTCAGATTTAATAAGTGGGATTTCTTGCCTTATAAATGGGGTTGGGACCATCAGTTGCGTTGAGGAGAAGTCAGGTGGATACACAGCTGATAGTCCTACTGAATAGACTGTTAGAATTTGTATTATGGCAAGAAAAAAGCAGCTAAGTAAAGAAAAACGAGTGGCCATCATTACTTTAAGAAATGAACGTCAGTCAGTCAGCCGAAAAATTGGGAAAACTTTGAAAGTAAGGGCTATTTGACCATGAAGGAGAGTGATGGGGTGCTGCGCCAGATGACCTGGCCTCCACAGTCACCGGACCTGGACCCAATCGAGATGGTTTGCAGTGAGCTGGACCGCAGAGTGAAGGCAAAAGGGCCAACAAGTGCTAAGCATCTCTGGGAACTCCTTCAAGACTGTTGGAAGACCATTTCAGGGGACTACCTCTTGAAGCTCATCAAGAGAATGCCAAGAGTGTGCAAAGCAGTAATCAAAGCAAAAGGTGGCTACTTTGAAGAACCTAGAATATGACATATTTTCAGTTGTTTCACACTTGTTTGTTATGTATATAAGTCCACATGTGTTAATTCATAGTTTTGATGCCTTCATAGTCATGAAAATAAAGAAAACTCTTTGAATGAGAAGGTGTGTCCAAACTTTTGGTCTGTACTGTACATGTAATCAATTTGTTTCTGACTTTTAAAAAACCCTGATCAGGGCCTTGTTGTAATAGAAGAAAAAGCTGGTCTGGTGATGTGGCGGCCGTACCGCTTTTTGGTGAATTCCTAAATGATAATCCATGTCACCTTAGGTTCACACTAAGTTGCGATATCTCTTACACTGCGTTTCTCTGATGGGGGACCCAGAGAAGGCGATGGTGTTCACCACTACATATAGGAAAGATACTGCAGGTAACACCACCTTGCTTGCCACGTCCTGTCATCCTCCTCATGTTATTAACAACATTTCCACAGGGAAATTTATCAGGGCTAAACAAAATTGTTCCAGTGATACCCTTTATTTAAATAGTGGCAAAAAAGATTGTCTTCCCGCAAATATCACACATGGATGTTAGATCACACAAAATCTGTTGCTCGATCCAAATCCAGAAGTGATCTATATTCTCAAAAGAGAATCCGCAATGGTGATACACATCCACCCGTTTTTGTGACCAAGTTCAGTTTGGATTATTCTCAAATATGTAACATTATAAAAAAGAATCTAGCTTTACCACAATTGGAAGAACAATGGTCACATGCGGTGGAAGATGGTATTAGAAGTGTGGCACGCCGTGCCCCCACCCTGGCTCAGCATCTTATCCCAGTATATTTGTGGAAAAACGAGGAACTCAGCCTACGTGGCTGCAATATAAAGGTAGCTATAAATGTGGGCACCGCATTTGCATATGCTGCCAATTTAAGCAGTACCAGGGTAGTACAGTTCCAGGGTAATACAGTACCAGGGTTGTACAGTACCAGAGTAGTACAGTTCCAGGGTAATACAGTCCCAGGGTAATACAGTCCCAGGGTAATACAGTACCAGGGCAGTACAATACCATGGTAGTACAGTACCATGGTAGTACAGTACCAAGGTAATACAGTACCAGGGTAGTATAGTACTAGGGTAGTACAGTACCAGGGTAGTACAGTACCAGGCTAGTACAATACCATGGTAGTACAGTACCAAGGTAGTACAGTACAAGGGTAGTACAGTACCAGGATAGTACAGTACCAGGGTAGTAAAATACCACGGTAATACAGTACCAGGGTGGTACAGTACCGGGGTAGTACGGTACCAGGGTAATACAGTACCAGGGTAGTACAATACCACGGTAGTACAGTACCAGGGTAGTACAGTACCGGGGTAGTACAGTACCAGGGTAGTACAGTACCAGGGTAGTTCAGTACCAGGGTTATACAGTACCAGGGTTATACAGTACCAGGATAGTACAGTACCAGGGTAGGACAGAATCAGAGTACAATACCACGGTAGTACAGTACCAGGGTAGTACAGTACCGGGGTAGTACAGTACCAGGGTAGTACAGTACCAGGGTAGTTCAGTACCAGGGTTATACAGTACCAGGGTTATACAGTACCAGGGTAGTACAATACCAGGGTAATACAATACCAGGGTTGTACAGTACCAGGGTAGTACGATACCAGGGTAATACAATACCAGGGTAATACAGTACCAGGGTAGTACAATACCAGGGTAATACAGTACCAGGGTAGTACAATACTAGGGTAATACAATACCAGGGTTGTACAGTACCAGGGTACTATACTGTAGTACCAGGGTAGTACAATACCAGGGTAATACAATACCAGGGTAATAAAGTACCAGGGTAGTACAATACCAGGGTAATACAGTACCAGGGTAGTACAATACTAGGGTAATACAATACCAGGGTTGTACATTACCAGGGTACTATACTGTAGTACCAGGGTAGTACAATACCAGGGTAATACAATACCAGGGTTGTATAGTACCAGGGTAGTACAGTACCAGGATAATATAGTACCAGGGTTGTACAGTACCAGGATAATACAGTACCACGGTAATTCAGTCCCATGGTAATACAGTCCCAGGATAATTCAGTACCAGGGTAATACAGTACCAGGATAATACAGCCCCAGGGTAATACAGTCCCAGGATAATACAGTCCCAGGGTAATACAGTCCTAGAATAATACAGTATCAGGATAATACAGTACCAGGATAGTACAGTCCCAGGGTAATACAGTACCAGGATTATACAGTCCCAGGGTAATACAGTCCCAGGATAATACAGTCCCAGGGTAATACAGTCCAAGGATAATACAGTCCTAGGATAATACAGTATCAGGATAATACAGTACCAGGATAGTACAGTCCCAGGATAATACAGTCCCAGGGTAACACAGTCCAAGAATAATACAGTATCAGGATAATACAGTCCCAGGGTAATACAGTACCACCAGTACACTGTGCTTTTTTTTGGGGGGGGGGGGGGGGGGGGCAAAAATTGAGCTTATTTGCAAATTTTAAAATCTGCAGTATGTCAATTGTTTGTATGATTCTGGACCTTCTGTAGTGGTCTTCTCCACAGACGACATAGGTAGGTTTAGAGCAGGACCTGCCTGACTGAGACCAGAATGTGTTCTGATCAAAATACACTGCTCAAAAAAATAAAGGGAACACTTAAACAACACAATGTAACTCCAAGTCAATCACACTTCTGTGAAATCAAACTGTCCACTTAGGAAGCAACACTGAGTGACAATCAATTTCACATGCTGTTGTGCAAATGGGATAGACAACAGGTGGAAATTATAGGCAATTAGCAAGACACCCCCAATAAAGGAGTGGTTCTGCAGGTGGTGACCACAGACCACTTCTCAGTTCCTATGCTTCCTGGCTGATGTTTTGGTCACTTTTGAATGCTGGCGGTGCTTTCACTCTAGTGGTAGCATGAGACGGAGTCTACAACCCACACAAGTGGCTCAGGTAGTGCAGCTTATCCAGGATGGCACATCAATGCGAGCTGTGGCAAGAAGGTTTGCTGTGTCTGTCAGCGTAGTGTCCAGAGCATGGAGGCGCTACCAGGAGACAGGCCAGTACATCAGGAGACGTGGAGGAGGCCGTAGGAGGGCAAAAACCCAGCAGCAGGACCGCTACCTCCGCCTTTGTGCAAGGAGGAACAGGAGGAGCACTGCCAGAGCCCTGCAAAATAACCTCCAGCAGGCCACAAATGTGCATGTGTCTGCTCAAACGGTCAGAAACAGACTCCATGAGGGCCACGACGTCCACAGGTGGGGGTTGTGCTTACAGCCCAACACCGTGCAGGACGTTTGGCATTTGCCAGAGAACACCAAGATTGGCAAATTCGCCACTGGCGCCCTGTGCTCTTCACAGGTGAAAGCAGGTTCACACTGAGCACATGTGACAGACGTGACAGAGTCTGGAGATGCCGTGGAGAACGTTCTGCTGCCTGCAACATCCTCCAGCATGACCGGTTTGGCATTGGGTCAGTAATGGTGTGGGGTGGCATTTCTTTGGAGGGCCGCACAGCCCTCCATGTGCTCGCCAGAGGTAGCCTGACTGCCATTAGGTACCGAGATGAGATCCTCAGACCCCTTGTGAGACCATATGCTGGTGTGGTTGGCCCTGGGTTCCTCCTAATGCAAGACAATGCTAGACCTCATGTGGCTGGAGTGTGTCAGCAGTTCCTGCAAGACGAAGGCATTGATGCTATGGACTGGCCCGCCAGTTCCCCAGACCTGAATCCAATTGAGCACATCTGGGACATCATGTCTCGCTCTATCCACCAACATCACGTTGCACCACAGACTGTCCAGGAGTTGGCAGATGCTTTAGTCCAGGTCTGGGAGGAGATCCTTTAGGAGACCGTCCGCCACCTCATCAGGAGCATGCACAGGCGTTGTAGGGAGGTCATACAGGCACGTGGAGGCCACACACACTACTGAGCCTCATTTTGACTTGTTTTAAGGACATTACATCTAAGTTGGATCAGCCTGTAGTGTGTTTTTCCACTTTAATTTTGAGTGCGACTCCAAATCCAGACCTCCATGGGTTGAAAAATTTGATTTCCATTTTTTTATTTTTGTGTAATTTTGTTGTCAGCACATTCAACTATGTAAAGAACAAAGTATTTCAGAAGAATATTTAATTAACTCAGATCTAGGATGTGTTATTTTTGTGTTCCCTTTATTTTTTTGAGCAGTGTATATTGGCTGAGAGTCTCAGATATTAGCGTATCAGAGTGAGGGCCTTGTCCATATATAATGCTTGCATCTATTGTGTTATTTTCCACAATTTTATAAATGTCGCCATGTACATCTGCATATTTACTATCATATCGTGCAGGATGGTTTTTTTTTAATCTTTGTCTGTGATTCTTGGTCTTCTCCATAGACTTCAATAGAGCTGTTAACATAAACAGAAAATCCACACCAAACAATTCAAAAAAACTATGATAAATAGTGTGGATTTCAGGCTGACTTTCTGCGTACAAATCTGCACCATGTAGACTTTGTCAGAGGTATATATTGGAAAATCTTCCTGACAAATACCGCCATAAAAGCTCAGACGCAATATGCACCATCTGACGTTGTGAGGAGAATAAGGGGACGGCCACACGGTCAGGTTCGGAAGCCAAAACCAGGAGTGAATTATAAAAAAGAGAAGTCCTTAAAGGGGTTGTCTGTGTTCAGAGCTGAACGCGGACATACCCATATTTTCACCCAGGCGGCCCTCTGATGTTAGCATCGGAGTGTGTCATGCTCTCTTGCCCTGCACTGGATCGCTTTATTTACAATACACTGCTGGGCAGAAGCTTCCGCCCGGCAGTGTGTTCGGTGACGTCACCGGCTCCGATGGGCCGGCTTTAGTGCTGCCCTAACCGTTTTACAGGCTAGGGCAGCGCTAAAGAACTCCTGAAAATGCCTTTCAGTGCAGGGCAAAGGAGAGCATCAGAGCAGGAACTGCTGCCATGCTCTTGTCAGGGGGGGGACGGAGGGATGAAAATATGAACCCAGACAACCCCTTTAATACTTCCTCTCCTTTTATGATGCACTCCTGTCATGGCTTCCAAAACTGCATGCAAAAACCTGACGGTGTGGCCTCAGCCTTCCAGAGCTGCATGCCTTTTTCCCTGCCACATCTGTGACACGGGCTTTGCATGCAGTGAAGGCACAGAGGCCGCTGCTGTCACCTCCTCTGTGAGGTAAATCCCCAGCCATGGAGAGCGGAGCACGCCCACAGCGCGGGAGGCTCCACCACTATTGTCTCACTGCGTCAAAGCCTCTGGACATCCTCACCGCGCCTCGCGCCAGCTCGTCATCCTAGAAGCCACGCCCCCCGGACGCTCAGTGGTCCTGGCGGTGACCGGGGGCTGGTACCTGGAATGCGGCTGTCACCAGGGTAACCGCGTCACGTGTGGAGAGGTGGCGCACTCGTTCTCCTCACACTATGCCCCGCTCAGCAGCTCCTCACTGAGCTCATCCCCCGGATTACTGGATAGAACCGGTCACTGAGCAGAGGAGAGGATGGCGCTGACCGCCGTGTCCGAGCTCATCAACGACACGCTGCGCCTGTACAGCTGGAGCCTGAGCATCGCAGGTAAGAGCAGGGGCCACATCCACTGACGTCCGGGCCTGCATCACCGCATCCCTGCCAGACAAACATGGACAGCTGGCTGATGCTGATGCATTGCAGGGGGACTCTGGCTCATTCTGGATGTATGAAGTGGTCCTCTATGGGAGGTGTGCAGTCCCAAGGAGGGGTCCCACCCAGCCGGCTAATGGGGACAACCATCACCTCCTCCTTTCGCCACTTTTTTCAAACCGCGGTTGATATTTTGGTGGAAATGGTCGGTTCTGACAGCGATCTGTGTATTGGCCATCCGTGAAAATAAGATCAAGAGCGAGACACCGCAGTATCATCGGATTCTATAATTCAATGTCAGGCTGCCATTTTAGAAGGTCATGTGACCTCACAGGCCCGCTCCACAAGCAGTGTATGCCAAGAAATGATGGCGGTCTTGCCCATAGTGACCAGCCAGTACATGAGAACCTGAACTCTGATTGGCTCCTCTGGACATCAAGACCATTTTTTATTTTTTTTTATTCTTAGGTTTCGCCCCAGGGGTGGACGGGCCATAGACCCTACAGGGGATTTTCCCGGTGGGCCGATGCCGATAGGGCCACCCCAGCCCTCTCACTGCCGCTGGCCAGGTACATACTACTTGGGGAACTATGAGGGAAGTCCAACATGCTGAAGGTAGGGCTGGCTTGGTGTTGTGGCCCACATCTCACCTCCTTCATAGCCATATCAGAAGGAGGACAGAACGGGGCAGCTATTGATGGCCACCACAGAGGGACAGGGAAGGTATTTAGTGGTACTTGGTTCTGTGGGATGGTATTACTGACCCCGTCAACCTGTATTGGTCCCATCTCCTTGTGCTGCCCACCTTCTGTGAATGTGGACCCACCTACAACACTGGGGCCACTTTTAGTTTTTTTCCAGGTGCACTTTAAGTTTCAAATCTGCCCCTGCCCAGAAGCCACATTCTTGTCCTTGAAGGGGGTTGTTCCCACTAGGGGCATTTTCTGGCCGGACCCATGAGAGGCATTATTCTCGCCTGATCCCTGCCACTGTTTTCCACCGACTCTGCGGGTCCCAAGTCTCCCTGTCAACATCCAATTTAACACGGGACACTGGATGTTGATGCTGGGAGACCCAGGGCCTACAGAGCCAGAGGAGGGGATCAGGCATGATTCCCACTGCGGGTGTGGCCCCTGGAGGAGCTGCAGAAATGGGCCCCAGAGGTGAACGACCCTTTAAATATATATTCCAGGAGATTTACAAGCTGAAAAATGACTGATTAACCCCTTTAGAGGAAACGTGTCATCACCATTATGCTTCCCGCTCTGAGGGCATGCTGATTCCAGGGTTCTGTCAGTTATGTAGGGGCTCATTTTAGAGAAACGTCCACTTTATTGTAGTACTGGAGACCTGACGTTCATGGCTAACCTCCAGCCGCTGATTGACAGCTTTCTCCCTATGCACATTGGGGTCCTTTATCAAACTGGTGTAAAGCAGAACAGGCTTAGTTGCCCATAACAACCAATCAGATTCCCCCTTTCATTTTTCCAAAGGAGCTGTCCAAAATAAAAGGTGGAATCTGATTGGTTGCTATGGGCAACAAAGCCAGTTCTACTTTACACCAGTTTGATAAATCTCCCCCATTATTTTTTATTTGTATGTTCCTGTCATGATCCGTTTAGATGGATACGGTTCCTGCTAAACCTACGTTTGAAGATGGATGATACTACTGTATATTCATTCAGAAGCTGGAGGGTCATTTATAGGGTCAGTTGGCCGTATATGCTGTACTGAGTAGGGTTATCGCAGTCACTTTTCAAGGCCTTGTGATGATGAAGATGCTTTAGATCAGTGCGTTAAGATCTGAGGAATCTCCTTCAGGCTGCAGATAATGCCATTATATGGAATTCCTGTGGGAAATCAATTCCGGCTTTTTACCATGAGCCATAGTAAGAGCTGCTTATTGATTGTGTAGGTTGCCATGCCGCGTCGAGGGTGGTAGAGAATATTCGCTTCTTGGTCATGTACGGATGAAGGCCCTGATATCATCCCTTTATAATGAAATTGTGTGTTGAGGGGGAAGGTTTAGGCCTCTTTCATGTCAATAAATTACAGACATGATGTCCTTGTTCTCCACGGATATAACGCGTATCCGTACATTTTGAAGGGGTGGGCTACTGATGACTATTGTGTAGGTAAGATGACAATACAGTATGGCACTTAGGCTACTTTCACACTGGCGGCAGCAGGGTCCAGGAGGCGGTTCCAGCGGTGGAACATACTGCCGAATCCGTGCTAACGCTAGCCTGCCGGAAGTCTGCTTTGGCCCCATTCACTATAATGGGGGCGAGCCGGAGGTCCCGCCGCAGCATGGCAAACAAGTCGAGAGGCAGCCGGACAAAAACCGTAGAGTGCTCCGGGCCGCCCCTATTATAGTGAATGGGGCCAGAGCGGACTTCCGGTGGCACGGTGGGCTAGCGTTAGCATGGATCTGGCAGGCCGTTCCCCCGCCGGCACAGCCTGCCGGGCCCTGCTGCCGCTAGTGTGAAGGTAGTCTTAGGGTCCATTCACACGTCCGTTGTTTCTTTCCTGATCTGTTCCGTTTTTTGCGGAACAGATCTGGACCAGTTCTGTACCCATTCATTTTCAATGGGTCCTGAAAAAAAATCAGACATTGAGCTGTCCGTTTTTTTTCAGGACCCATTGAAAATGAATGGGTACAGAACTGGTCCAGATCTGTTCCGCAAAAACGGAACAGATCAGGAAAGAAACAACGGACGTGTGAAGGTAGTCTTAGTTGTATAGCCTTTGATGATATTCTGTGCCATTTGCTATATTTCATAAGCCATCTTCCTTGTTAGGCAAATCATCTGTGCTGTCCGCATAGAGGTCCTGTCCATAAGATGACTGCTGGTGGGTGGTCATGTAACATCTAGTCAATAAGCAGAAAGCGGCCAACCCCCGTAAGGAAGCATTGACACGTCCACAAATGGGTCTACGACATGCAGAAAGCAGCCAACCCCCTTAAGGCTCCATTCATACCTCCGCAAATGGGCACTGCGACATACTGCGACGCGGCAGTCGCAGAAAAATCCATTTTGAAAGGATTTTTTTGCGACTGTCGTGTCGCAGTGCGACACCATAGACTATCATTATATAAATTGTCGCGCGACATTGGTGCGACAAAATGTCGCAGTGTAGTTGTGTCCTATGTGTCTTGGATTTTTTGCAGATCCGGATTTTTTTGTGGATCCAGGAGTGGCGCTTGGTGGTGAAGGTCATTTATTAAGACCGGTATTTTAGACGCTTTCTAGCTGGCTTACATTTAGACCAGTTTCTATGCCTAAACCAGCCCACGCCGGCCGATCCCCTGCCCAGGCCACACCCACTCTTTTGGACCTGGTGTGAGCGGGGAAAAGTCAAAGACTGCAGTGCAAAGGACCTTTGCACCACAAACTGCACCAGAAATAAGCCTAATATATGCATATTTCTGGTTAGTAAATGACCCCCTTAGTATTTTGGCGCATTTCTTGCAAAGCCCCACCCTTTCTGTTCACCCTAAATGTGCCACTTTGTAGACAGTGATGTGCACATAGCCCTGCCTGTGTATTGGTTTTTAGACACCATCCTGCCTGTACTATATAATTTTTATTCACTTGGACAAGGTTTTTAATAGGGATGTCCCGATACCAGTATCGGTATCGGGGCCGATACCGGACATTTGCACGAATACTTGTACTCGTGCAAATGTCGCCGATACCACGGCCGATACCTCATGGCCCAGATCAGCGGTGGCGGAGGCGTGTCCCATCTTCTTCCGGGTGGCGGCTGCAGCGGCGTGTCCCATCTTCTCTTCCGGTCGGCGGTGGCGCTGCTCCCAGCTGATCAGCGTGGGGATGGCAGCGGATATTATACACCTGGGGACGTGCTGGCTCGGCAGCGGCAGGAGGAGGCCGCCTCTGGATGGGGTTCTGGATATTATCCTCAGTGGACTGCAAGAAGCTGGGCCGGAGGTGGAGAGATGGCAGGAGCTGCCGGAGCCCAGGTACTGCAGTCCATTCTTATGTTTGCCAGCCACATCTGATTCTGAGAAAGCTGTGTGACAGCCAATATGGCTGCCTCTCATAAGCAGAGCCACCCAGAGCAGAAGTGGGAGGAGCTGGCATTGAGAACTTCAGGGAAAGTGGGTGACAACCCCTGTGACTGCTGTGATGCTGGCTGCTGTGGTTGTCACCAAGGATCTACCAGACTGGGAGCATTCATACAGTCTGTGACTACTCAGTCGCCTTCATTATGCTGGCCATTAAAGGGGTTGTCACAGATTTATGCCGGAAATATGTAATGAAGTAAAGAATATCGGAGAGGTCACGTGGCTGTACTCTGCGCATCTGCATGGGAAGGATTACATCAGGCCAGGTGGGTATGATGCATGAAATGGAGGCGAAATCCAGTTAATAACAGTGAATAATAAAATAAGGTGGTGGTGGGGGGGCAATGGGCATATAATAGTGATCCCCAACCAATGTGCCTCCAGCTGTTGCAAAACTACACCTCCCCAGCATGCCCGCACAGCCAAAAGCTGTGCGGGCATGCTGGGAGTTGTAGTTTTGCAACAGCTGGAGGCACATTGGTTGGGAAACACTGTTATATGCCCATTTATTAATTTATTAACCCTTGTACAAAGGAAAAGTAAAGCAGTTGTCTATAGCAACCAAATTCCAGCTTTAATTCTTTTCATTGCTATCAGCAACTGCGCCACTATTTCTTTGTACAAAGTTTGATAAATCTCCCCTAAGACTAAATTAAATTTGAAGTAAAAACATTACCACACCATAATTGGTATCGGTAATTGGTATCGGTGAGTACTTAAATAAAAGCATCGGTACTCGTACTCAGTCTTAAAAAAATGGTATCGGGACATCCCTAGTTTTTAATATAAGCCTAAGGCCTCATGCACGGGACGTATTTTCTTTCCGTGTCTGTTCTGGGGTTTTTTGCAGACCGTATACGGAACCATTCATTTCAATGGGTCCGCAAAAAAAACTGAAGTTACTCCGTGTGCATTCCGTTTCCGTATTTCCGTTCCGCAAAAAAACAGAACATGTCCTATTATTGTCCGCATTACGGACAAGGATAGTACTGATCTATTAGGGGCCAGCTGTTCCGTTCCGCAATATACGGAATGCACAAGGACGTCATCCTTATTTTTTGCGGACCGCAAAATACATACGTCGTGTGCATGAGGCCTAAGGCCTCATCCAGAGCCCTTAAAGTGTTTTCCAGGAAAAGATATTTATGACTTATCCTCTGGATAGGTCATCAGTATTAGATCTGAGGTGGTGCGACACCCGGGACCCCCTCCGATCAGCTGTTAGAAGTGGCCTTGAGCGCCACAGCCTCTTCCTAGGCCAATGACATCACCGTACACTGGTCACATGGCCTAGTTGCAGCTCAGCCCCATTCAAGTCAATTGGTCTGAGCTGCAATACCAAGCACGGCCACTATATGATGTACGGCGCTGTCCTTGGAGCCTGCATCACTCACCAAATCATAGATGAGGACAGCAGCTCCCTGAAACAGTTGATAAGTGGGGATGCCAGGACTTGGGCCCCCGCTGATGTGATAATGATGACCTATCCTGGGGATAAGTCATCATTATATTTTCCAGGATAACTGCTTTTAAGCCACGGTATGTCAAAAATATTATTCGTTACAATCAATTTTTTTATGTCAAAAAAAGAAAGAAATATATATGTGTGTGTGTGTGTATATATATATATACCTTGGAAGTCTATGGTTGCCTATTCTGGAGGTTGTATGGAGCGGTGATACAGCCTTTGTATCCAGTTTTCTGCTGGCTGGTAGGATCAGTGAGTTGACAGTAATTTCCATTGTTCTGCTCTGTTATAGGGGGAGAACAACGAAAATAATGGAAGTGCCAGATCAGGCACATAACTGACATGAACAGAGCGGAGCCGAACAAGGGGGCACGGCTGTTATAGGGGGAGAACAACGAAAATAATGGAAGTGCCAGATCAGGCACATAACTGACATGAACAGAGCGGAGCCGAACAAGGGGGCACGGCTGTTATAGGGGGAGAACAACGAAAATAATGGAAGTGCCAGATCAGGCACATAACTGACATGAACAGAGCGGAGCCGAACAAGGGGGCACGGCTTATGAAATATAGCAATGGCACAGAATATCTAAAAAAGTTGACATTAGTAAGTGCCATAATACACATTGCTCACAAGTAGCCAACCCCTTTAAGCTGCCATGATTTTCTTTTACGGAGACAGCCATTATATGACTTGATAGATAATGTTAGAATTTTTGGTCCAATAGTAGATAAACATCAGTCTGGTTCATGGCCTGCATGGCAATTTTGATGTGTTCCCTAAAAGTACAGTCCGATGACCAATCAGTCCCTCATCCGTTGGCTACTTTACATCCCTCTCATATTCTTTTTGGATCTAAAGTAATTTAATCAGTACATAGAAAATGAAGCGACTCTGCATTTACACGGCCCGGTTCCTGCGAACAGTCATTGCCGACAATCTGGCCATGTGAATATAGGCACCACCGATCATAGTGTCTGGGCCGCAGGTTGTGTGGTCTAAACAGCGATCTGCTGCTCAGAAACCTAATCTGTATGAGGACGAGGGTCTCCTTCACTGAACGCTTCCCTCACGCAAATTGCCTCCACAACTCCTACAGAGACAGATGTGTCTCCATGGTTACAGACTACTGGAAAACCCAGTGTAGTCGGATCTTGCAGTTGAATATTAGAATGTATATCTCTTTCGGCTGAGATGGTTGCTGTAATGGATCTGTGCATATAGTGGATCCGATACTTTGTTCTTTCTATGGGGACAATCCCTCGCAGATTTCTGACCACTAGTTACCGGTTATTTGTGGTTATGGTTTTCATAGTTTAGCACAAACGCTGAGGCAGCAGTTCGTAATAAAACATGTTTTCCATGGATCTCACAGTGTTCATGAATGACTCCTTCAGCGGAGAGTAATTTGTGTGACAGCGGGCCCTGAGAATCTGCAGTCTCTGGATTACTGTCTGCTACTAATCACTTTAAAGGGATTCTGTCACCTCGTTTTAGCTTATAGAGCTGCGGGCAAGTCCTCATGGTGTCTGGCAGACCAGCGAGACAATTAAGGCTTGCAACACCAGAACAGGGTGTTTGCTCCAGTCAAAAGGGGCTACAGGGACCCCTGAGTATCCTTGACCTTAAAGGGATTCTGTCACCTCGTTTTAGCTTATAGAGCTGCGGACATGCACGGCTAGATCGCCGCTAGCATGTCCGCAACATACCTGTCCCATAAAGCTGTGTCCTTTTATTGTGTTTAAAAAAATGATTTTAGAGATATGTAAATCAGCCTGGTAAGGTGCCCAAGGGGCTGTACTAACCTTCTTGGTGCCCAGCCACGACCCCCTGTGAAGGAGCCCAGCGCCGCCTGCATCCAGAAATCCCCTCCTTGCTCACAGTTAGATTGCTGTAATCGCAGTTCCTTCTCTGAGGCTGATGCCAGCACAGGGAAGGAACACTATACTGGCACTGCGCATGCGCGACGAGCTCACACATCGTGAGATTACAGCAATCTAACTGTGAAGAAAGGAGGAGATTCGGAGGACGCAGGCGGCGCTGGGCTCCTTCACAGGGGGTCGTGGCTGGGCACCAAGAAGGTTAGTACAGCCCCTTGGGCACCTTACCAGGCTGATTTACATATCTCTAAAATCATTTTTTTAAACACAATAAAAGGACACCGCTTTATGGGACAGGTATATTGCGGACATGCTAGCGGCGATCTAGCCGTGCATGTCCGCAGCTCTATAGGGTAAAACGAGGTGACAGAATCCCTTTAGGGTCAAGGATACTAAGGGGTCCCTGTAGCCCCTTTTGACTGGAGCAAACACCCTGTTCTGGTGTTGCAAGCCTTAATTGTCTCGCTGGTCTGCCAGACACCACGCGGACTTGCCCTCTAACCTCCAAATCACTACACTAAGGCCTCATGCACACAAACGTATTTTTATATCCGTGACCATTCCGGGTTTTTTTTGCGGACCGTATACGGACCCATTAATTTCAATGGGTCCGCAGAAAAAAACGAAAGTCAATCCATCTGCATTCCGTTTCCGTATTTCCGTTCCGCAAAACAATAGAACGTGTCCTATTGTCCGCAAATAACGTTCCGTGGCTTTATTCAAGTCAATGAGTCTGCAAAAAATAGGGAATGCATACGGAACACATCCGTATGCCATCCTGCGGATCCATGCTGTAGAAATGCTAGGCTCAGCCCACTTTGCCCATGTGTTTGGTGTTTACAACATTAGCTGAGCACATGTGCATGCGCTGAAACAGGCCTCAACTCGTCTACCTTGGCTGAGAAGACAGAATGGATGCGGAGAGGCTGATTTTACTCATTGAAGAGCGTCCCCAACTGTGGGACACCCGCAGCGATGCCTATCATGAGCGGGCATGGGAGGAGGTCACTTGAGAGATGCTGGCCAGAGAGTGGGAGAAGGCAAAGTCTTCCAAACGGCGCAAATTAGGTAAGCCAACCCATGCGGATGTTTCTTGCTCTGAAAATGTATATTGTTTATGTCTACCTTTGATGCACTGACGTATATATAGGGGAAGCAGGGAAATGAGGTTATTTGTTAGGGAAGAGGCACCCTGAGGATGTTCCAAAATAGTTATATTCCTTGTCACCTTCAACAGCCCTATACATTGTGGCTCTCCAGCTGTAGTGAAACTACAATTCCCACCATGCCCTGCTGTAGGCTGATCGCTTTATTAAGTCTGGACATGCTGGGAGTTGTAGTTTATAAACAGCTGTAGAGCCGCATATTGCGTATAACTGTATTGTAACTAATGCAACTGTTTGAGCCCTGGCACGTTTTCCTGGTTACAACAACCCTGCTATCCAGCATCGGCGGCCATGCTTGTACAGTATAGGAAAAAGTGCCACCCTCTCTGGAGCTGGGATAGTCCTGCTCTTTTTCCTGTACTGTGCAAGCGCAGTCACCGCAGCTGGATTTCATGGTGTTCGTAACCATGGAAACAAGAAGTCTAGGAAGGGATTTTAACATGAAGCCGGCCAGAGTAGGAAGAAATGTGGGTAATAAAAATATATTATAAAGTGGCTTCTATTCATGTTTTCAACATTATAAATAGTATCTGCTGCGATGACCCAATAGAGTGAAATGTTTGTTTAGAGGGCCATTGAATGTATATGCCCCGCAACTAATGTGTAAAAAACATGTGTATAGCACTAGCACAATTTTATTATAGTACACGTTACTGTATATGGTATCAACATAAAAAATGTCAGTTTTTCCATGTGTGTGTACATATACATTTAGAATGGTTGTTATGTTATATTTCTACAGTGCAACGAGTGAAGACCCGCTGGCAATCATGCCAAGACCAGTTTCGACGGGAACTGGTCATGTCACAGGGACACAGTGGTGATGGGGGGCTTAGAAAGAAGCCCTCTCTCTACACTAAACATCTACAGTTTTTGCGACCTGTGCTGTGAACACCAAATGTATTTAGTGGTTGTTATAATTTTATACATGCAAATAAAAGCTTGATTTTGGCTTTTATTTTGTATGAATGATAACAGCATAGAAGTAATTTTTGATGCAATGATCTTCCTTGGCCTCAATTGCACATGCCTGGTACAAGTTGTTCTCAGCCGGTAATATACTGCCCTTGTCCAGACCATGCTAGAAGAAGACTTCCATCTAGCATTGTTTCTCCTGACATGACCTGCACAAATGGGTGACCCCTGAAACAGGTGAGGGGAGCAATAAGGAACATCCACCCGTCAACAGTTTGTCAACATTGCTAGGCGGAGGTCGGTGTCTACCACAGTGTGGACAAGGACAGTACATCACTGCCAGTACTGAAACAGACCTTGCCCTCTGCAATGTAGCACATGGCTAATGGGAACAATGGACCAAGACATTAACCAAAAATGTACTTGGACTACATGATATATGAAGGCTTTATTTGGGGTGCCATTTTGGAACCCAAAGAACCACTTTATTTAGAGCTTCTGCAGCCTTTTAAAATTGACAAGCAATACTCAAAATACTTTAATATTTGAAAAGGCTGCTGGACCCCTGTGTTCCAGTGTGGGTTATTACATGTCTTATGGTCATACCCTTTACACACATTATTTATTCAAAATGATATCTCATTCACAGCACCATTGACAGCCTGAAGGAACAAGGGGGTAATGCAACCAGCTCTACCAAGGAAGGGCAAGCTGTTGGTCCCCTGGAATCCCCTCGTCCTGTGGTGGAAGAGGCAGAAAGTGTGGAGCACCTGGTTCGTCCTGAGAGGCAGGAGGAGTCGTCGGCTTTGGATGGAGCTGCCACTCTTCCATCCAGCCCAGAAAGACCCAGGAGACAGCCACGGCGGAGAAGGGGGGTTAGAGACATTCCTGTTTCTGCCTCTAATACTCGAGCCCTGATTGATACTCACATGCTCGAGTATTTGAGCCAGAGAAGGAATGAAGGGAAGGAGGAGCCACCATAGCCACCATAATGGATTCGCCAATGGATCCTATGGAGCTGGTGCAGACTGTGGATAACATGAAGCACCGGCTTTATTGTTGTCAACAGAACCACAACCTGGGCCCCGCATGTTGTCACAACAACTAGGCCCAGCTCATATTCACAACCCCTATACTCCTATGAGCATGAATATGGCTCCCGGCCGCATTTTCAAGGGCCCAGAATGCCATTCCAACACCAAAGTAATGTGGCATGGGACGGGACCTTTCATCAGGGAGCTTATGGACTTATCATTTTTTTTTTTAGTTTGTGTTGTTTTTTTTATAGTGGCTGAATGATAAGCCAATCTTGTTTGTTAATGTTTATTTATCATATAAAAAATTATGAAAACTAAAATGTCTGTCATTTTGTTCAATATGTTATAACATTCAAACAATAACACCATTTACTTTTTTAGAGAAATGCAAACAGTACAAAAATAATACACATAGTTTAGATTACTTTATTTTATTAATTACAACTAGGGCTGTGCATATACTTTAAGAAAAAGGATTTTCCAAATGTTCTAAGTGCTGGGATAACCTCCAAAGCAGGGACCTTGGACAGCGTCTTGAAGTGCTCTGCATGCCTAAAGAAAGAAACAGCTGGGCACGAAATTAAATAGACCCTAAATATATCATTATAAAGAGGCATTAGAGGGTTTTTGTAGACAAAAAAAACCAATTAATATACTCATGCACATTAAAAAAATGAACATGAATTAACACAGACAGATGTTTTTAAGTTCTGGCTACAGTTTAACCCCAGCCCACAATCCACGTCAAGGGTCCTCTTTGTCTTGTGAGTCCTTACACTATCTACTGTGGGGACTCACTCTAGTAGACAGGATTAGCGGACGCAGTATAGAGGCAACAACAAGTTCTTTGGATCAAACAGTTCAGTGTTTTATTCACACTTTAGGCAAGTGACAAAACAAACAAAAAGTCACCTTGCGGTGTTGGTGGTAATTCACACCATGCGGCAATTCTGCCTCAGAGTCCTTGACCATAGCAGCACCAACCTGTTTTCACGCCAAACAGGTAGCAAGCCTTCATCCAGATACAAGGCTCCCAAATCCCAACACAAAGACATGGCTTCTGAGCCCAGCTGGCTATTTAAAGGGAACCTGTCGCCTCTACTATGCTACCCTCACTGAGCGTTTCTAAATGTTCATTGCGTTACCCTAACCATATAAATTACACTTTTAATTTCATTTGCAGACGAATTCAATAAGTATTATGCATTTTTGTACTTTCTGCCTTTTATGCAAATTAACATAAAAGAGTCATATCTTCCTTGTGTGACCAGAGAAGAGTCATATTTTCAAGCTCTGACTCATCTCAGGTTCATTTGCATATCTATCAAATCGTTTTTTTTTGCACAATAAAAGCACACAGAGCTATGGGGACTGGATATTGCGGATGTGCTAGCGGTGATCTAGCAGCCCATGTCCTCAGCTCTATACCCAAAATCCCGGTGACAGGTTCACTTTAAGGACAGCCAGGTGCTGCCAAAACCCGGAACGGCACTTAAAATCTGGTCCAGTATTTGACCTCACCTGGCTGTAAATCAGCCCAGCAGACAAAACCTCTCACTGTGTCACACTACATATAACCCCCCACCAAAATAAAATCACTAGAAAACATCAAAAACTATGATGACTATGATTCTTCATAGAGGTCCCGATCTGCAAGCCCTGCAGTTCCAGGTCATCCATGAAGGGTCTGGTCCAATCCTCCAGATGAAGATGTACCAGGTTCTAATAAATACAATTCTGGGGGAGCATCATGAATCCTGACGAAGTTATGCAGAATCACACATGCTTGAATAACCAGGGTGGCATTCTCCGGTGCCATCTGCACACAAACGTTTCTTTTCCGTTTCCGTTCCATTTTTGGGGTTCCGTATACGGAACCATTCATTTCAATGGATCCGCAAAAAAAAAAACGGAAGGTACTCCGTATGCCTTCCGTTTCCGTTTGCCATCCAGTGTCTCAATGCAGCTTGGAAACTGCGCATCAACATAAAAACCCTCAGCAATTCGGATCCAATCCTCAGCCTTGGGCTCTGGCATCACCGCTTCCCATTCCTATTTGTGTCCTGGTAACAAAAAGTCAAAGCTGTTCACAGACATATGACAATACCCATGACATTGCTCAGGATGCTGTCGCAGATCCATGTACAGCGTGTGGAAGTGACCCTTCCTGCACCGCTGAGAGACAATTGGGTGAACCCATTGCCTCCTCCTCCTCGGTTCCACGTTCAGCATCCTGTTCCCGAGAAAGCCGCCAGCACAAGAGAACCCGTTCCTCCGAATCGTCAGCCATGATACAACAGATAACAGTAGCCAGAAACTCTCAACTCTCTAAGCTCTCAATGCTGCAACAACAATCACATGACCAAGTTATATAGGGGAGTGAAAAAGGGGATGTGTCCAAAAATGATTACCAAGTTCCTGTTTCCGTTCCGCAAAAAACGGATGGCATACGGAAACTATACAGAGATTTTTTTTGCGGAAATAATTCACGTAAACAATACGGATACAAAAAAAAAACAGAACAACAGATCCGTGAAATACGGACTGCAAAATACATATGGTCGTGTGCATGAGGCCTAAGATGTATGCAAAGTATACCCTGGATAATGCTGTGTAAAAAGTATAAAGGAAAAAAATGCAAAACCTAGATTCAATAAAGTGTCAGCCGCTTTGTTTTGGTGGCAAGTACATAAATGTTTGCCAATTCCTTTCAAATTTCATCTGCAGAAATTTCAGAAACAAATCTGTCGTGTGAATGCACTCTTAGGCCCCTTTCATACGGGCGTCGTGGAAGAGGTCCGGATGCGTTGCGGGAAACCCGCGCAAGTGCGCACGCAATTTCAGTCAGTTTTGTCTACAATTGTGTTACATTGTTCAGTTTTTTCCGCGCGAGTGCAAAGCGTTTTAATGCGTTTTGCACGGGCGTGATAAAAAACTGAATGTTTTTACCCAGACCTGAACCCGGACTTCTTCACTGAAGTTCGGGTTTGGGTTTGGTGTTCTGTAGATTTTATTATTTTCCATTATAACATGGTTAGTCCGGGTTTGGGTCTGGGTACCACATTTAGTTTTTTTTCATGCACGTGCAAAACGCATTGCACCCGCGCGATAAAAACTGAACAACGCAATCGCAGACAAAAAACTGACTGAAATTGTGTGCGCACTCGCGCGGTTTTCCCACAATGCATCCGGAGCAAATCCGGGACGCCCGTCTGAAAGAGGCCTAAAATAGTTCAAGAGGGGCCTGGATGTATTTCTGGAGTGTAATAATATTACAGGCTATATCTACTAGAGAGGGGTCGTTGATCCACGGAGTTATTCTGATTGCCTGATTGGAGTCGGGAAGGAATTTTTTTCCCCTTAAGGCCTCCTGCACACGAACGTATTTTTTTGCGGTCCGCAAAAACGGATCCCGTTTTTCCGTGATCCGTGACCGTTTTTTCGTCCGTGGGTCTTCCTTGATTTTTGGAGGATCCACGGACATGAAAAAAAAGTCGTTTTGGTGTCCGCCTGGCCGTGCGGAGCCAAACGGATCCGTCCTGAATTACAATGCAAGTCAATGGGGACGGATCCGTTTGACGTTGACACAATATGGTGCCATTTCAAACGGATCCGTCCCCATTGACTTTCAATGTAAAGTCAGGAGTTAATATACCATAGGATGGGAGTTTTCTCCAATCCGATGGTATATTTTAACTTGAAGCGTCCCCATCACCATGGGAACGCCTCTATGTTAGAATATACTGTCGGATATGAGTTAGATCGTGAAACCTCATTTCCGACAGTATATTCTAACACAGAGGCGTTCCCATAGTGATGGGGACGCTTCTAGTTAGAATATACTACAAACTGTGTACAAGACTGCCCCCTGCTGCCTAGCAGCATCCGATCTCTTACAGGGGGCCGTGATCAGCACAATTAACCCCTCAAGTGCCGCACCTGAAGGGGTTAATTGTACTATCATATCCCCCTGTAAGAGATCAGGGCTGCCAGGCAGCAGGGGGCAGACCCCCCCCCCCCCCTCCCCAGTTTGAATATCATTGGTGGCCAGTGTGGCCCCCCCCCCTTCCTCCCTCTATTGTAATAAATCGTTGGTGGCACAGTGTGTGCGCCCCCCCCCCCTTCCTCCCTCTATTGTAATAAATCGTTGGTGGCACAGTGTGCGCCCCCCCCCCCCTTCCTCCCTCTATTGTAATAAATCGTTGGTGGCACAGTGTGCGCCCCCCCCCCCCCTTCCTCCCTCTATTGTAATAAATCGTTGGTGGCACAGTGTGCGCCCCCCATCGGCCCCCCCTCCCTCTATAGCATTAACAACATTGGTGGCCAGTGTGCGGCCTCCCATCTCCCCCCCTCCCCCCCCCCCAGATCATTGGTGGCAGCGGGTTACTAGCAATAGTACAATAGTAAGAGATTCATACTTACCTGGGAGCTGCGATGTTCGTGTCCGGCCGGGAGCTCCTCCTACTGGTAAGTGACAGTTCATTTAGCAATGCGCCGCACAGACCTGAGGCTGTCACTTACCAGTAGGTGGAGCTCCCGGCCGGACACGAAAATCGCAGCAGCAGGTAAGTATGAATCTTCTACTATTGTACTATTGCTAAGTAACCATGGCAACCAGGACTGTAGTAGCGTCCTGGTTGCCATGGTTACCGATCGGAGCCCCAGCGATTAAACTGGGACTCCGATCGGAACTCCGCTGCCACCAATGATGGGGGAAGGGGGGGGAGATGGGAGGCCGCACACTGGCCACCAATGTTGTTAATGCTATAGAGGGAGGGAGGGCCGATGGGGGGCGCACACTGTGCCACCAACGAATTATTACAATAGAGGGAGGGAGGGGGGGGGGCGCACACTGTGCCACCAACCTATTATTACAATAGAGGGGGGGGGGAGGCCGCACTGGCCATCAATGATATTCAAACTGGGGAGGGGGGGGTGGGGGGGTCTGCCCCCTGCTGCCTGGCAGCCCTGATCTCTTACAGGGGGATATGATAGTACAATTAACCCTTTCAGGTGCCGCACCTGAAGGGGTTAATTGTGCTGATCACGGCCCCCTGTAAGAGATCGGGTGCTGCCAGGCAGCAGGGGGCAGTCTTGTACACAGTTTGTAGTGTATTCTAACTAGAAGCGTCCCCATTACCATGGGAACGCTTCTGTGTTAGAATATACTGTCGGTTCTGAGTTTTCACGAAGTGAAAACTCAGCTTTGAAAAAGCTTTATGCAGACGGATCTTCGGATCCGTCTGTATAAAAACTAACCTACGGCCACGGATCACGGACACGGATGCCAATCTTGTGTGCATCCGTGTTCTTTCACGGACCCATTGACTTGAATGGGTCCGTGAACCGTTGGCCGTGAAAAAAATAGGACAGGTCATATTTTTTTCACGGCCAGGAAACACGGATCACGGATGCGGCTGCAAAACGGTGCATTTTCCGTTTTTTCCACGGACCCATTGAAAGTCAATGGGTCCGCGAAAAAAAACGGAAAACGGCACAACGGCCACGGGTGCACACAACGGTCGTGTGCAGGAGGCCTAAGTTGAATAGTTCTGGATCCATCTGTGCCAGTCACACGAGTGGTGCCCGTGCATTAGGGACCGCAATTTGCGGTCCCCAAAGCACAGAATGACCAGGACACGTTTGTGTGCATGAGCCCTTACTACAATTTAGGTCAGAAACTGGTAAAAGAATAGCACAAATGTACGCCAGCTCATAGCAGGTGAAACTTGAACTTTCTGGCACATAGACTGCCAGAAGATTCACCAAATTTATTGCGACCGGTGCCTCTTAATACATTTGTTGCATCTTAATTCGGCCACTGAACTAAGACAAGAATCTAAAAAGGTCAATGTTAGTAAATGCCGTTCTTAGTGTGTATTCAGGTGTTTCGGTTAAATTGCAGTTTTTGTGTAGGCCGTAACAGGATTGCTAGGGCATATGGATGTCATATTCATCAGTGCGCAAAAGGTGGCTCTCGCTCTGGAGGGTTTGGCATGTCCATGCATTACGTGGCTTCCCTGTAATACTGACAGTTTGATAGATATAATGTACACATTATACTGAGGTTTTACCTGTATCGGCGATTTCACCCCTTCCAGAGTGCAGTCATGGGACCCTGTCTGATTTTGGCTCTGTAACTTCCTGTGATATCACCTATTTCCATATCTATTTGCTGGTGTCCTAAAGGGTGAAAGCCCCTCTAAATAGCACGGGCCGGGAGAAGGCGGGTCCTTCCGAATCTCTGCCCACGGGCCCATTCACTCCACCTTGTATTTCTGTCCGCATCCTTTCTGCATTTTTGCAGATCAGATTCATTCATTCATTTCAATGGGGCCACAAAAGAACTGCTGTATATTATTTCTTCAGTTTCGTCCTTGTAAGCAGTGTGAGCAGCAGTCATCGGAGCAGCGAGATTATTTTTAGAGCCGTGGAACACTACGTACAAGAAAGATCTTTGCAGACTGTTCAGCTGATTACCTCCTTGATCTAGAAGTCAGAGCTTTGTCACTTAGTCCTCAAATGTTACCTCCTACAGCCATTGATGAAAACTAATAAATGTAAGAAAAATGAAACCTCAGCATATGATGCACCTACACCTGGCAGGGAATACAGAGGTCGTAGGGTGGGACGTGTGCAGAAGAGTCTGTGCTGGTGAATACAGATCAGCTATGTCCCCGCATGCCACCTCATGGGGTAAATATCCGCTTTAATCATCAGTCAGATGTATTTTAGAAGCTTAGGTCAGTTTATTAACTGAGGAAACCTCTACCAAAATCTTACACAACAAAGAAAATTACCTGGGTACCTATTTATTAACATACCCTGAACATTAAAGTTGTTATCCAGGAAATGATAATAATGACCTATCCTAGCCGATCAGCGAGTCGCTGTGTTCATCAGAGCTCTGGTGTAATGGGACGCTGAAGGCGCACTCGGTCTCCCATCAGCCGCAGACCTGCTGCTTAGCTTCGGGAGCGAGGATCTATGTTCGGCCTCGTTCCCAGGGCGGCTTTGCTAGCTGGGAGGCTCCCTGCTCCTAGGTCTGCCTTGAGCGCCGAGCTGATCACTCGGTGCTCGACTTGTCTGTCGGTCATGTGACGCTGGCCACGTCACATGACCCTCACTCCCCACTATAAATACAGGCAACCTGCTGGCTACAGGTTGCCTGTGATTTTGGTCCCTTAGGCTGTGTATTATTATTGTTATTAAGCTTACCTTTGGATTTGACCCTTTATCTGCTTCCTGACACCTCTTCTGCCTGCTCCCTGAACCTTGACGCTACCTCTCGGATTTTGACCTCGGCTTGCTTTTGTATTTTGTCTCTGTCTCCTCCCTCGTACTGATGTGACCTCCTGGACTGACCCCGGCTAGTTGACCCGCCTCGCCCTTTCGTTTTTGGTGGTACCTTGCTTGTTCCACCTCTCTGTCCGCTCAAGTGCTACCTCTTATTGGCTGTCCGCTTCCCTGCTGTCTCTATCTCTCTGCTTGCACTTACTCAGGTCAGGGACTGTCGCCCAGTTGCGCCCCGTCACCTAGGGCGGGTGGTGCAAGTAGGCAGGGACAGGGGACCGGGTGGCAGCTCAGGGGGTGCACCTCCGCTCTATCTTTATACCCGTGACACTACCATGTGACATCTGGTGAGCGCAATGGCCTCCTGGCAGCTTTCCAAGCACAGCGCCGTACATTGTATGTGGAACAGCTTGGTATTGCAGCTCACCCTGTTGACTTGAATGGGGCTGAGCTGCAACAAGGCCATGTGACCATGTATGGTGATGTCATATGGCCTAGGGACAGACTGCGGTGCTCACGGAGTGCCTGGCATTCTCTAACAGCTGATCAGTGGAGTCTCAGGAATCGGGCCTCTGCCAGTCTGATACTGATGACCTATCCTGAGGATAGGTCATTAATAGTAATTCCCAGATAACCCCTTTAAAGTCACCTGCCTAGTATTCTGTAGGTCCTCTCATGCTGCCAAAATAACTCTGACCCCTTGAGGCATGGCCTACAAGATCTTTGAAGTGGTACCAAGACCCTTCCAGCAGTTTCTTCATGTCCTGTAAGTTGCAAGGCTGGGCCTCCATGGATCGGCCTTGCTTTTCCTGCACATTTTACAGATATTCACTAACAATGAGTTCTGCTAATTTGAAGACCAAGTCAATATCTTGAACTTTTTGTCATGTTCCTCAAACCATTCCTGAACCATTTTTGAGGTGTGACAGGGAGCATTATCCTGCTGAGAGATTCTCATCCATTAGGAAATATCTTTATGTTAAATGTACGGTGTGTTCTGACGTCTCTCTATTCAGAGATCCAGCCGCAGCCTGGCAAACATGCCGATAATGGGACGGTTTTCTGTTTGCCAATTCTCAGCATTTCTGCTGGGTGCGGCCGGATTTCCGCCAGTGAATAGGGACGGAATACAGAGAGCTATGCCAGGCTGTTCCCTGCCAGATCTAAGAATGGCAGTGTGAAACAGGCATAACTTCAGAAATGGCTGTTTACTGGCAACCTGAGGGTGCTGCTACACATTCAGGTTTTTTTATGCAGTTTTTGAAGCCCAAATATTAGATATTGCTATTGGGGATATGGTTATTTCAGACCACTCCCCGCTGCTCTTAGATCTAAGAGATGCTTATCCCGGAGGGAGAGAATATATGTGGAAGTTTCCTAATTATCTCATAGGGGGTGAGGATTTCATAAAACTAATGCAGGGTTGGTGGATGGAATTTGCAGAGGGTAACAAGGAGCATATACAGTCACCAATACTATTCTGGGAAACGGACAAATCTGTCATTAGAGGGCGCTTAATGGCCTATGTCTCATCTATAAAAAAAAATAACACACGTACAATATGAGAAAGTGAGTGGGAAACTAAGTACGGCCTATAGGGACTTTCTCTCGACCCCGACCCAGATAAATAGAGAGAGATGGATCTTGGCCCATAGAGACTTTGACTCGTGGGCGGAGAAAAAATAAAAATTGAAAAGATCTCGCTTAGAAATAGAACTACACAAATACGGTCATAAATCGGGGAAATTGCTAGCTACAATGGCAAAAGGGAGAAGACGGGTGACTCATATTGACGGGATAAAGAGGGGGGATGGGATCAGGGAGCACAGAACCAAGGAAATTAATGAGGAACTGGGTAATTACATGGCCAGGTTCTATCAAGATAGAGGAGGTAATGTCAAGGAGGGGAGGGCTTTCCTAGAGAAGTTATCTATGCCAACCATTACTGAGGAGCAACTGATTTCTTTAAATGCTCCGATAACGGCAACGGAGGTACAAAGTGTGACGAAAGCACCTTCGTCCCTGGGAGTTGGAGAGGCCTGCTTACCAGCCTCTTGCCTCAGGATTATGGCCCATATACTAACTTTGAAGGAGAAGACAGACCGGCCGCACAGCCTAAATCTGTGGAACTGTTTTGGGCAGGAAAGCCATACTTGCGGTCGGCCAAATGTGACTTCCATGGAATTCGGGAACCCCTGCTCGGATCTGGGTAATTTTTGGATGTTGTTCACCCAGATCACAGCTATCCATGGATGTATACATTATGGGGATATGTGGGGTTTTAAAGTGGTTTATGTGTGTTGGGGAAAATTGTGTGTTTTCTGCCTGCGAGTGATTAAGTTAGCCCATTATGTTTGGTAATTGTATCACAGGCAGAGCCCATTGTGTTTTGGTAATTGTATTTTGTTGATTGCGTCAAAGACAATGCCTATTCTGTTACTGAGTGCGTCACAGGCAATGCCATTGTGTTTGTTAATTGCGTCACAGACGATGCCATTGTGTTTGTGGAATGTATAGTTTTTGTGTTTAAACTGTAAAACTGTAAAGGATTGGCTGCTATGGTATGTCCTCAGTTTCCACCCAGGTCCACGGGGGTGGTACCCTTGTTGGAAAATGTGTATATAAGTCAATGCTTGTGTGTTCAATAAAGAGTTCCTGTTTTACCCTTCATCATGTTGAGGCTGGTGTTTGGGTAACTGATCGACAATGGGGATTGCTATATGCTGAAGATTTGCTATACTCCCCTGGCTATAACTACTAGCTCTTGTAAGAGCTGTTCCTGGTTCCTGTGGTGGTTACGGTGTCAAGTGGAGTGCTTGGAGTCCTCAGGAAGCACTAGGAGTATCCATCAACGGAGGTACCCAGTCGGGGTGCCAGGAGATCTGTTACAGGGGTATTCCCATCTGTGAAGTTTCTGGCATATCCACTTGATATGGCACGAATTTCTGATAGGCGGGGTCCCACAACTGAGACCGGCTTCTGTCTCCAGAACAAGGCCCCTTCGACCAGGCGGGAATGGAGAGCTGGCTGCGCATGGGTCACTCACTCCATTCATTTCAATAGCAGTTCTAAAAATAACAAAGTGAGAGCGCTTGGCTATTTTCGGAAGTACTATTAAAGTAGATGGAGAGGGACATGCGTGCGCAGCCACCTGTCCATTCCCAGGCACGATGGGGCTCCGCTTTTGAGATAGGTGTGGGTCCCACCTTTGGGACCTGCTACTATCGCATATTTATGACATAACCTGTGGATTTGCCATAAATGGCCCAGGTGGGATAAGCACTTTAATATTGTGGCTGTATCAATGTATATCCAGTTGTATGTTGTTCATTTGATATATATTGTAATTGTAAATTATCACGGTATTGCAATTTTTTTTTTCTCAACAGATAAACGGGTTGAAAAATGGCCTCTGATGCAGTCTCCGCTACCAACATTGGCCATCAGCACACTTTACCTACTCATTGTATGGCAGGGTCCCAAGTTCATGAAGAATCGAGAACCCTTCCAGTTGCGTTACCTGTTGATTGGCTACAATTTTGGCATGGTTATTTTGAACTTCTTTATATTTAAGGAGGTTAGTATATTGCCATCTAGTCAGTGGTGAAAAAGATTCTAAAATGGTCACGACCTAAATCTTAAAAGGGTTTTCCAGGACTTGCTCTTTTTTTAATCAGGCCCATGGCTTGTTTGACCTAATGAAAGATTCATACTCCTCTGCTCCTGGCTCCATTCCGTGATCTTCTGATCCCTGGCTTGTTTACTTGAGGCCGGGGTGTGGACGTGGTCATGTGCAGCACTGCAGCAATTGACTGGCCTTAACAGTGACGCAGCATTGCTGTACTACCAAAGGATGCACCACTGCTGAGGCCACTTATTGGCTGCAGTGGTGCATGTGGCCCCGTCCATACCCTGGCCTGGAAGTAAATTAGCTGGTGACCAGAAGATCACAGAATGGAGCCCGGACCAGAGTGGCAAGCAGCAGGTGAGTGTGAATCTTTCATTAGGTCAAACACACTACAGGGCCTAAATAAAAATAAAAAAGCAAATCCTGGAAAACTCCTTTAACATTTAACATTGCTGATTAAAAATAATGGAATAGCAAATGCACAAGTAAACGTGTGTGAAACACCAAATCCAAAGACATAAATCTATCTATCTATCTCTCTATCTATCTTGTAAAAGGGTCTATACCATATATCAGTACCTGGGATCAGCATTTCACCCTATTAAGCACCTTTGCTGTAGACCCTGGAAGAAAAGCAGGGTCATTGCCCTTGAATAAGGTGGCTCTGGAGCCTGTACCCTAACAGACCCTGGATAAGGGGGAAAACAGGGGCAGGTTCCACAGAAGCAACAGCACCACAGACACTATTACAGTAAACACGCAGTCATGTAGATATGGTCCTACGCAGAGGACACGGTCATAACACGAAGTTCCACGTCCCTGTATTAAGATCCCAGCTCTTGGGCATGATGCTTTTGGGGGTTAGGTTCGGGGGGTGGAAGATGCATTTCCCAGTACTCTTGTCGGCATTTGGGACCAGAGCTGATCACCTTACAGAACATTATAGATTGTGATTCATTCGCAGACTATAGTCTGCTGTCTTTTGCTTACTGACGGGATAGTAAGGCCTCTTGCACATGACCATAGTGCTCCTGTGGCCGTATTGCGGCCCGCGCACAGCATGTCCGCAATACACGGGGCACCGGCTGTGTGCATTCCGCATCACGGATGCGGACTCCTTTACTTGAATGGGTCCGCAAACCCGGAGATGTGGAACGGAAGCACGGAACGGAAGAACTACAGAGTGCTTCCGTGGTGTTCCGTTCCGTGCTTCCGTTGCGCAAAAAAATAGAACTTGTTCTATCTTTTTGTGGAACGGACGGATCGCGGACCCCATTCAAGTGAATGGGTCCGCTATCCGCATGCGGCTGCCCCACGGAGTCCTTAAGTTCGTGGGCAAGAGATGTAAAGCAGATCTTTCAAGGCAGCATATTAAGGATGCAGGTCTGCACTCCTGTCAGCCAAAATGGCTGACAAATATTGTGCTGTTTGGCTGATGGGAGCAATCAAAGAATGTAGTTACAAGTCCGCTGTTATGAGGGGAGCACTCGCCCTGCACCAGACAGGATGCGGTGTGCCTATACATAGCAGCTTCTCAGACATCACCGGCAGCAGCGCAGAGCTGTGTGTGTCATCTGGCTAATAGGCGTACAGACCTTAATCTGTAATATGCTGCCCTGACATAAGGCAGCAAATTGAGCTGACAGCTTTGCCTTAAGCCTGCTGTGAGGTAGTCTAAGGTGCTGTCATTTCACATGAGTGGTCCCCAGGATAAGGTGGGGTGGGGGTCCTACCGCTGCAAATCCCAACAATCCAATCATGAGAACAGGGGTCCCATACCTCCTGCAGCCCCCTGAAATTAACGGAGCAGCCGGTCAGGTCAGTTCCGGACATTTTGGAGCGGTGTACTGGACTTTCTCCAGAGCTTCCATAGAAATGAATGGAGTGACCGCGCACACATGTGATTGGCCGTTCTGTTCATTTCAGGGGGCTGCAGGGTTTCGGGGCCCCCGTTCTCGTGATCGGTGGGTGTCCCAGCAGTAGGATCCCCACCTATCCGATAGTTTACTTTAAACAACCAGAATACCTCTTTAAGGGTACAACCACATGGTGTGGTCTTGCAGGCCGCAGCAGGCCCTAATTAAACTAATAAGGACCACACTATTTGGTCCGTCTGCACTGTTAATGGCCGTGCTGTATTGTGGGTGCAGACTGACTAACTGGTGCTGTCCGCTGCGGCCTGATCGCAGCGTGGCTGTGCCATGTGGTCTTATCTGTCACCAGACACACCTTTCTGCTTATAATAAACTATTACATAAGAGGGTTGTTCCCACAAAATGACATAACAGTACCTCATAGGGTATGTTCACACAACGGATTAAAAAAAAACACACAAAAAAAATCAGCTCCTATTCCAAGCTCATTTTTTTGCACGTTTTTGATATGCTTTTTAGCATTTTTCAGCTTCTCATTCATTTCAATGGGTGAATCAGCACAGATTCTGCCCAAGATAGATCATACAGTTTTTTCAGTGTGGAAAAAAAAGCAGGATCTATCTCCCATTGAAATGAATGAGAGGCTTTTTAGAGGCGCTTTTGGCACAGAAAGCAGGGATAAAAAGAATCCTGTGTTAACAGTACTGGATCTACTTCTTAGGGACCTGTAGGCCCAAAATGCTTGATTCTGACCAGCAAGTATAAATGGAACACAAAGGTCACTGTGTGCTGCCTTTCATATATAGACGTGCTGAATGGAGACTGCCTCATCAGCCCTATCCGAAAGAGAAGGTGTCCATAGGTATTTGGGGGGTCGTTTATTAAGACTGGCGTTTTAGATGCCGGTCTTAAAGGGGTTGTCCGGGTTCAGGGCCCCTTTCACACGAGCAAGTTTTTCGTGCCGGTGCAATGCTTGAAGTGAACGCATAGCACCCGCACTGAATCCTGACCCATTAATTTCAATGGGTCTGTTCTGCGTTGGGTGAAAATCTTCGCATGTTCTATATTCAGCGTTTTTCACGCAGCCCTGGCTCTATAGAAATGAATGGGGCTGCGTGAATAACGCATTGCATCCGCAAGCAAGTGCGGGTGCAATGCGTTTTTCACTGATGGTTGCTAAGAGATGTTGTTTGTAAACCTTCAGTTTTTTATCACACACGTGAAGAACGCATCAAAACGCATTGCACCCGCGCTGAAAAAACTAAACAACTGAACGCAATCGCAGACAAAACTGACTGAACATGCTTGCAAAATGTGCGAGTTTCACTGAACGCACCCTGAACGCATCCGGACCTAATCGGGCGTCGCGGGTGAGGGCCGGTTGCGTTCAGGGTGCATTGCGGGAAACCTGCGCAAGTAGGCACGCAATTGCAGTCCGTTCTGTCTGCCATTGCTTTCCGATGTTCAGTTTTTTCCGCGCGAGTGCAATGTGTTTTGCACGCGTGTGAGAAAAAACTGAATGTGGTACCCAGACTCGAACCCGGACTTCTTCACTGAAGTTTGGGTTTGGTGTTCTGTAAATTTTATTATTTTCCATTATAACATGGTTATAAGGGAAAATAATAGCATTCTTTAATACAGAATGCTAAGTATAATGTCAATTGAGGGTTAAAAAATAATAAAAACATAAATCGCCTCATCCACTTGTTCGCGCAGCCGGCATCGTCTTCTTTCTTCTTCTTTAAGGACCTGCAAAAGGACCTTTGATGACGTTTTCGCGCTCACCGCGTGGTGACTTCAGCGTAGGTCCTGCTGAATAAAGATAGAAGGATCTTCTATCTTCATTCAGCAGGACCTGCGCAGACGTCATCACACTCACCACGTTGTGAGCGCGATTACGCCATCAAAGGTCCTTTTTCAGGTCCTGAAAGAAGGTGATGCCGGCTGCGCGAACAAGTGGATGAGGTGAGTTAATTTTTATTTTATTTTTTTTAACCCCTCAATTGACATTATACTTAGCATTCTGTATTAAGAATGCTGGTATTTTCCCTTATAACCATGTTATAATGGAAAATAATAAAATTTACATAACACCTAAACCAAACCTGAACTTCAGTGAAGAAGTCCGGGTTCGGGTCTGGGTACCACATTCAGTTTGTTATCACGCGCGTGCAAAACGCATTGAACCCGCGCGATAAAAACTGAACAACGCAATCGCAGTCAAAAAATCGCGCGGGTTTCCCGCAATGCACACGCGGAGCAAATCCGGGACGCCCGTGTGAAAGAGGCCTTGGCATTTTCAGTTCTTTTCACCAGTGATCTGCAGAGAGGTCTGATGGATCTTTTCATGCATAGACTCATATACAAGAAATCTGTAGTACTCTCTTCCTTCTCCATATGGTCTACTCTGACCACCTATGTGACACTGTCACTGACCGTGTGTGTGAACATGCTGTTTACATCCACCGTACCAAATTTATATGTTTTACTTTGTCCTTGTTTCTTCTTTCTAGCTTTTCCTAGGAGCAAAAGCAGCGGGATACAGCTACATTTGTCAGACTGTAGATTATTCAGATGATGTCAATGAAGTCAGGGTAAGTACTTGTTGTCTGTGACAGAAGCACATTTAGTGAAGGGGTTGTCCGAGGTTTGATATTGATGGTCTGTCCTCCGGAGATGGCATTATTATCAGATCACCGGGGGTCTGACTCCTAGCACCTGATCAGCTGTTGGAAGAGACCACAGTGTTTCGGTGAGCGCTGCGGCTTGTGATGTCACTGTCATTGGTCACATGACCTAGACGCAGTGAATGGGACTGATCTGCAGTACCAAGCACAGCCACTATCCAGTGGGAGACCACATCGCTCAGCAGAGTGCCAGGGTCTCCTCAAACAGCTGATCAGCAGTGGTGTCGGGCGTTGGACCCCACTGATCTGACATTCATGACCTACCCTGAGAATAGCATACAAAATCCAGATGGACGGCAGCATCTCCATACAAAATAGCTTCTTTATTCACAGTGGGTCCATGAAAAGCATGTGTACATACGCACCAGTAAAAAAATGCAACGTTTCGGCTACATGGCAGCTTTTCTCAAGCATAACATGACGTGAAATACAAGGGTTTAAATAGTGTTCATACTCCTCCCCTCAGCTAATTATTCCAATTAATCATGTTAACATACAGAAAGAAACGCTGCCTCTAAGCAGACATAGACCAATCCTATCCACTTACCAATAGTGACTCGTGGTTTAACATCCTGATGTCCATCTCAGCGTTCCCCTGATGCCATTGCACATGCCCAAGCGCTTTCTCCACCTCCTTCAAACATGTGACATGCTCCGATCACGTGACACATCACGTGAACATAATTCTGTACACATCATTCCTAACCTAGCACACCTCCCTGTGCGTCAGCCCACTCCGCCCTATCCAGGATCCAAGGAACCGGCCCACCATGCGGTACAAACACAGACTGATTACATCAGTGAATAGTGAAATGACAGCTCGAGGGGGTAGTGTTATCGTAGGAAAGGATGACTTTTGTATTATCTTGTCCCGGGCATATTTCAATATAGCTTCTTTATTCATGATGTAAAACGTCCATGACTGTATCCTACCTATCATAAAAAAATATATATGAGCTAAATTAGACTCAATATTAAAAACAACTTCATCATACTGGCTCTAGATTAGACATATATACATTATTCAATTCCACTTACATTAAAATCAATATTCAATCCATGGGGTTGTAATGATCTCAAATTCTAAATCCATCTTAATTCTTTCTTCCTCAATATCAAATCCTTGTTCCCTCCTCTCCTCAGGGGACCCACAGAGTCAATAACCCTATATCTTAACTGGTTAATCGAATGGCCTTTCTCAATAAAATGTTTAGCAACCGGTTTATCCAACATGTTTTTCCTGATCGTACTCTTACGTTTATTTATTCTTTCTCTTACTTCCATAGTGGTCTCGCCCACATATATCAGGCTACACGGGCACTGTATCATGTAGATGACATCACGTGACCTGCATGTATAATAGTTCTTAATTTTATACACATACCCTGTATAGGGATGATTGAAAGAGTCACCTTTGATCATATTGCTGCAGTTACAGCAATTTAAACAGGGAAAATTCCCCATCTTTCTTGGGGCCAAATATTTTTGTCTCTCTACCTGTTTACCCCCAATATCCGCTTTAACCAGCCTGTCACGTAAGTTGTTATTCCTCCTATAAGCCATCACTGGAGGTATTCCAAACTCTCCTATTGAGGGCAATCCCTTCTGTAGGATACTCCAATCCCTCCTCAAAATGTCAGCTATATGGGCACTATGTTTACCAAACGTAGATACAAATGGAATCCTCCGTACATCTTGTTTGATTGTTTGTTTAGTCTGCAGTATGGTTTCTCTTTCAACATCTTTAACCTTTTCACTCGATCTCTGCAACAACCTCCAAAGGATGACCTCTAACAATAAATTTGTGACACATTTCATCAATCCAAGCATCATAAATCTGATCATCTGACACCACTCTCCTAACTCTAAGAAGTTGGCTCCAGGGGAGGGATTCTAACATTCGTCATGGATGTGCACTATCATACCTCAACAGATTATTCCTATCTGTGGGCTTCTGGAACAAATCAGTTTTAATTCCACCATCCTCAACAAAGATCCTCACATCCAAAAACTGTAATTCATTGGTGGATGTAGTCATAGTAAATTGTAGGCCTGGAATGGCACTATTCAGATGTTGATAAAACAACTCCAACTCAATATTTGTACCCACCCAAATCAAAAAAATGTCATCGATATAGCGCCACTAGTGCAGGATCCTCTCTATAAACTCTGACTGGTACACCAGTCTGTCCTCCACTCCTGCCATATAGATGTTAACATAAGTTGGGGCCACGTTTGATCCTATCGCCGTTCTGCGCTTCTGTTGGTAAAAGGAATCCCCAAAAAGGAAATAATTCCTCCTGAGGACAACTTCTAGGAGCTGGAGGACAAACTGTGCACCAGTCGGAGAGAATCCTGTGCCGTCTAGCGCCATACCGACTGCCCTCAATCCATCATCATGTTCAATAGATGTATATAAAGAAACAACATCAAAGGAAACCAAGTAAAATTGTTCCGGTAACACTACATCTCTCAATTTCAACAAAAAATTACTTGTATCCGTGATATACGAAGGGGCTTCAATGGCATATCTCCGGAGTAACCTATCAAGGAATATTGCTATGGTGCTGAAGACAGATCCCCTTCCCGGAGAATGCTCAAGTCCCTTATGGATCTTGGGCAGCATATAGAATAGAAAGGTTATAGGGTATTGTACCCTCAAATATTCCCCCAATTACTTATCAATAATCTTTTCATTCAAAGCTTTCTCCACAATATCTGCTATAAGATCCATAATCTCGGGCCTAGGATCCGTCGCCAGCATCTCATACACCTCAACAACCTTCATAAACACTTCATTTTTGTACTTTATAGTGTCTAAAACCACTACCGCTCCACCTTTGTCGGCAGGTTTAATAGTTATATTCTTGTTGTTCTCTAGATTCCTGAGGGCCTCAGTCTCTCACCTTGGACATATTTTATGAACTACTTCTCAATTCATTATCTTTGCTTTCATTCGTTTAGTGACAATTTCAATGTAAGACTCTATAATGTGGTTATTCTGAGGAGGAGAGAAAGAACTCTTATTCCTCAAATCTAGATCCTTCAAACATAGCATATTTCTATCTTCATTTATTCCAGTGTCCCTCAGTA
This sequence comes from Bufo bufo, assembly GCF_905171765.1. Lineage (NCBI taxonomy): Eukaryota > Metazoa > Chordata > Amphibia > Anura > Bufonidae > Bufo > Bufo bufo. The sequence continues at coordinate 292,674,853 of NC_053392.1, read as the reverse complement.
CTTTATCAGCAAAATACCCCTTCAGACGTAATCGTCTAAAGAATCTCTGTAGGTCAAGTTCTATTTCAAACCAGTCGCTATTAGCAACCAGACTATAGGAGAGTCCACGACTTAAAACCTTAATCTCATCAGATGTTAACTCCACCGAGGATATGTTCACTACCAGATTTTTTATTTCTGTGTGTTCCGTCTCGTTGTACGCCCTTGCATCTCCTTCATCCGTGATTGCTGTCCCTGTGGAGGTACATTTCTTCTGGGACCTCCTATATTTCCTCCTTTTCTTTGCTTGGGTCGATTCATCAGTAGATTCGGAATCACATGTGGTAAATCCAAAGTGGCCCTGCTCAAACTTTCTCCCTTTTCTTCTTCTGGGTTTCCCTAAGATATAGGGTGATTGACCTGTTTTTAGTCACTATTGGTAAGTGGATAGGATTGGTCTATGTCTGCTTAGAGGCAGCGTTTCTTTCTGTATGTTAACATGATTAATTGGAATAATTAGCTGAGGGGAGGAGTATGAGCACTATTTAAACCCTTGTATTTCACGTCATGTTATGCTTGAGAAAAGCTGCCATGTAGCCGAAACGTTGCATTTTTTACTGGTGCGTATGTACACATGCTTTTCATGGACCCACTGTGAATAAAGAAGCTATTTTGTATGGAGATGCTGCCGTCCATCTGGATTTTGTATGCTATTCTAATGACCAAATGGATCTGAGGTCAAGGCCGAGCTGATGAATTCCGGAGTACATCTTTAAGGTCATTGGTGCTGCTCTCAAACACAATTTTACTCTACCCTGAGAATAGGTCTCCAATATTAAACACCAAGAAAATCCCTTTTAAAGCTCTGTTTTAGGAAAGTGCTTTTTACCCAATTCCCTGACCTTCATCTATAACTGAAACCTCTCGCTTCTTGAGCAGGAGTTTTCTGATGCTACAGCTGGGTTGCTGCATGGGACTGCTACTCCAGAAGTAGAATACAGGCTGCCGTAAATGGCAGACGGTAGTTTTCTAACGCACTCTTAGGCCAGCAGAAAAAAATGAAATTGAATCTTTTGTACTCATTAAGGGAGCAGTCACAGCTGCCTGAAAAGAGTCATCGTTATTCATGAGCCCCCACCCATTTTCCTCAGTACTTCTCAGGTAGGCTGCCAGGTTTGTGATGTAAATTATTGTAAATGTTTTGGGCCACAGGACCCCCCCCCCCCCTCTTCCTTCTTTTCACTAAGCCCTGCCCAATTTTTTTAAAAGTGCCAAGAGGAACAAGAAAAATATAGTTGTACAAAATGCCTTTTACATCAAATTTTGCCAGAAACCTGGTTTAAATCCTTTGTAAATGACCCCATTTAAGTCCACGACTACGAGAAATAAAACATTAGGGCAAAAAGAAATTCTGCTTTTGTTCCCCTTAGCAACCTATCACAGTGAAGCTTTCATTTTTCAAGAGACTGCTTTTCTTTTAGACCGTTTCCTGAATATCCCGCAGTGGTTACAGGAAAATCCTGCAAAAAAGACAAACTATATAAGATAAGATACAAGCAGGACACAATTTCTCATCCGTTCTTTATATTGTAAATGGCATTTAATAATTTCACCCAGTTGAGTGGCTTGAATAGATTTGTATTGTTACTGTGAATCTTCTGCTTCTACCACAGTTATCCTGGGCCTCACCTTCTGTCTTTCAGGTAGCTTCTGCTCTATGGTGGTATTACGTCTCTAAAGGAGTTGAATACTTTGATACAGTGTTTTTTATACTGAGGAAAAAATTTAATCAGATCAGCTTTCTGCATGTTTATCACCACTGCACAATGTTCACCTTATGGTGGATCGGAATCAAGTGGGTGGCTGGAGGACAATGTATGTATCGATTTTATTCTTACATTTTTTCTTGTTTCAGGCTTATTTTTTATTCTAAACCTTATAGATTATTATTATTATTATTATTTGATGATTAAAGAATCTCTAATGTGAGAACGGTATTAAACATATTAGAACATCTAGAAGTTTCCTCTATACAACTCCCAAAACCAGAGCTGCATACTGTGCTTGGCATCCAGCTGAAAACAACATTTGAGATGGGTTGTCCTAACAGTTCTGGGTTGTCCTAACAGTACACATCCAAATGTCCTATTAAGCTGGATGCCAAGCACCTTGTATAGCTTCCACAAATGTTGGTTCTGATAGCTGAATGGTGGGACTACCCACTAGTCTGACCCTATGTGGCCATCCTCTAGAATATGTTAATCTGTCAAGTCCACTTGTCTTCATGCTCTTCCTGACAGCTGGGACCTGAAGTGTATTTAAAGGGGTTGTCCTTTTTTTTTTTTTTTTTTAACGCCTGGAGCAGTTTCCTCTCTGCCACTCTGGATCCCTTCTGCGTTCCTCTGCTCCCTGGGATCACATTGCCGTTCAGGCCAGTCTTTGGCTGCAGCATCGCATATGACCCTGCCCGTCCAGAAGTTTACAGGATTGTGACCAGAAGACCGCAGAGGGGAACATTAGGGTGCATTTGACTAGGATTTGTTTCAACAGGTATACCAGGCTGCTACTAATACTTTAAAAAAGTTTAAAAAAAAAGCTGGACAACCCTTTTAATATTCCGTATTATACACTCCTCAACATCGAAATTGCAACACCAAGAAGGAAAAGTTGTGCAATTATGAAAATAATAGGATCGATAGACATGTTAATGATATGCTAATGATAAAAAATGGAACAAAATATTCAAAACATCTTGATCTATTTGCTAACAAGTTTGAGCGTCGCATTCAGAAATACAGTACATGCACTAAGACGCCTTGGCATGCTATCAATGAGGTTATTAATGGTTGTCTGAGGAATGTCCTGCCATGCTGAATGCTTTCGGGCACGGAAATCATCAAGATCCACTGCTGACTGCTTCCTATGCAATTGCCGACCAATGACATCCCCGATGTGCTCAATGGGAGACAAGTCTGGAGACGCTGACTAAAAACTTTGCTTTCAACCCCCCCACATGCCACAGATTGGAGCTAGGTACTTGAAGATTTGATCCTCTGCAGATCTTAGCGACACCTGCTACTTCCTAGATTTGCATAATCTTACAGCTGGTCCTTGGTGTTGCAATTTTAATGTTGAGGAGTGTAATATATTTGCCTTAAATGCAGCAGTGCGCTGAGATCTGTAGATATTATTCACTGGGATTTGGAAAGACTGTCCAAGGTCAAGATCATTCAGCAGTTTTTGATAACCAATGAGGAGAAGAGATAAGAAGGGATATTGTTTTCTTCCATGCTTTCTCTTCCTTTAGGGTGCTGGCTTTGACAAAAAAAAAAAGACAAACTCTTCCAGACTGCCCTATATAGGACTGGTATATTACAGCAGAAGCATGTACAGGTGAAACTCGAAAAATTAGAATATCGTGCAAAAGTTCATTTATTTCAGTAATGCAACTTAAAAGGTGAAGCTAACATATGAGAGACTCATTACATGCAAAGTGAGATATTTCAAGCCTTTATTTGTTATAATTTGGATGATTATGGCTTATAGCTTATGTAACCCCAAAGTCACAATTTCAGGTACCCTTTGCTCAGGGGGTATGGATTATTAGCTGACTAGACTGTGACACTTTGAGCCTTTTCACAATATTCTAATTTTAATCTGCATTAATGCAATTCCTTTTAAGTTGCATTACTGAAATAAATGGACTTTTGCCCAATATTCAAATTTTTGGAGTTTTACCTGTACCTTACACTGTGCTACAAAAAAGAGAATAAAGGGAACTAGACAATATACATCACATTAATGGCTGATCGATTGCACCCAGTTTAATACTTTACAAGTAGTGGTAGGTTGTCCGGGCAGAGGCTCAATTAGGTTGTCCTTTCTATACAGTTCTTCCTGAAATCAAAGCCTCCCCGATGGACCCAACTGATGAAAATCGCAACAATCTGCTGATTGCCAGCAGCCACTCGCTGCAGTATCACAGTCTAGAAAATAGTGATTTAAAGGGCATCTGTCAGCAGATTTGTACTTATGAAACTGACTGACCTGTTACATGTGCACTTGGCAGCTGAAGGCATCTGTGTTGGTCCCATGTTCATATGTGCCCGCATTGCTGAGAAAAATGATGTTTTATTATATGCAAATGAGCCTCTAGGAGCAATGGGGGTGTTGCCATTACTCCTAGAGACTCAGCTCTCTCTGGAACTGCTGCACCCTCTGCACTGTGATTAACAGGGCCAGGCAGTGTGAATGTGACCGCTCCTGGCGCTGTCAAAGTGCAGGGGGAGCGGCAGTTGCAGACAGAGCGGAGCCTCCAGGTGTAACGACAACACCCCCATTGCTCCTAGAGGCTCGTTTGCATATAATAAATCTTCATTTTTCTCAGCAATGCGGACACAATGTTCCATCGATCATACTGGTTGGGCCCCCAGTGATCATACATTCATTATCCATCTTTTAGATAGGTAATAAATGTATTTAGTAAAAACCCCTTCCTCATATCGATGGTTTTTCTTACCACACTATTCCCATGTCCTTTGATGTATAAATCCGCGAGTTCTCAGATTTAGGGCTCATGCATACAAATGTTGTTGGCTGGTGCCCGTAATGCGGCCTTCATAATGGGTTCGCCATCGAGAAGGTGGGGTGCGGAATGGAAGCACTACGGAGTGCTTCAGTGGGTTATCTGTCCGTGCCTCCGCACCACAAAAAAAAATTGAACGTTTTCTATCTTTCTGCAGTGCGGACGGGTCACAGACCCAGCCATGTTGCCCGTGCATTGGGGACTGCAGTTTGTGGTCCCCAATGCACGTTACTGGCAGCACACGTTCGTGTGCATGAGCCCTTAGTGTTATGCTACGAATAGCAAAGATGGGAATACCCCTTTAAAGCAGAGCTGTGATTAAATGGCTTGGTGTTCTCTGATATATTTGTGTCTCATTATTTTCCAGCCTTCTTTGGTGCACATATGAACGCCTTGGTCCATGTGGTGATGTACCTGTATTATGGCTTAGCTGCCTGTGGTCCCCATCTCCAGAAGTATCTCTGGTGGAAACGATATTTGACAATTTTGCAATTGGTAAAATATTTTTTCTTTTTTCCAGTTTCTACAAAGCGACACTGAATTATTAATAACATCCATGTAGTGTGTCATATTATATACAGAGGTCTCTTTTTCCACCTCCTTGGCTTATCTGTTAGGAATATCCTGCTTTCTTGTTTTCAGGGAACATATGACGTATCATGACAGCACAGGGAGACAATACTATCTGTAGGCAGAAGTAGTAAGGTGACCACCATGTAGTCACTGTGCTGTCACCATGGCTGCTTAATGTAAAGGCAAAGAGGATAGCACTGTTCAAGTAGATGTGGAAGGTCTGGATCATACAGGAGGCAGGGCATCACAGGGACCCTGGAAGAAAGGTTCTGGATGGCGCTACCTTTCTCAGGGCGATCTCCCTACATTACATAATGTTTTCAGAGGTAATATTTACGTGTACCTAAATATTTGAATATGCTTTAAAACGTATTCTAAATGTCATAAAATGAATATTTATAATATACCTTTTTACCTTTTCCTAATGAAATAAGCACATGAACGTCATGTGCCTATAGTGCTTGGGAACTGTACACCGCTGACCTTCAAAGGTTTAGGTACACTTTAAGGGACTTGTAGGCAGATCAAGCGACCTCATTATCCTGTCCGGTATTTTGTGGAGCGGCCCGCAAGCAAAATTGAGTATACATTAAAAGTTAAACTACAGTAGAACTTGTACATAAATGTTTATTCTCTCTCCAGTTAGAAAGGTACATGATGTAAATTGTAGCGAAGGTAATCTTCTTACCATTGGCGGTATTTGTCAATTATCCATTCCCTTCTGTGACGACACCCTGACCCAGCGTCTTATGTGTGGTCAGGACGTCAGGCACTCATAGGAATGAATGGAGAAACTGACTTCTGTCCACACATAAGACGCTGTGTCAGTAGGAGGGTGCTGGTCACTTGACATGGTGAGGACCAGAACAAGCCACTGGTAAGAAGATTTCCTTCACTACAATCGCACACCTTTCCAGTGGGCCAGAGAATAAATATTTTTTGAGAGTGCTTTTTTCACTTTTATCTTCCTATCCAATGACAGGAATGTGCTCGATCTAGTAGTGGTATACTATCAAACTGTCATCAAAGCATTGTATAGCTCAGGTGGCATTCGCCCCAGGGTTGGATAAGGCTTGCTGGTTGTCCCTGAGCGAAAAATCTGGTAGTCGCACCCCATAATTTTAACTGTGCATCCATGATTGTTCATAGCAGCACATTTTTGCCAGTATTACCAACAAAATTGTTTGGCTAATTAACAATCTATAACCTATATAATAACCCAGTGAAGCCACACAGAATTGCATAATACCTACATAGATATAGTGTATAGCCAAATTATTAATTACAGACAACCATCTCGTTAGCAAAAAGGTCTCTATTAGATACAGATATATATATAAAAAAAATGAAGAAAAAAAACATATACAAGGGAGTCCCCGCCATTACAGTGGGACAGAAAAAGTGAAAGAGGGACAACTGGAAAGAGACTAAATGTATAAAGTATATAAGGTGAGCACAAGAAACATATATTACCTAAGAAATAGGTGGTTGGAGCTCTACTACAGGTTGCACATATATATATAGAAGTGCATCAGTCATTATGGAGTCACGCACAGGTATATTCAATGTTAAAAGGTGATAAGGCATTCTTCAGATACATAAATGAAAAAAGGAAACTAAAACAAGGAATTACCAAATTAAAAACAAAAGAAGGAAGGTATATGGAAGAAGATAAAGAACTAGCTGACTGCCTCAATGAATACTTCTGTTCAGTTTTTACAAAGGAAAATGAAGGAAAAGGACCTCAGTTAGGAAGGAAGACTAATGAATCTTTTGATGCATGTGTCTTTACAGAGGAAGAGGTTCTAAGTCAGCTGTCTAAAATTAATACAAATAAGTCACAGGGCCTGATGGGATACACCCTAAGCTATTAAAAGAGCTTAGCGGTGAACTAGCAAAACCATTAACAGATTTATTTAACCAATTACTGGCAACAGGAGTCGTCCCAGAAGATTGGAAATTAGCGAATGTTGTGCCCATTCACAAGAAAGGTAGTAGGGAGGAATCGGGCAACTATAGGCCAGTAAGCCTGACATCAATAGTGGGGCAATTAATGGAAACCATACTTAAGGAGAGGATTGTGGAACATCTAAAATCCCATGGATTGAAAGATGAAAAACAGCATGGGTTTACTTCAGGGAGATCATGTCAAACTAATCTTATTGATTTTATTTGATTGGGTGACTAAAATAATAGATGGCGGAGGTGCAGTAGACATCGCTTATCTTGACTTTAGTAAGGCTTTTGATACTGTCCCACATAGAAGGCTTATCAATAAATTGCAGTCTTTGTGCTTTGACTCCCATATTGTTGAATGGATTAGGCAGTGGCTGAGGGACAGGCAACAGAGGGTTGTAGTCAATGGAGTATATTCAGACCATGGTCTTGTTACCAGTGGGGTACCTCAGGGATCTGTTCTGGGACCCATATTGTTTAATATCTTTATCAGCGAAATTGCAGAAGGCCTCGATGGTAAGGTGTGTCTTTTTGCTGGTGACACAAAGATTTGTAACAGGGTTGTTGTTCCTGGAGGGATACACCAAATGGAAAAGGATTTAGGAAAACTAGAGGAATGGTCAAAAATCTGGCAACTAAAATTTAATGTTGATAAGTTCAAGATAATGCACCTGGGGCGTAAAAACCCAAGAGCAGAATATAAAATCAGTGATACAGTCCTAACCTCAGTATCTGAGGAAAGGGATTTAGGGGTCATTATTTCAGAAGACTTAAAGGTAGGCAGACAATGTCATAGAGCAGCAGGAAATGCTAGCAGAATGCTTGAGTGTATAGGGAGAGGCATTACCAGTAGAAAGAGGGAGGTGCTCATGACGCTCTACAGAGCACTAGTGAGACCTCATTTGTAGTATTGTGCTCAGTACTGGAGACCATATCTCCAGAAGGATATTGATACTTTGGAGAGAGTTCAGAGAAGAGCTACTAAACTGGTACATGGATTGCAGGATAAAACTTACCAGGAAAGATTAAAGGACCTTAATATGTATAGCTTGGAAGAAAGACGAGACAGAGGGGATATGATAGAAACTTTTAAATACATAAAGGGAATCAACAAGGTAAAAGAGGAGAGAATATTTAAAAGAAGAAAAACTGCTACAAGAGGACATAGTTTTAAATTAGAGGGGCAAAGGTTTAAAAGTAATATCAGGAAGTATTACTTTACTGAGAGAGTAGTGGATGCATGGAATAGCCTTCCTGCAGAAGTGGTAGCTGCAAATACAGTGGAGGAGTTTAAGCATGCATGGGATAGGCATAAGGCCATCCTTCATATAAGATAAAGCCAGGGGCTATCCATAGTATTCAGTATATTGGGCAGACTAGATGGACCAAATGGTTCTTATCTGCCGACACATTCTATGTTCTATGTTAAACCTGTTGCAGTAAAATCACGAGGCAACCATATAGGGGAGAACCAAAAAACCTAAAACAGGCTTATCAATACATAAACAAAGTGTAATCACGCCTCTCATATTAAAAATAAAGTTCTTACGCTAGAGAAAGTGGAGGTAAACGGATCTCCACTACAGGCTTCTCATATACGAATATAAAAACTCGTAACACATTACACATTACAAAGTCACTCACAAGTGTAGTAAAATATATTACACTTGTAATAGTAAAATCATAAGGCAGCCATATAGGGGAGAGCCAGAGAAACCTCATACAATCTCACTGATACATGAACAGAGTATAATCACATCTCCTATACCAGTGTCCCTCACCTACCCAACGCTTTTCGCCGAATGGCTTCGTCAGGGGAAGTGAGGGACAGTGGGGTGGTTGCTTTATATATACGCACAATCTGTATTCAAGTGAAATCACCTGCATGGCGTCCACATTGTTTGAAAAACCATGCAGGGAAACAATCTATTTGAAAACCACTATGTGGAACCATGCCCTTAGACCCCTTGCAGACAAGCGTGTCCGGATTAGGTACGGATGCGTTGCGTCTGCGATCAGGGAAAATCGTGCGAGTGCGTACACAATTTCAGTCAGTTTTGACAGCGATTGCGTTGCTCTGTTTTTTTTGCGCAAGTGCAATGCGTTTTGCATGCGCGTGAGAAAAAACTGATTGTGGTACCCAGACCCGAATTTGGGGTTTGGGTTAGGTGTTGTGTAGATTTTATTATTTTCCTTATAACATGTTTATAATGGAAAATAATAGCATTCCTAATACAGAATGCTTACTAAAATGTGGCACAAGAGGTTAAAAAATGAAAAAATTAACTCCCCTCATCCTGCTGTTCGCGCAGCCGGCATCGTCTTCTTTCTTCTTCTTTCAGGACCTGCAAAAGGACCTTTGATGGGGTAATCCACGTGGTGAGCGCAATTACGTCATCAAAGGTCCTTTGGCAGGTCCTGAAAGAAGAAGCAAGAAGACGATGCCAGCTGCGCAATCAAGTGGATAAGGTGAGTTAATTTTATTTATTTTTTAACCCCTCGTGCCACATTTTAGTAAGCATTCTGTATTCGGAATGCTATTATTTTCTCTTATAACCATGTTATAAGGGAAAATAATACAGTAAATTGACTTTAATGGGGTTGCTCATCCCTATCATCTCCTAGCAACCATGCGTGAAAATCGCACCGCATCCGCACTTGTTTGCGGATGCTTGCGGTTTTCACGCAGATCCATTCATTTCTATAGAACAGGCATCCTCAAACTGCGGCCCTCCAGCTGTTGCAAAACTACAACTCCCAGCATGCCCGAACAGCCTACAGCAGGGCATTGTGGGAGTTGTAGTTTTACAACTGCTGGAGGGCCGCAGTTTGAGGATGCCTGCTATAGAACATGCTGCGATTTTCACGCAACGCACAAGTGATGCGTGAAAATCAACGCTCATCTGAACAGCCCCATTGAAGTGAATGGGTCCGGATTCAGTGTGGGTGCAATGCGTTCACCTCACACATTGCACCCGCACGGAATTCTCGCCCGTGTGAAAGGGGCCTTAGACATTAGTTATGCTGTTAACTACGGTAAGCAGCAGGCTAATCAGGCATTAGGAGAAATGACCAGTAGGTCAGCGTGAAAAAGGGCTACAAGCAATGGAGCAAATTTCCAAGAACAGCTCTGTTTCCACCCTTTTTTAAGTGGGTTGTGAAGACTTCTGTTGCTGTTTATTTTAGCAATGACTACTGCAAAATCGCAGGAAGATTTTGCCACAATTTTGTGGTTGCCGTTGCAGAACACCACAACACAACCACTTCTTGCACCACTGCTTTATTTTCTTGTCCGGCATTAGGATCATAAGTTCACACCACTAACAAACGAGGGGACAAATTATCTTCAGGTTTCATTCAGAAGGCAGACTTATGGTTAGATACCAAGCTAAGGCTACTTTCACATTAGTGTTTACATTTTCCGGTATTGAGACCTGGCAGAGGATCTCAATACCGGAGAAAAACGCTTCCGTTTTGTCCCCATTCATTGTCAATGGGGAAAAAACTGAACAGAATTGAATGCTCCAAAATGCAAAATGGATCCGGCATGACACACAATGCAAGTCAATGGGGACGGACACAATAGATTGACTTTCAGTGGTGTTCATGCCAGATCCGTCATTGCTGTTTTAAAGATAATACAACCGGATTTGTTCGTGACGGATCAGGCAAAAACGCAAGTGTGAATGTAGCAAAACCGTTAACAAGCTAGCAAAACCGTTAACAGATTTATTTAACCAATCATTAGTAACAGGAGTCGTCCCGGAAGATTGGAAATTGGCAAATGTCGTGCCCATTCACAAGAAAGGTAGTAGGGAGGAATCGAGCAACTATAGACCAGTGAGTCTGACATCAATAGTAGGCAAATTAATGGAAACCCTATTAAAGGATAGGATTGTGGAACATCTAAAATCCCATGGATTGCAAGATGAAAAACAACATGGGTTTACTTCAGGGAGATCATGTCAAACAAATCTTATAGATTTTTTTGACTGGGTGAATAAAATAATAGACGGTGGAGGTGCAGTAGACATCGCATATCTAGATTTTAGTAAGGCTTTTGACACTGTCCCACATAGAAGACTTATCAATAAACTGCAGTCATTGAGCATGGACTCCCATATTGTTGAGTGGATTAGGCAGTGGCTGAGTGACAGACAACAGAGGGTTGTAGTCAATGGAGAACATTCAAAACAAGGTAATGTTACCAGTGGGGTTCCACAGGGATCTGTACTGGGACCGATTTTGTTTAATATCTTCATAAGTGATATTGCAAAAGGCCTCGCTGGTAAGGTTTGTCTTTTTGCTGATGACACAAAGATATGTAACAGGGTTGATGTTCCTGGATGGAAACGCCAAATGGAAAAGGATTTAGGAAAACTAGAAGAATGGTCAGAACTCTGGAAACTGAAATTTAATGTGGATAAGTGCAAGATAATGCACCTGGGGCGTAAAAACCCAAGGGCAGAATATAGAATATTTGACACAGTCCTGACCTCAGTATCTGAGGAAAGGGATTTAGGAGTAATTATTTCAGAAGACTTAAAGGTGGGAAGACAATGTAATAGAGCAGCACGAAATGCCAGCAGAATGCTTGGATGTATAGGGAGAGGTATAAGCAGTAGAAAGAGTGAAGTGCTTATGCCGCTGTACAGAACACTGGTGAGACCTCACTTGGAGTATTGTGCGCAGTACTGGAGGCCATATCTCCAGAAGGATATAGATACTCTAGAGAGAGTTCAGAGAAGAGCTACTAAACTAGTACATGGATTGCAGGATAAAACTTACCAGGAAAGGTTAAAGGACCTTAATATGTATAGCTTGGAAGAAAGAAGAGACAGAGGGGATATGATAGAAACTTTTAAATACATAAAGGGAATCAACTCGGTAAAGGAGGAGAGCATATTTAAAAGAAGAAAAACTACCACAAGAGGACACAGTTTTAAATTAGAGGGGCAAAGGTTTAAAAGTAATATAAGGAAGTATTACTTTACTGAGAGAGTAGTGGATGCATGGAATAGCCTTCCTGCAGAAGTGGTAGCTGCAAATACAGTGAAGGGGTTTAAGCATGCATGGGATAGGCATAAGGCCATCCTTCATATAAGATAGGGCCGGGGGCTATCCATAGTATTCAGTATATTGGGCAGACTAGATGGGCCAAATGGTTCTTATCTGCCGACACATTCTATGTTTCTATGTTTCTAAGAACTTTCAGTCCCACATCCCCTTTTTGCAGTGTTTTTCAGCCCACTGGTTCTGGGCGGACAGTCTTTGCCTGGCCTGTGGATGCTTGCTTCCTCGCTGGTGCAAATAAGATGTGAGTGAGACGCTACACTAACGTCGGTATCACAACAGGTTTGGATCCATTACTAAAACCTGTAGGACATGGGAAAAATAGCGTCAGACTACATACATTTTCCTTCATTGCGATCCGCAAAACCCTGATACCGGCCGTGTGTGTTCCACATTTTGTGGAACGGAATGGCAAGCCCCTAATAGATCAGTCCTATCCTCGTCTGTAATGCGGACAATATCAGGACATGTTTTAATTCTTTTGCAGAACGGACACAGAAAAAAATACGTTTGTGTGCATGAGCCCTACAACAGTGCCAGCAAAGTGAATGAGATTTGACAAATTTCAAGTACACTTTGCTTTTTTCTTCCATGCAGAATTGACCTGCCGTTGGGGTTTTGAATCCGCGACATGTCCATTGTTTGTGCGATTCCGCACCTTATGTAGAGTGGTTTTCAGCATAGACTTCAGTGAAGCTGCATAACCACAAAATCTACACCAAAACCGCAATAAATAGTGCAGATTTATGTGCATTTTTTATGCAGTTTTTGGTGCAGACTTTCTGCGCACACATCTGCACCGTGCGCAGCTACTCTTAGACATGGTCAGGGGCAGGCAACATAGCTGCACGCTACCACTATACAGACAACAATATAGCCACCATACAGTGACATATAGCGGTCAGATAGGAGGCAATCACACTTTTCTGGTGCCCGTGGTGAAACTTAAATGGCAACTCCAACCCCCAATAAACTCCCGAGTGAACATATGCACACAAGCTTGTTTGGGTTCACATAATGCAAAATGTTATTTTTCATTTCTTTCATTCTGTTTTTAAAAAAAAAAAGAAAATCTGACAGCATAAAAATGTAGTGGAACGTGCAGCACTTGTGTGGCTTTTTTGGTGCCACCCTGTCTGCCTCCACAATATTTCCGCCATTTGTTTTGCTAAAGAAGTAAGATGAAACGTGCCTAACTCTATCGATCGTATAAATGTCTGCCTATTAGAAGTGATTAGATAGATAGATGGACATCCACACGGACAGATAGAGATTCTGAAAGTGCACATGCAAACATACATACTTACCACCTGCCCAGAGAGTCAAAGGCAGGTGGAAGAGGAAGACTGGATCCAGGGCTGGTCAGAGGTCACCTCCACCAGACATGATAGTTGCATGCTTTGTCTCTGCAGCCTGCCTCTTCCATCCTCCAGCTAGTCTCGACTGACCGCCTGCTGATATGGAAGAGTGGAGGCAGGAAATAAAGGACCCATAGGTCCTGCCTGTGATGGGGCATACTTGAATGATGACTCCATTCAGCCCTGATGATTCCAGACAGCTCAGGGGGAAGAGACACAGGCTGTGGCTTCTCTGACTCCAGAGGAAGGAATAACCGTGAGAGAGAGCACATACTGTAGATGAGTCTAAGTGCGGGGGGCTAATCTAACACTAAGAAGCTACACAACAGCAGTGGTCGTAAGTGGTGGAGGCCCCTGGGTGTGAGCCTTCAACATGGTTGGCCCACTTATGACTGAAGAAAACAATCAGTTTACAATCAGGATACCGCATACAGTGGTTATTAGAGGAACATGTAACAGTAGCACTACCCAGAACCAGACTTCCTATAAAATTCTTAGGATTTATTGTTGTATTTCTGTTAATATTTAATGTCTCTCCAATGTCGCCCATCTTTGGTTTGTTGATTTCTAGGTTCAGTTCCATGTCACCATTGGTCACACTGCCCTGTCTCTCTACATTGATTGCCCCTTCCCCAAATGGATGCACTGGGCGCTGATTGTATATGCAGTCACCTTCATTGTTCTCTTTGCAAACTTCTACTATCGGACATACAATGCACCAAAAGGATCAGCACGGAGTGGGAAGCCTGTCCAGAATGGAAAGTCGGTGACAAATGGAAAGTCGGTGACAAATGGAAAGTCGGTGACAAATGGAAAGTCGGTGACGAATGGAAAGTCGGTGGCAAATGGAAAATCGTTGACAAATGGAAAATCGGTGACCAATGGGAAATCGGTGGCAAATGGAGTAGTTAATAATGGTGCACTGAACAAACATGAAAACCACAAAGTGGGTGTAGAGAATGGAAGGAAGAGGAGGAGGGGGAAAGCAAAGCGAGAGTAATTAACCCCATGCCTTATTCTTTCTGGTGATCTGAATCCTCCACTCTTGAAGGAGACATCCCCTTTTAACTATACACACTTGATCAAGCGCTATAAAGCTGTTTAGGTTCCTGAATTGATTATTGGTATTATTTCCTTTCTAACGGAGCTTGATCTGTCTGTAATTATTCTTTCCAGCCTAGCGGGGCTCTATTTTTACTATTTCTCTGGAGGGAGGAATGGCAGCGTCTGTTGGCTCGTGCGCACTGAGGGAGTTCCTAGTGAATAATATGTTGTAGCAGCAAAGAGGATTCTCTAACCAGTAATTCAGATGATTAAGGAGGAGGCAGAAATCACTGCAAGCAAAATAAGCCAAGGGATCTTTCTATTCTTATTATAGTGTGTCACAATATTATGGCACATACTCCATGTTTAGCTGTGAGAATGATGTTATTATCTCTAATTGCTCCTAGAATACAAAAAACATGAGGGTGGAGTTTATCCAGAGCAAGAGCCGCGCACCGGACTCATTGAAATCACCTAAATTCTAACTTGGTTCAGTATTTACATGATCCTGCTGACAAGTACTCAGTCTAATTGATTTTAAGGACTGTGTCACGTGGGTTAATAAAATATACACTGACCCAATGTTTAGGTGTTAAATATGGTGGGTGCATAAACCACCCATGTAAATAATGGATATCCTTTCAGCTATATATATACCCTCCACCAGTTACAGCTTGGGTGACTAACATGCTCTTTGCACAGGCCAACTGAGCAGGGAATTACCTGGAGTGAGTTTTCATTCCCAATAATTGCCTGCTCATCAGATGAGGTGAGAGCTGCATTTACATGCACAAATTGTGTCCTCTGTATGGGGACAAGCGATTACTCTACACAGGATGACCTGCTGCCCAGAAACAATGATTTTGGGTGCCACAGCAACCATACTTTCACCCGGTGAACGAACAGTAAGTTAGCGAACATCAGTTGATATGTCTGTGTGCCTTTAGAGGTGCTAGTACGATAAGCCGCCAGGCTAATAGCAGTGGGCTCACCTTTTGTTACTCACTAGGTAAGCAGTAATTGGCTGTGTTCTGCTCTGTAAGCTATTTCCATATAATACTTGCTTCCAGTCTTCCTCTGATACTGGTAATCTAGGGGTGGCAGGTCTTCTTTAATAAAAAACCACCAAGTGTGCAACTGCTTCTAAATCGCATTCACTTTTCTAATTCTTTGACACGTTTGTTAACCACTTTGATAGATTAGCCCCAAAGTGGTTAAAGGGAACCTGTCAGCCGTTTTATGGTTCTAGGTTGTAACAGTTCCAGGGCATACCAACAAGTCCTGCCATTCGCGACCTCCCGACTCTCTCCGCCCCCTGCTGGTGTAGGAGAGAAGCTGTCAATCAGCAGCAGGTGGGTGGGGAGCGCCGGGGACTTGTGAATATCGGGACTCATCAGCATGCACTGGAGCTGTTTAATGCAAATCTTTAGCAAAACAACTAGGACAATAAAGAAAGTGATCCACTAAGGGGGATCTGTCACTAGTTAAGACACCATAAAACTGCTGACAGATACCCTTTAAAGGGGTTGTGCAGTCATATAACACTCGATAGATATATTTCCATAAAACTATTCAGTTACTAAAGTATTTTCACTTTGGTCTCCAACTCCCCATTCTGATCCCCAGACACGTGACCACAACATTCCAGAGTACACACATGCAGCATGACACTGCTTCTCTGTCACTTGTAGCCCCGTCCCCTTCGATGGCGCGTGCCTATCCTTTGAAGTCAGCTAGGCACCTACGAGTCTGAACACAGTTGCAGTGCACAGTCAATAATGTGACTTCCTAGAAGCCCCGCCGCCTTAGATGGAGCATATCTTCGCTCTGAGCTAGTGCCTGTTATTTTCAGCTGCGCAGGCACGCAGTGTTGTATACCACTGAGGCCAGTTATTGACTGCAGCGGTCATGTGTGATATATGGCCTGCAGTTAGGAGAACAAGGCCCGGCAGGGAGGGTGGATCGGCTGTGCTGGAATGGTGGGGTTTCCGGATAAGGTTTTTTTTTTTTTTTTAATGGCTGTTATACCTTTTTTTTTTTGTCTAGTTTTTGTATTGACATTTTAATACAAAACTATTGAACCTTTTCTATAACTATAGACAAACTAGTATAAAATAATTTGTTGATTTGTATTTTGACATACAATAAAGTATGTCATTCTAACCATTCTTTCAATACCTACATGAAGAAGGTCTCTCCAAGTCTGTCATATAGATTAGATATGTGGCAATTTGTAAAATGTTTTTTTTCTTTTGCTTTCTTTTTCCTATTGTGTAAAATCGTCCCAACCCACATTACTGTTTGAGTATATATATCATCTGGCACAGTCTGTACAAAACTTTGATTCATCTCCACCTACATGTGTTTTCATGTAAATCTATTGTCTTCTGTGATGTACAATGCATTTTGCTATTGGCTGTTGGTTATATTGGGGTGTCAATAAGGGGCTCTTGTTTTCTCAGCATGCCCTATCATATCTGCCCTTAGTGCCATTCTGTGAAGTAGGCAGGATAGGCACAATGCATATTTACTGTTTTTGTCCCTCAGTTTACATGACAAACAAAAGTTATGGTGCAGGAGAGAACTAGTGCTTGTATTGCTAATGTGAATAGCTTTAGGGTCAACATCCTGTGCTATGTTTCAATACAATATATCGTCATAGCAGGACAAGCTCTAAGTTCCCTGCAACCTAGAGGGAATTTAAGAACTTACTGCAAAAGCCCCCTCTAGTGGTGGTTACAGGCAGCTAGAATTTTTTTTAAATTATTATTTAATTATTACATTTGTCTATGCAGGGGGATTTGGACCTGTAATTGCTATAAAAATACAGGTCCAATCTTGCAAGCGATTTATTCTCTCCCATTAGAAAGGTACATGATGTAAATTGTAGTGAAGGTAATCTCTGTACTGTATTTGTGCGTTATCTACTTTGTTCTGGTCCTCAGATGTGTCATGTGACCAAATCTCTTGACATTCCCACACAGCGAATTAAAGGGGTTGTCCGGTACTAAACAGACATACATACATGTCTTACCTTTTCCACATGTTTCTAAAGCCCCGTTTTCTTATAGGAAATTCTTAGCCGGAAGTGAACTTTTCTTAGACTCAGTGACGTACCGGGTCCCTTGCAGAAGCGCTGAAGCCTCTTCTTTCGGCAGCTCACAGAGCCCGGTGGCGTCACCGGCACTGATGGGCGGGCTTTAGCGCTGCTCTAGCCAGTAAAACAGCTAGAGCAGCGCTAAAGCCCGCCCATCAGAGCTGGTGACGTCACCGAACACACTGTGTTATTGTAGACAAAAGTGTGTTATTGTAGACAAAAGAGCCTTTGCCCAGCGCAGAGGAGAGCATTAGAGCATGAACTGGTCCGATGCTCAAGTCAGGGGGGCTGCCTGGGTGAAAATAGAGGTTTGTCCGGGTTCAGCTCTGAACCCGGACAACCCCTAAAAGTGTGGACAGGAAGCCAGTTTCTGAATCTATTCATATTATAGCTTCATTGTTAGTCTCATAGGAATGAATATAGAAAGTGACTTACTGTCCTCCATCTGTAAAGAATAAATCAAGGCAACTGGATCTAGATATACCATGACCTGGATAAATGAGAACCTTCACAGACTTACTGTCCTCCAGACGCTGTGCCAGTTAGAGAGTCGGAGTGTCCGCCGCATGACACAGCTAAGGACCAGAAGGGAGCGGATATACAGCCATCGGTAAAGACATTACCTTTACTACAGTTTACATCATTTGCCTTTCTAACAAGCCAGAGAATAAAATATATAATGGGAGTGGGTCTTTAAGAAAGTAATTGATGCAGAATTTTGAAGCTATTACGATAAAAAGGTGGTTTTCATGGACATTCACCATAAGACAAGAGCAAGAGTACATGGCATGGTGATCTCTGTTTTCATATGAGGACTATGGGTTTACTGTCAGCGATGTTCATTGTGCCTCCTTTTAAGTAGTACTATCTACTTGTGTGGTCCTCCGATCAAAAGTGACAGACCCTCTACATCTGAGTGTATTATCTGCTGTCTACAATTATTGTGCGTTGTTAACCATTTTCACTTGTCCTAATGTCTGTCTTACTGCTCGTTTTAGAATTAGAGGTTTTTAGAGATAAAGAAAAAAATATAGGGGGGTCATTTATCAAACTAGTGCAACCAGTCAGATTCCACCTTTCATTTCGGACAGCTCCTTTGGAAAATGAAAGGTGGAATCTGATTGGTTGCTATGGGCAACTAAGCCAGTTCTGCTTTACACCAGTTTGCTAAATGATCCCCATAATGTCTGCTTTAGTACAATAATAACCCTTTATTTGGTGCTTTTAAGTAATCTGATGAAAAATTTCAAAAATATTGTAGCGTGTGAAGAATAAGGCGCTCTGGTAATACTGGGTGTATCAATATGGACACTGTTAGGTTCAACATGAGGTGGCAGGAGAGATAAAGGACTTGAGCCATATCATTACACATGTGCTTTTTTTATTTGTCATAACATATAAGCACAGAGCATGAAATCTGATGGGTTAATTTATTAATATAAGTTCTCAGAGTAGGAGAGTAAAGTGTGGTATATATTTAATTGACTTATTTATTTTGCTCCAACTATCAGGGGATTTTGAATGTCTTGTTATGTAACGCTGTGTACTTTTATCTGGCGTCTGTCCATACATATATCATTTTTTGAATGTGATGATGAGGTTACAGCCCATATGGCATGCATGGGGTTAGAGGAATAAGCATGGGCTTCTATACAATCTATCGTAGAGGACTCTACACATATATAATAGGCTGTGTTTCTATGCTGGACATGATTCCATACTAATATTAGATAAGGTCAGCAAATAATATGTGACAAAAGATCCCCAGTATGTGCAAGCATACACACAAAAGGTGACCACATATTGTTTGCAATAAATCATATGCAATATTGCTATGTGACCGCATCTGAAGAAATCGCAGTGATTTTAAAGGGGTATTCCAGTTTTAATGATTACATTCATTTACATTATGTAGCGAATATGATGTGACACAATTTTCGATTATACATCTATTTAAAATGTCGTTTGCAGACCTTTATTATATCCATACAGTAGCCTCTGCCTAAAGAAAAAAATGGTATGGTCCATAATGGAGCTGTATAGTACTAAACATGGCGACAGTCATGTGAGCAATCATGTGACCTGGCTTTTAGTTAACTGCCTGGGTATCTAATAGATGAATTGCAGTGTATTGGGGCAGAACATGTACAGTATGTACGGAATGACTACCTGCAACATCAGGTCTCTGTGTCTGTATGGAAGTAGATCTGTGTTTATAAACTTTATTAATAGCATGACATCATCTAGAGACAGGCAGCCATTTTATGGCATCATCTAGAGACATGCAGCGATTTTACATCACCTAGAGACAGACGTCCATTTTATTCATTTTATAACATCACTTAGAGGCAATAACCAAAATAATATCATGATTCCACCACTAGTCCTATTCACTTATCACATGAATGTGTCCTGATCCAGCACATGTATGTCATGTAACACTGCTGCTTACTGAATATCAGGGATTATATGATGGGAAGAGTGTCACATGACTGATGCCATGTTTCAGTTACGCCGTGGATACATTACACAGGACCGAAACATGGGCTATACCAGTCAACTGCCCATAGGAGTCAACTGCCTGATATAAGAAAGTTATATATGCAGGATTGTAAATACATGTATATTACAAAATTGTAGGATTTCTTATTATATTAAGCAAAAAAAATAAAAACAGGAATACTCCTTTAAGTGTAGACCTGGGCTTAGACTAAATAGAGCTTGAGCCATATTGTTCATACATGAGAAGAGAAACAATCATGTCAAGGTTACACATGTGAACAGAAAATGTTGTTTCAATAAAATGTATAATGCTGTGTATTATTTTCCTTTCTTTCCTTTAAAAAAATTGCAGTGTTTTAATATCTTTAATATGAATTATGTTTCATCTTTATGCACATTATTGCATGCTTTTTTATCTCGAGGAAACCTCTTGAACAGGACAATTATTTTTTATGACTGCATTTTACTCATTTTGGGCTAAAAATCTTTTTTTTTTTCTATTTTTCTTTATTAAAAATGTTACTTTTTTTTTGTACAGGGTTAAATTTCAGCCTATCTGCAGAGTATCTTACATTCCTTTTCACACTGCACCGTCAGGTTGCTGCTCTGACGGCTGGATGTATAGCCTTTATCTCTGAACTTCTGACAACTCAAACACTCATTTAAGCCATATTCTCGTTAATTTGCTAAGAATTTAGCTATAATAAGTGTTTATGACCAGATAAGGGCTGTTCATCCAGCTGTCAGAGCAGCAACCTGATGGCTTAGTGTGAAACTGTTTCAGGGAGTCGCTGTGCACTCTGGAGCTCTGGTGAGCGTTGCGGGCTTCCAGCAGCTTTCCAAGCACAGCACCTTATATCATATAATGGCTGTGCTTGGTATTGCAGCTCAGCCCTATTCACTTGATTGGGGCTGAGCTGCAACTAGGCCATGTGACCAGTGTACGGTGACATTACATGACCTAGTAAGAGGCCGATCTGATATTGATGACCTATCTAGAGGATAGCTGTAAAGGAAGGACCGGCACTCGCGCTTGATTTCTGATGCAGAATTTAATTTTAGTCACATATTAATTCATAGTGACGCGTTTCAGCACTCAGAAGTGCTTTCATCAGACTATGCACAAGTATCCTCATGACATGTCTTAAAGGGAACCTGTCACCAGGATTTTGTGTATAGAGCTGAGGACATGGGTTGCTAGATGGCCACTAGCACATCCACAATACCCAGTCCTCATAGCTCTGTGTACTTTTATTGTGTATAAAAACTGATTTGATACATATGCAAATGAACCTGAGATGAGTCAGAGCTTGAAAATATGACTCTTCTCTGGTCACACAAGTAAGATATGACTCTTTTATGTTAATTTGCATATGTATCAAATCGTTTTTTTTTTACACAATAAAAGCACACAGAGCTACATGGGGACTGGATATTGCGGATGTGCTAGCGGCCACCTAGCACCCCATGTCCTCAGCTGTATAACCAAAATCCCGGTGACAGGTTCCCTTTAAATAACAAACAAATGCAAAGGAACCGACGTCACATCACTGACTCCTCCCCCTGACAAGATACATTAATAGATAGGGAAGCTCCGTGAGTCTCCATATGTTGCAATGGAAAAAATCCCATAATTAGTTCCACTGAAAAGGAAGAAAAAAAGGATTTTAAGTATCAGATCAGACTGCTTATATTGTATTCACGGTTCAAACCTCTTGGCTCCATTGTTTGCAAACGATGGATCCAATACGCTTCTTTTTTCAAAAGCAATTTATTTCGATCACCACCACGGCGGGATAATGGAACACTTTCAATCACCTGGTAGCGTAATTGTGCTATGGTATGCTATTGTATTGTATGCTCTCATGAAAATGGTATGGTACGGGGAGCAATAAATTACCCTTTCTGATGGTGGACTTTTGTTTGCTCAGCCTATCTTTAATTCTCATAGAGGTTTCACCCACGTATAGTAGTCCACATGGACATTTCAGGATATAAATGACAAATCTGCTATCACACGTGAATACACCTCTTATGGGAATTCTCTCCCCAGAATGTGGGTGAGAAAAATGAGTCCCCCTGATCACGCTTGAGCAGTTAACACAATCCACCAATGGAATGCGTGGTTGCTTCTCTGTCCTGATTTTTTGTGGAGTATCTATCCTATTCCTCTGTTCCTGTAGAAGTTGCCTAGGATAACCTCTGGCTAAAAATGTACTTGTCATTTCCTGTAGCCTAGTTTCACAGACCTCCGGATTGCTAACAATTTTCCTAACCTGCTGATATTGGGAAAAAGGGATAGATTTCTTTGTAGAGACCGGGTGACTGCTGGAAAATGCAAGTAAACTGTTGCGATCAGTCTCCTTTGTGAACAAATCAGTGTGTAATCCACCCTCTTTCCCTTTCAGAACCCATGTATCTAGAAAGGAAATTTTATCCATGTCATAGTGCATAACAAACTGTAGCTCTGCCCAGATTGAGTTCAGGTGGGTAGCAAATTCCATAAGTGATCGAATGTCGCCCCGCCATACGCAAAAAATATCGTCGATGAAACAACGCCAAAAAATGCAATGCTGTGTGTATAATGGGTCAGAATAAACAAAATGACTCTCGAAATATGACATATAGCTATTTGTGTACGGCGGTGCAACATTCGATCCCATCGCGGTCCCGCGGCGCTTTTGATAAAAGGAATCTTGGAATAAGAAATAGTTTTGTTCAAGTACTGTACTCAAGAGTGATAGAAGCCAGCACATATAAAGTAAAAGAAAAATAATTTTTTTTCTAACAGTTCTGCAATGGCTGCAAGTCCCTTCTCATGTGTTATGGAGGTATAGAGACTGCATACGTCAAATGTGACTAATATGCAGTCCCTATCTATTACCAAAAGATGAATCTCAGATAAGAAATGACCTGTATCGCGTATGTATGATGGTGATGTCTGGGTCAAAGGGGTCAACACCTTTTCTAAGAAGATTGCTGGGCGAGACAGGATGGAGTCAGTCGATGCCACAATGGGACGACCTGGAGGTGTGGTCATGGATTTATGCACTTTGGGTAAGGTGTAAAACACTGGGGTAATCGGATATTGATTAATCAAGAAATCTCCTAATTTGGCATTGATGACTCCATCTTCTACTAGGAGCAGTGCCGGCCATTTCATTCTACACAGCTACCCAGAGGATAGGTCATCAATACTATTTCCCAGATAACCCCTTTAAATCTGTTTTTTTTTAACTCTATCTATCTTAGATATTACCAAATTTCTTAAAATTAGTTTTGGGTGCAATTCAACTATTTTCTTTTAAATTTTATTTGGGTACAAATCGATTTACCCGAATCATTAGAACTATAAAGGGTTCATGCACACGACCGTGTTTTCAGTTCAGTGGGGCCGCAAAAGATGCCGACAGCACACCATTTCATGTCTGCATCCTTAAGTCCATTCCACGGCCCTGCAAAAAAACAGAACATGTAATATTCTTGTCCGTTTTCCGGACAAGGATAGGACATTTGTGAAGGAGTGCAAAAAATAAAATAAAATTACGACAGGCGCTCGGCTGGTTTCCGTGTTTTCCAGATACGCATTTTGTGGACTACAAAATTGGCCGTGTGCATGAGTCCAAAGGCTGCTAGATCCACGTGTAATACTCCAAGAGACATGCAAGTCAGTTCTCCTTCCAAAAGCACAAGAAAATTGCTCTGGTTAGTGGCCATTGTCGGGGTCTTGGGGGGTGCTTTTTCTTTTTCTCAGTAGGGAGACCACTTAGTATGCTGGTCTGCATTTCTGAAAAAATATATATGCAAGTTAGCGTTTACTTCTGCCGGCATCAGATGGACTTAATGTTTTTTTTTTTTTATACAAGTCTGCATCTCTCCCTTTATGATATCCTTTCAGCTAGGGCAGCATAAATCACTCAAAAGAGTACTGTTTAATTGTTGCACATTACAGAACATTAATTGCCACATAGTCATCAGAAACTTACATAGACATAAAAAGGTCAGAAATGATGGTACACACCATATTTGCACTATATTTTGCAACCTACATTTCTTGCCACTTCCAACATTGGCAAGAAAGCAGTTTGGGCTAAATGTGAGCGGCATGGCCTTTTGCAGCCCAACAAATTTATCATTTACATAATTATAGCTGAAATCTATACCAGCTATGGTTTCAGTTTTGGTGCAGACAGCCAGAAGTTGCACCAAATTTATTAAGAGGCACGTGACCTGTTACTCCATCTGCGTGCAAACGCATACAAGTTACGAAATCCTTTGTGAGCAGTGTGACAGGCAAAACATATTCAATCCCACATTTCATTAACTGCAAATCTAGAGGGGTCATTTACCGGATCCAATGTGAATGTGGGATTGAATATGTAGGCAAGACGATACGGGAATTCAGGAGGCGGATAGGGGAGCACATGGGGGATATCTCACACAAACGAGACACCCCAATCTCAAAACACGTACATACTGTGCATAATGGTAAAGCCTCCTTGAAGTTCCTGGGTATCGATCTTGTTAAGCCTCCCTTGAGAGGGGGTGATTGGGATAGGTGTCTACTTCAACAAGAATCCAGATGGATTTTCCATCTCAAAACATCTGCACCTCGTGGCCTCAATGAAAGGCTAGATTATGGGTGCTTCATATAGATTGCGGTGATGGCCCCTTTAAAAAGGGTATATCCCATGTTAATAGTGGCATCCTATTCCAAGTGATGGGATGAACTCACATGAAACACCTATTTTCTTATTATTTCAAATCCACTTGGCCTCATGCCCATAATTCTCTGTAACCTGTCCTTGTCCTTGTATTCCTGCAAGAAATGTCAGTGATTCTTGCTGTGATTTTGTGTCATAGCGTTATCACAGACGCTTCTATCAAGCGACGTACTGTGCGGTTACTTCCTGTTGATATAGTCTCCTAGGTAACCGCTCACACCCTCCGCCTCCCGATCTGATTGGCCGCTGTAATCATGTGGTATCGGCGTCTGGTGCGGCGCATGCGCGTGACGTCGGACGCCGACGCAGATGCTGACAGGGCGGTCTCCCAGGAAGAGGCACGTTTGGGCTCTATTTAAACTACAATAAGGTATGTGTCAGTGTGGCTGGTATTGGTTGAGGAACCCCCTAAACCATAGGGATATTACCTTTAGCGAGGATCACCAGATCCTCACACACCACGAGCAGAGGAGCATCTATCCCTCTGCAGCACGGCAATCCTGCATCATGGATGTCTGCTCTCAGGCTCTTATCTTGAGTGTTTGAGCCTACTTTTTTAGTGTAACCATTTGACTGCGGGATATGCTTACCTGCTATCTGCAGTTACATGTGGTACCTATCGTTTCTTCTTTTTTCTACATGTACTGAATCCCCCTGAGGAGTCGACACGACAGAAACGTGCCACGTCGGGAGGTCTGTAGTTATTTTATGTTCAAAAGACTAGTGACCAGGTCCATAACTAGGGACAGGTATCCTGACGGGGTCGTCCTTTTCAGGGCGGGTGCTCTGTGTAGACAGGCAGTATGGGAGCAGCCCCCTTCCTACCAAGTGTATAGGGTGATATAGGGCACAGCATCCATACTCCCGTGACTGCTTCTCTGTTCTACACTCAGCTTGACCAAAGCTCCAACTCCCCGCCACGCCGATCCTGGTCACCTGGTTGGTCAGGTAAGACTGCTTGCGTCCACACAGGCGCAGCAGTTTCATTGCTTACCTTTGCTTTACCAGTTGTGGGGTATCTATCACGGAACCCCTCAATTTTATGTCTTGTATTGTTGTTGGTCAGGTAAGACTGATTGCGTCCATACAGGCGCAGCAGTTCCATTGCTTACCTCTGCTCTAGGTAAGACTGCTTGCGTCCACATAGGCGCAGCAGTTTCAGTGCTTACCTTAGCTCTACCAGCAGTGGGGCATCTATCACAGAAACCCCTTATATATGTTTTGTATTGTTGATGCATCCCTTGGTGTATATTTTATTGCATATCTTATAAAGGTTATATTTTAAAAGGATATTTCCCTACACTTCATTTTGTGGGCCTCTGGCAGCTTTGAATCTTGAAATATCAGTGGGACTTTTGTCACTATTAGTCCCACTCAGGTACTGGTACTCCATCTGACTTTACTAAGACTGAAATTCTGGTCTTAGTAAATCTATGGTATTTGAAAGAACCACAAGATTTTCATTAAAAAGCAGTTTTTATTTTATATTTCCAGATCTGTCTTACATGTATAAACATAATATAGTGATAATTTCAATATATATATATATATAATGTATATATTACTATGGATGCAGAATGGAGAATACATCAAAAGGGATGTATTGTTGCTTTCATACCTCTCAGAGCCCACCTAGAACTAGCAATGTTTTCTTTGTGAATGTCTAAAGTGAAAACTGGCTCTCTTCTAGATGTGGATGAAAGATACACTGGACATAAGTATGTATCTGATTTTTGGGTATCATGAATCCCAGACTTTTCTGATGTAGGCAAACACTGCAAATGAATAACGGGTAAGATATTCAGACTATGCTTTGGAGGTGAATCCACAATCTCTCCATCAGTCTTGTTCCAGTGCACTCCCCAAAGATGGACTCCATGTACAAAAATTCCTTCCTGAGGTGGATCTCTAATCTAAAATGAAACACATTGCCAAGAAGACAATCAGATACATTTATATAAAAATAATAATATTCCAATCTCAGTTTTGAATCAGAAATCTGGCATTGTACCCACAAGTTTCGAATTTGAACTAGATGTCATACTGGTCCTAATAGTCTTCATTTGCTGTAAATGCCACTTGGCCACCAGGATAGGATGTTGGTACCATTTAAACAAATTTAAAGACAACCACAAAAACTGTATAACAAAGCAGCTTTTGTTTTAAAGGCATGGTCTACATACAGTAAAACAAAGAGGGAGTTTGCAAAGACTAGCATTTCTTATGAAAAGTTATACATTTTGGTGCAATGTGGGATGTACGACAATATTTGCAACTTTTCTATATCAGTATCTGACAGTATTTTGAATAGTATTTGGAAGCTAAAAAGTGGAAGCTAAACACAGAAGAGGTGCAGATTTTTCCATTATACATTTTTGATAGTTTGGGCTTACAAATACTAATGAAAATGTTCAAGTGTGAATGAAACCCTTTAGGCCTCTTGCACACGAAAGTGTTTTTTTTTCCATTTGCATTCCGTTTTTTTTTTGCGTTCCGTATACGGAATCATTCATTTCAATGGATCCGCCAAAAAAAAAACGGAAGGTACTCCGTATGCCTTCCGTTTCCGTTCCGTTCAAAGATAGAACATGTCCTATTATTGTCTGCATAACGGACAAGGATAGTGCTGTTCTATCAGGGGCCAGCTGTTCCGTTCCGCAAAAAACGGAATGCACACGGATGTCAAAATACTGAAAAAGATATACAGTCGTGTGCAAGAGGCCTTACCTACAGCTTGTCTAGTGCACACCACCTTCATGTCATTTATCTCAGTGTAGAGTGATTGCACATGAACACTTTGAAGACAAAGGCCCTAGGGCTACTTTCACACTTGCGTTCGGAGCGGATCGGTCTGGTGTCTGCACAGACGGATCCGCTCCTATAAGAGCCCCCTGTAAGAGATCGGGTGCTGCCAGGCAGCAGGGGGCAGACCCCCCCCCCCTCCCTCCCCTGTATTTAACTCATTGGTGGCCAGTGCGGCCCCCCTCCCTCCCCTGTATTTAACTCATTGGTGGCCAGTGCGCCCCCCCCCCCTCCCTCCCCTGTATTTAACTCATTGGTGGCCAGTGCGGCCCCCCCTCCCTCCCCTGTATTTTTTAACTCATTGGTGGGCAGTGCGGCCCCCCTCCCTCCCCTGTATTTAACTCATTGGTGGCCAGTGCGGCCCCCCTCCCTCCCCTGTATTTAACTCATTGGTGGCCAGTGCGTCCGGCCCCCCCTCCCTCCCTCCCCTGTATTTAACTCATTGGTGGCCAGTGCGGCCGCCCCCCCCTCCTTCCCCACCCCCTAATTAAAATGACCGACCCCCCCATCATTGGTGGCAGCGGAGAGTTCCGATCGGAGTCCCAGTTTAATCGCTGGGGCTCCGATCGGTTACCATGGCAGCCAAAACGCTACTGCAGTCCTGGCTGCCATGGTTACTTAGCAATTTTAGAAGCATTATACTCACCTGCGATGTCTGTGACCGGCCGGGCGCTCCTCCTACTAGTAAGTGAAAGGTCTGTGCGGCGCATTGCTTATAGCACAGACCTTTCACTTACCAGTAGGAGGAGTGCCCGGCCGGTCACAGACATCGCAGGTAAGTATAATGCTTCTAAAATTGCTAAGTAACCATGGCAGCCAGGACTGCAGTAGCATCTTGGCTGCCATGGTAACCGATCGGAGCCCCAGCGATTAAACTGGGACTCCGATCAGAACTCTCCGCTGCCAACAATGATGGGGTTCGGTCATTTTAATTAGGGAAGGGGGGGGAGAGGGGAGGCCGCACTGGCCACCAATGAGTTAAATACAGGGGAGGGAGTGAGGGGGGGCCGGCCGCACTGGCCACCAATGAGTTAAATACAGGGGAGGGGGGGCCGCACTGGCCACCAATGAGTTAAATACAGGGGTGGGAGGAGGGGTCTGCCCCCTGCTGCCTGGCAGCACCCGATCTCTTACAGGGGGCCATGATACGCACAATTAACCCCTCAGGTGCGGCACCTGAGGGGTTAATTGTGCAGATCACAGCCCCCTGTAAGAGATTGGGTGCTGCCAGGCAGCAGGGGGCAGTCATGTACACAGTTCTTTTTAGTATATTCTAACTTGAAGCGTCCCCATCACCATGGGAACGCCTCTGTGTTAGAATATACTGTCGGATCTGAGTTTCACGATCTAACTCAAATCCGATGGTATATTCTAACATAGAGGCGTTCCCATGGTGATGGGGACGCTTCAAGTTAAAATATACCATCGGATTGGAGAAAACTCCGATCTGATGGTATATTAATAGGGACTCCTGACTTTACATTGAAAGTCAATAGGGGACGGATCTGTTTGCAATTGCACCATATTGTGTCAACATCAAAACGGATCCGTCCCCATTGACTTACATTGTAAGTCTGGACGGATCCGTTTGGCTCCGCACGGCCAGGCGGACACCAAAACGCTGCAAGCTGCGTTCGGGTGTCCGCCTGCTGAGCGGAACAGAGGCCAAACGGTACCAAACTGATGCATTCTGAGCGGATCCGCATCCACTCAGAATGCATTGGGGCCGTACGGATCCGTTCGGGGCCGCTTGTGAGAGCCTTCAAACGGAACTCACAAGTGGAACCCCGAACGCAAGTGTGAAAGTAGTAAGCTGGAATCTGTATATTCTCCCTACTGCAGCAACACCAGTCTCACTTTATGGCATGTTTAAAGAGGACCTTTTACCTCTCGAGATCTGTTTTCGTGACTACTTGTGTTACCCATGTAATAACAATTCTGGGGCATCTATTTTTACGACTCTATGTTGTACCATTCATTTATTATTCCTTCTGGAAGTTTTGAATGAATTGCCAGCAGTTTGCAATGTAAGTCCACCTGGATGTTACCAGTTAGGGGGGTGTTCCTGCACAGTCTGATTGTACACTATACAATCAGTACTGACAGTGACAGATAACAGGGACACGCTCCCAACTGGTAACACCCATCTGGACGTTTACTGCCAACAGCTAGCGAGTCATTCTTAACTTCTAAAAGGCATAATAAATAAATGCTACAGCCATAGTCATAAGAATAGGTTAGAAATCAGCAACCTACAGCACTCCAGCTGCTGTAAAACTACAATCCCCAGCATATATACTGGCTCAGCTGCTCTTGTAACTCCCATAGAACTGAATGCAGCATTCTGGGAGTTGTAGTTGCAGAATAGCTGGAGTGCTGGAGGTTGCTGGTTGTCTCTGGAACAGATGCTCCAGAACTATTATTACATGGGGAATGCAAGTAGTTGCTTAAACAGCTTTTAGAAGAGGTGAGGTCCTCTTTAAAGGGAACCTGTCACCTGGATTTTGGGTATAGAGCTGCGGACATGGGTTGCTAGATGGCCGCTAGCACATCCGCAATATCCAGTCCCCATAGCTCTGTGTGCTTTTATTGTGTAAAAAAATGATTTGATACATATGCAAATTAACCTGAGATGACTCCTGTCCCTGACTCATCTCAGGGACAGGACTCATTTTAGGTTAATTTGCATATGTTTAGTTTACACAATAAAAGCACACAGAGCTATGGGGACTGGGTATTGCGGATGTGCTAGCGGCGATCTAGCAACCCATGTCCTCACCTCTATGCACAAAATACCGGTGACAGGTTCCCTTTAAGGTACAGTGACCAGTCACTTACATGTTCCTTGTCTCTTTGTGTAATTTCTGTTTTAAAATCTATTGAGTCCACATTTCCAGTTCTCTCTGAGTATCTGTGAATTGCCTCTTGTTTCAGTACAGATAGTAGGCCTTTTGGATTACGAAATGCTCCAAGCCAATATATTGGCATTTTTTCACGACCCTGTTTATTAGAACAGAAAAAGAAGTTATGATGGAGACTTTCCTATAAGCTAGAAGAAAAAGAAACTACTAGAAACACTACTTTCAGCCTTGTAACTGATTATTTATAACTGCAGGATGTTGTGGTAAAGGTGATCCTTCTTATTCTATAAATTGAACAAAAATCATAAATCTTTTGCAGATAACACTCTCTTTTATGCATCTTAAAGGGAGTCTGTCACCTCCATATGGCCATATACAGCGCTTACATGGCTCTGTAGCACACCTATACAGGATTGTATTTGTTCTTTTCTTTAGACTTGCACCAGCAGGAAAAACGAAGTTCACAGGGGCGGCATTCAGTGTGTAGGTGCCCAGGGGCGGCGTTCAGTGTGTAGGTGCCCAGGCTGCTCTGCCTTCTTTTCACTTTACTCCTCCCCAGTCTCTGCCTTTGCCTGCCCTCCAAGTCCGGACTTATCGATGAGGCAAGAGACTTGGAGGGCGGGCAAAGGCAGAGACTGGGGAGGAGTAAAGTGAAAAGAAGGCAGAGCAGCCTGGGCACCTACACACTGAACACCGCCCCTGGGCACCTACACACTAAACGCCACCCCTGGGCACCTACACACTGAACACCGCCCCTGGGCACCTACACACTGAACGCCGCCCCTGGGCACCTACACACTGAACGCCACCCCTGGGTACCTACACACTGAACGACGCCCCTGGGCACCTACACACTGAACGACGCCCCTGGGCACTTGCGAGTGCTCATTTGCATATGAATAAAACTTCATTTTTCCTGCTGGTGCAAGTCTGCTCCAATTTTCCCACAAATCTCATTCACTCAAGTAAATAGGTCTGCAAGAATGGACCCCCTACTAAAACGTTTTATCTAATTGAATATTCTAAAGAAAATATTTTGTTCAATAACATTGACTGTAACACAAAATATCACAGATACATGTTATTCTCTCCATACCTCCAAAATGGATGCCTACTTATCTGCTCCCCAACTCTGGTTCCTATCTCCCTTGCTCACTCATTCAGATCGCCCCTCATGTCAACATCCACCTTGATGCCGCTGCAGCCAAAGAATGGCCGCAGAGGTGACCTGCTCCCCTTGCATCAAGTCAATTGGCCCCATGACGCCAGGGGGGGCAGATTACAACTGCGGCCAGCCATTGGCTGCAGTGTCATCGAAATGGATGTTGACAGTGGGGGACCTGAGCAAGACAGCCAAGGCTGTGGAACGAAGGAGCCAGGACCCAGCATTGGGGAGCTGGTAAGTATGCTTTTCTTTTGCAGATCTGGCCAGGAGGGTAATTTGCCCAAAAAAAAAGTGGCCAACCCCTTTAAAGTTAAGACTAGCTTAATGTGCATTTACTTACAAACTGAAGTAGCTTCTCAAAGTGTGTGACTCTCTGCTGTAAATCTTGTATAAAGTATGAAACCGAGCAATCAGACGGGCAAGAAGAATTCCATGCCCTTTTACACCAGTGTGCTGGAGGTTTTTTGTGATACAATTCATGGACAATGGTAATGATGTCAGGATCTGAAAGCTGATCTCCTAAAATGTCAGATGATTCCAGGGAATTTCTTATCATCTTAATAAATGGGGAGAAAAAAAAAACATTTGAATTACTGAATAATATAAAAATACGGTGGAATTTGTAAGTCTGTTGTACTAGAGCCCACGCTGGTGTACTATGTGGCAAATTTTTCAAATGTTGCATGTTGTTTGTTAAATTTGGTAGAATTGTAAACCTAACACTTTTGTCTAGAAATACTACTCCTCCAGGTTTTTTACACCCCCCCACACTGGAGTGAGTTTGGGACTTAAAAAAAGTGATAACTCTGTAGTGGAGTGAATTAGCATAACTATCCATGCCAACTTTCCCACCTACTGTACTTTTCAATACTGGAGTTAGTGGTATAGAAATTGTAAAAATAATTTTGAACAAGTAAGCCCAAGATGTTGCAAAGTCTTATTGTGCGATTTAATTTTTTTAAGCCAAAATTCTGGAGGGCAGGGACTGATAAATTCCCCCCTTAATGTACATAAATACCGAGGGACTGTTAAAGGGTTCATGCATACAACCATAATTTCTCTTCAGTGTGAATTTAGTTTTTTCTTTTTCTACAGATATCGAAATGACCCATTCTTTTTTATGGGGCCATGCACACATCTGTTGTTTTCTTGGATCTTTATGCCCGATCTGCAAATATCAGCGTAGCTCCTATACCTGTCCATATTTGCAGATGAGAATAGCCCTTTCTATTGATCGGAATGAGGAGAAAAAACTGAATGCACACAGAAAGAATTCGGGTTTTTTGTGGATTGAATATTGGATAGGGCCTTGTGCATGAAGACTAAAAGAAGAGCATATAAATAAATAATAAAGTGCTAGGGCCTGTCTGCTGACCAATCCGTGGCAGAGTTTCGGCTCTGTATTTCTGCCATAAATGATCTATTTCCCCTCACGGAGGCAGTGCCCGTAGATCTGTAATACAAACCCTCCAGACACTCTATGTGCCACCATACGTGTCCGTACATGAGGCGTGAGACACATCTGTTCATTACAGCCTGGCTTCTCAACATCAAAATACATGAATGTAAAAATGTACTTCTGTATAAAGACAATATAAATGTATGAAATGGCAAAGGACCATTAAATACTGAATAAACTACATTGACACTCACCTGCAGATTGTTTCTAATTTCAGATACCAGTGACATAAGATTGCTAAGTTCCTTCTTTAAAAACAGATTGAATGGTGTGTCTCCTCCAAGTTTTTTAAGTCGGTCATTGATAAAATCCTTTTGGCAGAGAGGATCTAATTAGAACTATATTAGCTATATTAGAATATACACATATTGGCAATGTGGTCTATAAGAAAATACCTTTTTTACACATCTATATTTTAACATCCATAGACGTGTATAATGCCAGACCAAATTATTCTAAAAAAAAATCATTTTTTAATTCCAATTTTATTAAAATTGTTAAAAAGACAGTACTTTGTTTTGGACCTTAGTACGGTCTTTTTAAACATATTTTTAATAATGGATGAATTAACAAAAAAGAATTTTTGAGTATAATTTGGTCTGACACAATACGTGTTTAGTGCTGTTCTAATTTGGTTGTGCATTTGGATTGTGGCTTATTTTGTGGGGCTTTCTACATTTGGGTGACGTATATTATAAATATTGTTGAGCGAAGCATTCAATGCGGAAGTCGGTCCGAAGTTTAGGAAAACTTTGACTCTCAACAAAGCCGAATTTCCTCGAGCTTCATGGTAACGAATCAGGTTTTCCTAAAATGACGGCTGCACATGTTGCAAAGTGAAAGTAAGGCTTTGTTCACATTACTGCTCAGCCTTTCCGTTCTCCTGTTCCGTTTAGGAGCAGGAGAACAGAAAGGACGGATTTGGCACATAACTGAGCCGAACGGAACCTAAGGACCCCATAGACTATAATGGGGTCCGTTAGGTTTCTGCTCAGAGGAAGATTTTTGAAGCGGAGACAAAAGTCCTGCATGCACTACTTTTGTCTCCGCTCCAAAATCATCTTCTGAGTGGAAACCTAACGGATCCCATTATAGTCTATTGGCTGAACGGTGATGTGAACTAAGCCTAAGAAGCCTGGGAACGGGAGATCGCCCATAATGCTGTGTAGCCAGCCAGTCCACAGGTAGCCATTCCCTGTGATGTCACAGCCCTATAAAAGCCTCATTCCGTGCAGTCTCCGCCATTTCACTGTTAGCTGAGCATAGGGAGAGATGAGGCAAGCATTCATGAGCTAGGTAGGGACAGTGTTGCTGCAATAATCCAGCGGCCATGTTTGAACCATCCACCATGTTCGGCATCTGGTTTTAACCCTAATAATTTTAAAAGCGAAATACCATTAGGTTCATAGTAGGGAGGGATCCCAACCTTATGGAGGGATCCACGTGGGATTATGGTCATCCCTGTTGTGAATCCCTAAATTTTAAATGCTGTGTACCATCTCTGGTACCATCACACAGGGGGGCTGCTCAATACACACTCCAGTTCCCCCGATCCACACCAGGGGGAGCCAGAGCACACCTAGATGACCTCAGCATCTGAAGGGTTAAAAGTCTGTGACCAGCTGGTCATGGACATTAGTGTCAGTTGTCTGCTTTTTAAAACATAGTCGGTGGTTAGGACAGGGTTAATCTCCAAGCCTTCCCACTGAGACTGAGCCACCAAGTGGGAAGAATATGATTAGGCAGAGTGGCCTGGGTATACCTGATTTATAGTGATTTGTGACAAATTAATTTGGAACAAATCAAATTTCTTGGAGAACTTAGGCAAATTGCATACCTCCCAACCATCCTGGATCCGCCGGGACAGTCCCGGATTTCAGTGGCTGTCCCAGTACAGGGGAGGTATGTCCCACTCTCTGGCAGCTGTCCCTGTTTCCATAGGAAACAGAGACCGTTGCCTGTAATGATGAAGCAGAGAGCAGTCGTCGGCATCGGCTCCCTGCTCCATCATTCGTCCCCCCTGCAAGCTCTCCACACCTATGGTCTGTGCGGTGGGCAGGGCCGGCAGTCAGCCTTCTCTCCTCCACAGACCAGAGCAGTCGATGTCCTGCTGCTGCTGCTAGGAACCAGGTGAGTATGTGGAGTTTATTTTTTTAACTTTCTGTTAGAGGGCACATAACAGGGCATATTACTGGGGGTACAGCTGGGCAAAATTCCGTGAGGGGGCACATAACTGGGCATATTACTGAGGGCACATAACTGGGCATATTATTGTGAGGAGGCACAGCTGGGCATATTACTGTGAGGGGGCACATATCTGGGCATAACTACTGTGAAGGAGGCACAATGTGGGCATAAATACTGTGTGGTGGGGGCATTTAGGGGGCTGGTTGAGATTAGGCCTATAGTTGTGTTTTGGGCGGAGTTAGAGGCGTGGCCTAGTCCAGAAAAACATTGTGTCCCACTTCGTTCGTTTTGAAAGTTGGAAGGTATAGAATTGGCCGAATCGAACTTTTCAAAACTTCACTTATTTCTAATTATAATTGTGCCTTACATATTTATATATAAAATTCTCCAGTGTCTGTCTCACTAAGATTAATATATACTATAACTAAGTAAATATAAGGAAGAGTGTAGGACAATGATATATGAAGAAAATAACCCTAATGCAGTATAAAATGTATTGAATATGTCTAAACTGATATGTGTAATAACAGAAAATAGTTTTTGAAATATATTTCCTACTTTTTGCCTGTTTGATGCAGTTACATATAAAGGCTTTGTTACTGTACATTTACTACATTTATTAGAATCTCCAAGGCCATTGACATATTTACCCGACTCCATCCTCGTGGTAGTTTAGACAAGATGGAAGCACAGATGTCTTGAACCTCTGACAGCTTGGGTATATAGATGTCAGCAGAGCTAGGCAAAATCTCTGGTAGAGTCAATGATAAGGATCGGGGACTTGCAAATGTAACTGGTTTCACACCTTATCAGAAAACACATAAAATTATCTACACATACTGGGATTATGCTTTCTATAGGGTATGCATACAAGAATGTTAGAGGATATCTGTGTCTTCCATTAAGTTTAGCCTGGTTTCTGAAATTCTATAACTTCTTTCCTCACCCTGGGCTGAATTATAAGGACAAGCAGGGTGATTCTCCTGGGTCCTCAACAAGCTAGTGGTATGAGGAGCGAGCCACCAACCTCAGTTTCAACAATCAATCAAAACAGTTTATGAACTACTAAAATGTCATCCAATAATTGAAAGGTTGCAGACAGCCCAAGAGTTCATGCTTAAAGGGGTTTTCCGAGATTTTAATATTAATGACCTATCCTCAGCATAGGTCATCAATATCAGATCGGTGGGGATCCAACACCCAGCACCCCTGTTGATCGGCTGGTTGAAGAGAAGGCCGCGCTCTGTGCAAGTGCAGTCTTCTCTTCCGTGTTTTTCTGTATGCCGTTGCAACAACATCAGTGAGTAGGTGTAATTACAAGCTGTCCCTTTCCCACTTCTATAGGACGACTTGTTCCTATACATCTGAATAGAAACGAACTATCCCATAGAAGTGAATGGGACGGCTTGTAATTACACCTGCTCATCGATGTGATGTTGACGGCGAGCAGGTAAACAATGAAGGGAGGGCAGTGCTCGCACAGAACGTGGTCTTCTCTTCAACCAGCTGATTGGCGGGTGTGCCGGGTGTCAGACCCCCGCCGATCTGATATTGATGACCTATCCTGAGGATAGGTCATCAATATTAAAATCCCGGAAAACCCCTTTAAGTCAGACACATGGTGTATCTACACGGGGCAGAGTGCTAAACAAGCACCAATTAGGCCCACATTAGCGTTCTTCTGCCTGGTGTAACGGCTTATTGATATGATATACCACAGAGTATGGCATAAGGGCCAAAATGTGAAGAGACAGCAATGTAGACCTATAGAGTCTTTTACCCACTTTACTGCAGTGTGTGGTTATAAGGATAAGTTAACAAGTAAAGTTCATACAAATAAATGACAGGAAGTGTACCGATTGTACCTACCAAATATTAATACTATGAAAGTTAAAGGGAGTCTTTCACGCAGATTCACCCTATTAACCAAATAACAGTGTTATGTCCACGGCATCCCCCCTATTAAAACTGTGCTTACCGTTAGTTCCTTGCTGGCATCGTTGTGCAGAAAAACACTTTTAATCCATATGCAAATGAGGCTGTGAAGGTGCCTAGGGGTCATTTTCATATGAAGCCACTCCCCCTCCGCCGCGTCTGCCCGCCCTTAGTCTCTGCTCTAACCTCCCTCCTCCCGTCCGTAATCCTGCGCATGGGCCGATGAACGCGATAACGCACGGTAAACTGCGATGCCCCGGACCGACTGTGCTCGTTCATCGGCGCATGCGCAGGATTACGAACGGGAGGAGGGAGGTTATGACCCAGGGGCCTGGGCACCGGCCGTTGTAACGCCGCCCCTGGGCACCTTCACAGCCTCATTTGCATACGGATTAAAAGTGTTTTTCTGCACAACGATGCTAGCAGGGAACTAACGGTAAGCACAGTTTTAATAGGGGGGATGCCGTGGACATAACACTGTTATTTGGTTAATAGGGTGAATCTGCGTGAAAGACTCCCTTTAACACTGCAATTTGTACCTTTCTGAGATGTTGGTAAAGATTTTGCACCATATCGCCAGGGCTCTTGTTTGAATCCATAAAGTTGGCCAAGCTTTGAGATAACATAACCCTGTTCACCGAATGGAACCTGAACAAGACGTTGTAAAGTACAGGCATGAATATAGACATGTCTAGTGCTGTATACTGTGGCAATGTACACTGCACAGTTATTACCGTTGGAGAGGGGTGCACATGGAAAGCTTCTGGAGAATCTAATGAATACTGAGGAATGGATTCCAGGGCTTGTGTCAGCAAAACAGGATTTGAATCCGGATTAAAGAAAGGTGATGGAATTCTGAATTTTACTGCAAAATGATATAACAGAAGTAATAGCAATGAGCAACTTTATTTATCATGACTGCAATTAAAACCTTCCACCAGTGTAATATATGTGTATACCTTCACATATCTCACTAATGCTGAGCTGAACATTACTACTTGTATGTTAACACATATTTGACTTAGGCCTATTGCACACGACCGTATAGCTTTTTCAGTGTTTTGCGGTCCGTTTTTCACGGATCCGTTGTTCCGTTTTTCGTTTCTGTTGTGTTTCCGTTTTTCCGTATGGCGTATACAGTAATTACATAGATAAAATTGGGCTGGGCATAAAATTTTTAATAGATGGTTCAGCAAAAAACGGAACAGAAACGGAAGACATACGGATGTATTTCCGTATGTGTTCCGTTTTTTTTGTGGACCCATTGACATGAATGGAGCCACGGAACGTGATTTGCGGGCAATAATAGGACATGTTCTATGTTAGAACAGAACGGAAAAACGTAAACGGAATGCATACGGAGTACATTCAGTTTTTTTGCGGAACCATTGAAATGAATGGTTCCATATACGGAATGAAAAAAACAGCCAGTAAACGGGAAAAAAAAACGGCCGTGTGCAATAGGCCTTAATTACATTTTACCTCATATGGCCTGTCCTGAGAATACGCCATCAATATCTAATCGGCAAGGGTATATCACCCTGCCGATCAGCTGTTGCCGAGTAGGCCCCGCTCCAGAACGACACATCCGCGGTGTAGTGGTCCGAGCTGGTTAGTGTAGGGCTGCTCACATTCACTTCAATGGGAGCAGTGCTGCATTAATCATCCCCATCCACTACATGGAGGTGTGTAGTTCCGATGCTGATAGTGGAGGTGTGGTGTGTCAGATATCAATGGCATATCCTGAAGATGGGGTTTTCCTGGATTTCTATACTGATGGCCTATCTTTGAGATATGCCATCATATCTGATCAACGGGGATCTGACAACCCACACCCTCACTAATCAGCTGTTCATAGTAGCTCCAGCTTTGGGACTACTATTAGCATGTCCCTTTAGATATTTGTAGGACACAGAGCATTAGTATGTCCCTTTAGATATTTGTAGGACACAGAGCATTAGTATGTCCCTTTAGCTATTTGTAGGACACAGAGCATTAGTATGTCCCTTTAGATATTTGTAGGACACAGAGCATTAGTATGTCCCTTTAGATATTTGTAGGACACAGAACATTAGTATGTCCCTTTAGATATTTGTAGGACACAGAGCATTAGTACGTCCCTTTAGATATTTGTAGGACACAGAGCATTAGTATGTCCCTTTAGATATTTGTAGGACACAGAGCATTAGT
Source organism: Bufo bufo (assembly GCF_905171765.1). Lineage (NCBI taxonomy): Eukaryota > Metazoa > Chordata > Amphibia > Anura > Bufonidae > Bufo > Bufo bufo. The sequence continues at coordinate 292,635,363 of NC_053392.1, read as the reverse complement.
ATGTCCCTTTAGATATTTGTAGGACACAGAGCATTAGTATGTCCCTTTAGATATTTGTAGGACAAAGAGCATTAGTATGTCCCTTTAGATATTTGTAGGACACAGAACATTAGTATGTCCCTTTAGATATTTGTAGGACACAGAGCATTAGTACGTCCCTTTAGATATTTGTAGGACACAGAGCATTAGTATGTCCCTTTAGATATTTGTAGGATACAGCGCATTAGTATGTCCTTTTAGATATTTGTAGGACACAGAGCATTAGTATGTCCCTTTAGATATTTGTAGGACACAGAGCATTAGTATGTCCCTTTAGATATTTGTAGGACACAGAACATTAGTATGTCCCTTTAGATATTTGTAGGACACAGAGCATTAGTATGTCCCTTTAGATATTTGTAGGACACAGAGCATTAGTATGTCCCTTTAGATATTTGTAGGACACAGAGCATTAGTATGTCCCTTTAGATATTTGTAGGACAAAGAGCATTAGTATGTCCCTTTAGATATTTGTAGGACACAGAACATTAGTATGTCCCTTTAGATATTTGTAGGACACAGAGCATTAGTACGTCCCTTTAGATATTTGTAGGACACAGAGCATTAGTATGTCCCTTTAGATATTTGTAGGACACAGAGCATTAGTATGTCCCTTTAGATATTTGTAGGACACAGAGCATTAGTATGTCCCTTTAGATATTTGTAGGACACAGCGCATTAGTATGTCCTTTTAGATATTTGTAGGACACAGAGCATTAGTATGTCCCTTTAGATATTTGTAGGACACAGAGCATTAGTATGTCCCTTTAGATATTTGAAATTGACGGTAACATACATTTAGTGAGTTCGCTGTCTTTCTTCATAGTATTTGGGCTGATCCAGTAATCAGTCATTGATGTCAAAACTGTCATGTCGAATTCATCTGCAACATTGCGCCCATAAATTACCTGCAAGAAAACACCATGCATTCGACAGTGAGCACAGTTACCATTGACTCTTTTCTGTGCAATGTTAGTTCTGCAGCTGCCTTCAAAATTGTGAGAGATATGACAATTTTAGTTTGCACATGCTACTTTCGAATACTTAACTATTTTCAATTCAGGACAGTTAGGTTCATAACGACAAAATAGCACGTAAGTACAAATTAAAGGGGTTTTCCAGAAGTTCAGTATCCGATGGGTTGGGCTCTCACCCTCGCTGATCAGCTGTTTAAAGAGGCCACAGTGATCCTCTTCCCAGGTCAGTGATGTCATGTTTCTTGATCACATGGCCTATTTGCAGCTCATTCCTATTGAAGTAAATGGGCTTGGGCTGCAATACCAGGCACAGCCACTATGCAATGTACAACACTGTGCCTGGTAAGCTGTGAGGAGGCTGCAGCGCTCACAAGAGGGACACAGCCTCTTCAAACTGATCGATGAAGGTGCTGGGAGTCGGATCCCGATGATTGGATACTAGTGAGTTGATGCTGAGTATAGGCCATGATTTTTTTTAGAACACCCCAAAATATCTGAAACTAACAATAAAATTTACATACTTCTGAGAGTAGATATCTCACAGCAGTCCAGGATGGAAGTTTTCCTACATTCTGAAGGTCATCTTTAAATTCACGCTTCAAGACCTCAATGCTTTCCTAAAAATAATGCAAAAACAATACAATGAAAAGTATTCATTGTTAGAATTGCTTCAGACATATTTATCTATAAAAGAATCTCATTTTATTTAAAGCTTCTGGCCTACCCTACATCTGTAGACATTGGGATTGTGCAGCTGAAAGAGAGGAGTTCCAGCTGTCAATTGGATTCCCATAGAGAGAACAGTGCAGGGCTACCATCAGGGCAATACTAGTGGACCTGCAGTCGTGGGCACTTTGCTGTTGGGGGTCCCAGGCCCAGCCACTTTGGGTCTGTTAGATCGTCAGCCTCATTAATATTAATTTCAGTGCAGTGAATAGTAATGAAGTTGTTTGCCCATATTCTTTAATGGGTTGGTAGAGAGTCCCTCTCCCAGCACACAGACATTTGCTAAACACATTTGTTTACAGATTATGGCAGAAAAATGTAGCTTTTGTTTTCCAGCTTTTCTCTTACCATAAAAATAGCTGGAAAGTAAAAGCTAAGTATTTCTGCTATAACCTTTAATAAAGAAATCATTTTACAGGTCTCTGTTGGGAATCAAGCCCTAGAAGACATCAACACAATTTCTATCCGCTCCTCGCGTGTTAACCTCGGCGACATGTCAATGGCTGTAAACAAAGAGAAACTTGTAAATAACTCATGAAAGAATAAAGTTACGTTAAAACCAAGCACACCATTGTTTTTCTTGTGAAATTCCCAATAAGTTTGATGTGTCACATGACCCTCTTCCTATAGAAAAATCAAAAGTTGGATTCAAAATGGCCGACTTCAAAATGGCCGCCATGGTCACCACCCATCTTGAAAAGTTTTCCCCCTCACATATACTAATGTGCCACAAACAGGAAGTTAATATCACCAACCATTCCCATTTTATTAAGGTGTATCCATATAAATGGCCCACCCTGTATATTTATATAATAATTTCTTCCAATATTGACATACAAAATGGTGAACAATTTTTTTTATGGTGATCGGTTTTTAGACGAATAGATAATCATTTAGGCAAATTAACAACTTGATCGCATTTAGCAAGTTGAGGTATATTTACACAGCCCGAGAATCAGGCAGATTATCAGGAACAGTCATTCCCAACAATCTTCCCATGTAACTGTGCCACCAATCACCTGATGAGCGAGCAAAATGTTTGTTCATGGGGTGATCCTGTCATTCATGCAAGCACCACCAATCATGGCTTCTGGACAGCAGATCGTGTGCTCTAAACAGCAATCTGCTGCTCAGAAACCATGATTCTGTATGAGGACGAGGGATCGTAATAGCAATTCCTCATACAGTGAAGGAGATTGCTGCATATAAATGCAGCGGTCTCCTTCACTAAACGAGCAGTCAACTGTCGGGAATAAACGCTTCCTTCCCAACATTCGGCTGCTCACTCAGCCCATGTATATCCGGCTTTAACACCAATGACAGACCAGCATTTTTATGCAAAGATTATCGTGTACAAATTTTTTTGCATGTGATCATTTACTCGCTTAAAGAGTCACTCTATTTTTATACAATTTCATTTTACTAGAGAATGGTGTAACTAGCACATTTCTAAATCACTTCATTTAACCCCTTCCCGACATGTGACGTACTATTACGTCATGGAAGTCAGTGACTTCCTGCATTTTGACGTAATAGTACATCATGTTGATTGGGCGGGCATGCCTGATCACTGCAGGGGTGTGGCAGTCCCTGATAGCCGGGCCCCTGCTGTATCCACCGACATTGCTGTTTACAGCGATGCCGGTAGATTAACCCCTTCTATGCCGCAGTCCGCGCCGACCGCGACATGGTGGGGGTTTTCTGCTGGTGAGGGAGCCCATCGAGTCCCCGCGCTGCTGTGGCAAGGACTCGATGGGTGACAAGGCAGCACGATGCCATGTAGAGGCTGCTCCATGCCTTGCATGGCATCGGGACCTGCCTTCTACGGGTGCCGAGTAGATCTAGCCTCAGGCTGGGTCTCCTAGGCAACCTGTTAGTGTATTACTTTGTGTACTATGCTAACAGGCAATGCATTACAATACAGATGTATTATAATGCATTGCAGAGGGGATCAGACTCCCAGAATTTGAAGTCCCAGAGTGGGACAGAAATAAAAAAATTTTTAAAAAAAGTGTTCTGAATAAAAAAAAAGTTTCAAGTAAAAAAAAAAAAAAAAAACGCCCCTTTCCCCAGATTTCATAATAAAAAATAGAAGAAAAAGGAAAAACACACATATTAGGTATCGCCGCGCCTGTAACGACTGGCTCTATAAATGTATCACATGATCCACCCCGTCGAAAAACACCATAAAAAATAAAAACTTTAAAAAAAAGCCATTTTTGTCACCTTACATCACAAAAAGTGCAACACCAAGCGATCTAAAAGTTGCATGTCGAACAAAATGGTACCAATAAAACCATCATCTCAACCTGCAAAAAATTAGACCCTACATAAGAAAATCGCTCAAAAAATTTAAAAAATATAGCTCTTAAAAATATAGCTCTTAAAAAATGAGACATTAAAACATAATTTTTTTCTTTCAAATATGCTATTATTGTGAAATAAAAAAAATAAAGTATACATATTAGATATCTACGCGTCTGTAACAAACAGCTCTATAAAAATATTGCATGACCTAACCCCTCAGGTGAACACTGTAAATATAAACTGTCAAAAAAAGCCTTTTTTGTCACCATACGTCACAAAAAGTGCAACACCAAGCGATCAAAAAAGTGTATGTCCCACAAAATGGTACCAATAAAACCGTCACCTAATCCCGCAAAAAAATGAGACCCTATATAAGAAAATCGCTAAAAAAAAAAAACTATATCTCTCAGACTATGGAGACACTAAAACATTTTTTGGTTTCAAAAATGCTATTATTGTGTAAAACTTAAATAAATAAGATAAAGTATACATATTAAGTATTGCCACGTCCATGATCTGCTCTATAAAAATATCACATGACCTAACCCCTCAGGTGAACGCTGTAAAAAAAAAAAAACTGTGCCAAGATTAACAATTTTTTGGTCACCCTGCCCCATAAAGTGTAATAATGAATGATCAAAAAAATCATATGTACCCAAAAATGCTACCAATAAAACTGGCACCTTATCCCCTAGTTTCCAAAATGGGGTCACTTTTTGGAAGTTTCTACTGAAGGGTGCATCAGGGGGGCTTCAAATGGGACATGGCATCTAAAAACCAGTCCAGCAAAATCTGCCTTCCAAAAACTATATGGCGTTCCTTTTCTTTTGCACCCTGCCGTGTGCCCTTACATCAGTTTACGACCACATGTGGGGTATTTCTGTAAACCGCAGAATCAGGGTAATAAATATTGAGTTTTGTTTGGCTGTTAATCCTTGATGTGTTAAAGAAAAAAAATGGATTGAAATGGAAAATCTGCTAAAAAAGTGAAATTTTTAAATTTAATCTCCATTTTCCTTCAATTCTTGTGGAACACCTAAAGGGTTAACAAAGTTTGTAAAATCAGTTTTGAGTAACTTGAAGGGTGTAGTTTCTACAATGGGGTCATTTATGGGGGGTTTCTACTATGTAAGCCTCAGAAAGTGACTTCAGACCTGAAATGGTCCTTAAAAAGTGGGTTTTGGAAATGTTCTTAAAAATTTTAAGAATTGCTTCTAAACTTCTAAGCCTTCTAACGTCCTAAAAAAATTAAATGACATTTAAAAAATTATGCCAACATAAAGTAGACATATGGGGAATGTTAAGTAATAAATATTTTATGAGGTATCACTTTCTGTTTTAAAAGCAGAGAAATTCTAATTTTTGGTAAATTTGGGATTTTGTAATAAATAAAGGTGAAATATATTGACTCAAATTTATGACTATCATGAAGTACAATGTGTCACGAGAAAACAATCTCTGAATGGGTTAGATAAATAAAAGTGTTCCAAAGTTATTACCACATAAAATGACACATGTCAGATTTGCAAAAAATGACCTGGGCAGGAGTGCGAAAACTGGCCCAGGGTAGAAGGGGTTAAAAAATATGCCTGCATCCACCTGAAAAAAAATCTGTAAAATTATGGCCACTTGGGGTTTTACGTCCACTTAATTTGCAGTCCACTGTCTGTTGTTAAGCCAGATCCGTCCCTAATAACAGAGACACAGAAGACAGCTCACAGGAAATGGGGGCGTGTCAGAGCTAGCTAGCTGAGACCATGAGCTGTATTCAAGGGCTATATCAGTGTGATTGAATGAATGTGAGCTAGTGAAGGTTGCAGCATTCTGGATTCACAGAACTCATGTTCAGCAAATATTACAGGGAGGGAGAAAATCCCATGCACCAAGTGTGAACCTAAAAGCAGGTTGCAAACTGCCTACTGGGAGACTGACAAGGAATTAAGTAATGGAGGTGGCAGTGTGAAACTTAGGGAGTCATTTATTAACACCCGCGTTTTAGACGCCTGTAGCCCCTACATAACTTTGGCGCATTCAGCGCTGCTTCTAAATGAAAGCCAGCTTCTGAGCTGTCTTATATTTAGACAGACTGTTTTCTACGGCTAAACCAGATGTAGAAAATGATGAATGAGATAGGCCTGCCGGCCTGTCCCCTTCCCACTCCACGACCACTTTTTTAGACCTGGCATGAGCGGGGAAAAGTCACAGATTGTGGCACAACGGTTAATATAGGTGTATTTCAGGTTAACAAAATGACCCCCCTAGTGCGTTATTTTTTTATTTTTATTTTTTTAAGTCAAGGTGACCACTAACATGCCAAAATTACTTTTCCTTTTTAAAAGTGACCATAGCCCTGAACGCAGAATTGGAACACTCTATGATGTCCTGAATGGTTTCCATCTGCCCGTACAGAATGACTGACAGCGTTTACTGTATGGGATGAGGGAATCCAGACTTGCAGGACTCTGATGAGATGCAAAGTCAAATAAACATTTCTTTTCCAATAATCACAGCTCTATTATTAATTGAAGAACTGGGACATAACTTGTATATTGCTAATCTAAAGGCATGAAGTACATTTACACATACCGTTAATTCTGCCCACCCAAATCGCATTGCATCTGGACAATTCCAGCCTGCTAGGGCACCATACAATGTTCTGATGCGAGTTGCACAATGCAAGAAACAAAGATTGTGTAGTAGAGCTGGCCATTCTGGACGGGAACTTGAAACTAGCGTCTCCTGGTTAACTAACTTCCAAGAATAAATGATTCCACGCCTTATATTCTGTAACGAAAGAACGCGTAAATTGTAAGACAAAAACAAGAAATCACAAAGGGAATTTATCATTTTAAGGCCTCATGCACACGACCGTAGTTCTGGTCCGCATCCGAGCCGCATTCACTTCAATGGGGCCGCAAAAGATGTCTGCATCCGTTGCTCCGTTCCGTAGCCCCGCAAAAAAAATATAACATGTCCTATTCTTGTCTGTTTTGCGGACAATAATAGGCATTTCTACAATGGGCCTTCCGTTCCGCAAATTGCGGAAGGCACAGGGGCGGCTTACGGTTTTTGCGGACCGCAAAAAACTGAACGGTTGTGTGCATGAGGCCTAATTGCGCTATTTTCTGCTGTTAAAAAAAGGCAAAAATTTTGGCACATACCATTTTTGTGTTTTTACGTTTCTCTTGACATTTTTTAAAAGTAGCCATGGTTAGCTATATTAATTACCTTATGCCAGATTTATCAAGTACGATTTTTTTTTTAAGCGCAATCTTACTGTGGATGGGTGGTATAAAAAATTTCACTAAAAATACATTTGGAAAAAATAACATTTAAAATAAATAACTATTAAATGTGTTTTAAAGCACCCTCTTAGCACGTTCACTCCATACTGACAGATAATTGGCTGTCAGGTGATCTCATATACACTGCTGTGTAACAGTAAATTTGATTGGTCAGAGCCCTCATGATTTTGTGGACACCATTTAATACTACTCACAGGGGTGGACTGGGAATTTAAAGTGGCCCTTGAAAAAAAAAATCTAAAAGTGGCCCCATCTTGTAAGCGGGTCCAAATTTACAGAAGGAGGGGAAACAGAAATAGGCAGGGCCAGCAATACCATAAGGCAGAACAAAATACCACCCCAGCAGAACCAAATACCACAGTGCTGCACAATATACTGCCCCAGTAGGACTAAATACCACAGTTCAGCACAAAATACTGCTGCCCACTCCACAGTATGACGGTATCATCATCCTGAGGCCGGCAATATAGTTTAATCCAGGAGGACACCTGCGGCCACTGGTCATGTTCATAAGTGCCTGATGCTCCTACATTAATTAATACAGAGAGCATTAGATCTTTAAGTATCTGGCCAGCAGCCATGAGGACAGCTTGGGAAGCCCTATGGGCATTGGCCCACCAGGAAATGTCCCTGTAGTATCCATGGCCACTCCGCCCATGACTAGCTGTGAAGTGGCATCAGATTTATCCATCCCTAGGACAGAGAGGTTGTCCCAGGGGTGGATTGGCCATAGACACCTTACAGGGAAATTTCCCGGTGGGCTCATGCCCAGGGGGCCGCCTGGGACCTCCACAGTCGGCTAGTAAAAGTTTTTGGGGATGTATTTTGTGCTGCTGGCAGTATTTTGTGATGGACTGTGGTATTTGGCTCTGTTGGGGTGGTATAATGTGCCACAATATGGTATTGCTGGCCTTGCCATCCATCAATTTGGACCTGACTACAAAACGGGGCCACTTTTAGTATTTTTTCCAAGGCCACTGTAAGTTCCCAGTCCGCCCCTGGGTTGTCCTGATCTGATAAGGAAAGTAATTGTTTACTTCATTGGAAAAAAAAAGCACAATTGCATATATTTATAATTAACCATTTACAAATACACATCTTGCTGTATGCTCTTGCCACATTTCCCTTTATACTTTCATCTTTTATCCTCATTTATCCTTTCAAGGGTGAAAGCAATAGAGCTGCATCATCATCACCCTAAGGCCTCATGCACACGACCGTTTTTTTTGCGGTCCGCAAAACGGATTTCCGTTGTTCCGTGATCTGTGACCGTTTTTTCTTCCGTGGGTCTTCCTTGATTTTTGGAGGATCCACGGACATGAAAAGGGAAAAAAAAAACTAAGTCAAGTTTGCATTGAAAATGATAGGAAAAACGGACACGGGACACGGATCACGGACGCGGATGACTATATTGTGTGCATCCGTGATTTTTCATGGACCCATTGACTTGAATGGGTCCGTGAACCGTTGTCAGTGAAAAAAATAGGACAGGTCATATTTTTTTCACGGACTGGAAAAACGGATCACGGACGCGGAAGCCAAACGGTGCATTTTCCGATTTTTCCACGGACGCATTGAAAGTCAATGGGTCCGCGAAAAAAAACGGAAAACGGAACAACGGCCGCGGATGCACACAACGGTCGTGTGCATGAGGCCTAACTATTCTGTCCTGTTAACAAAAATGCTCCCCCTAGAAAAGGGACGTTCAGTAATTATTGACAATCAAATTGCCAAGATACAAGCAAAATGTCAGCTTTTTGTCAAATTAAAATATGGTCTATCTATCATATAAATCTTGAAGTCAAATATAAGTATCTGTCCTGCATTACTGAGGTGCAAGGCACATTGTATTTTGTCTTTACCATTGGCGTGTCCACAATAGTCCTCACAGTGTAATGCAGCAGTGGTGTTGGCAGATCTTCTCTAGCTTGCACAGAAAGCCACAGTCGAAAGTTTTTGTCTGGATTCTTATTCGACTTTAGAATTTCTCCAAATGACATCATTAATTTGGCAGAATTATGGATGTTCTCTATTAGCATCCAACTACCCTGTAGGTTAAAGCATTCTGTAGTTAGTACATTTAATGCAATCATTACTCTTTAGCTTCATTCTGCAATGGAAGGTCTATCGAGTTCTCAATGCAGAAATGTCCTAGTTCCATTCAAAATTCATGTTTGACGTCACAGTGTGTGCAATTATATAATGACATTGTGAATGGAAACAATAAAAAGTGGCCAATAGAGGTGAGACTAAGCAACTTTCTGGATCGGTTCCAGAAAAAGAAACACTGACGTAAAATTTAACCCTTTCACCCCCGGAGGTTTGTTTTTTGCGTTTTCGTTTTGCGCTCCCTGCCTTCCCAGAGCCATAACTTTTTTATTTGTCTGTTCACATAGCCACATGAGGGCTTGTTTTTTGGTGGGACAAGTTGTACTTTCCAATGCCACCATTTTATATTGCATATGATGTAGTGGGAAGCGGGGAAAAAATTCCAAATGGGGTGAAATTGCAAAAAAAAAGCAATTTCACCACAGTTTTACAGGTTTTTTATTTACGACGTTCGATGTGCGATAAAACTGACCAGTTACTTTTATTCTACAGGTCAGTACGAATCCGGGGATACCTTATATGTATAGTTTTTCTTGTGGGGAAAAAACTGTTTTATTTTTTGTCGCCATATTTTGACCCCTATAACTTTTTATGTGTACAGAGCTGTGTGGGGGCTTATTTTTTGCGGGTCGATCTGAACTTTTCATTGATACCATTAGCGCAAGCATGATCATAAAGTAAAACAAAGTTTATGGGTAAGCTTGCTCTAATGTGGGAGGTATATTGAGACTTTCTTTATCAGATTCATGCACAGTATTTGCTACAAGCATTTGGCACTATGCACTTTAAATTTATGAATGTGTCTGTTATCTGAATATACTATGGTGTTTATATTGACCCCTCACAGTTTACATACTTGATATATTGGTATCGTGTCCCTCAGTGGTACCACACTATAGCAGTTGTGTTTTTCATCTTTTTAATGTAATTTACTAAATAAAGATTATTGTTATTTTTATGTACTCTTGGCCATTTAGGGACTCAGTTTTTTTTTTTTAGGTTTATCAGATTTTTATGAGTTGGCTATCTTTTAGGGGCTATTGTCGAGTTCCCAACATTTAGATTGGGCTTATGTTTGTTTTGTTTGTTGGTAACCTATATGTTCTCACTGCTGAGATAAGTCGTTAATAAATACCTCAGACATTGCTTGAATCAAGACATTCTTCGTTTTGTCTTCAGAGAAGCCAATGGGGAGAATAGTCATTTTTTGGTTCTTTGTTTCTGCAAAGTCTTCAAGTAGAGTCCGTGGCAACATACAATCTGCACCATAAATGAGTAACCCTGGCTCATGTGGAGACATCCATGACAGTGTTGTCTGAAGATCTGTGGCTACATCTGATGCATACCTGTAATTATTTCATATTCTCTAATAAAAATTTCTCATATAAGGATACATTCTATATGTTGGCCTATATAAAAGTGGCTGTAGATACATTATTAATCTGGTGATCTTCTTTAGTTGTTATCTTTACAATTGTAGTGCTTGACAATAACTAAGCATTGCAATCATAGCGACATAGGTTTGAATGTGCAAAATTAACCCTTTCACTGCCAGGGGTGTTTGGACATTTTGCACCTTTGGTAGCCAGGACAATTTTTGCAGTTTTGACATTTACAAATAATAACCTAAATTATGAAATAAAAAAATCATACTAACCCCCACCATACCCATATATTTTCTGAAAGTAGACCAAACATCTGGTTTTAAGCCAGATATTTAAAAAAGAAACAACCTATAAAACAGGAATGACGGTCCTTGAAAACTAAGTGAACCCACGAAACCAATGTATTTCCTGAAAGCAGACAGTCTGAAGATTGCAGCTGTCTTGACGGACTGCTGACAAACATTTACACCTAAACGCATATCTATGCAGAAGTTTACACATAGTAACAATGTAAAAATGATATATTAAGGTATGCAAAGCTCATATATACCACAAGTGTATGCTCTTAAAAACACTGAAACAGAGGCCATCATGCACAAACGCGTTAAAAATGTATACTGTACACAGCAAACCGCTTCTAGGTTCCAAAAACCTGCATTTTCTGATAGTGTATAAAAATATAAGGTAATAATTAAAGCACACAACCACCTTCATGCAACATTGCAGCAAACAATGGTTATATAAAGTTTTTACCAAAATTAAAATTTGCGACTAAAACGCATCCTTCTTAGCAAGTCCTTGTGCGGGAGGTGTTACACCCCTCTGAAAAGTGTCTGAATACTGTTTTTTATTTTAAACTACAATAATTGAAAACAACTATTTTTGCTCTACATTGGGAGATATAGCTTTTAGAAATCGAGTGTATATCCAACTCTCACTTGGACCCGTTTCTCAGCACTGTAACTCCAAAGAGTGTTATGACTAGCGCCAGCTAAGATTTTACGCTTTAAAACAAGCCCTGGCTGGTATCTCTAGCTGCTACATAGCCAGAGATCTGGCCATCAGTGGCATGGATGTATGAGATACGGCCTAGGCTACTGAATTTCTACCCTGCACTTGTTTGAGATATGTCCTTGGCAGGGAATGGGTTAAAGTGTCCCTATGGCCAAAAGAAGTAAATTTAGCTAATACTATAGACCCTATATTCTACAGTTATTTTCCAGTACAGATTCCTGGGTAGGCTATTTACTTAGGATCAGGCCATAAGTTGCAAAAACATGATTTGGGACCTCTAGAATGGTAGGGAGCATATAAGTTAGAATTTGGGAATGGGTGGTGCCACTGGCATGCTTGTTCAAATTTGCCAGATTTGTTGGGGCTTGCAGAAATCCATGCCACATGTGAACATAACCTCATATTTCCAATTGATAAAAGGAAACCCTCAGCATCAAAATGAAGATCTATAATTTTAATTATGCATTCCATGTCACATTATCTGTCAGGATCTCACCAATGACATACATTTTTCCAAGTGCAGCACCTATGTAGTTAGAGGCTGATGGTAGTATCCTGTCCATCCTCACAGCTCGCAAAACCATACATTTCTGAAGTGGACTTAGTGCTTCAATTCCTTCAGGCCATTTAACCTGAAAATAGTATAAAACATTAGTGACTTTAATCTATGCATAACTTAAATATATAAAAGACCAATGTGATCCCTGTACTCCACACTGCTTCAACTCTCTTCAGCTTGTTTGGATAAGTGCTTCCTTTGGTGCCATATTCCACTTTTGATCCCCAGATAGTCAACAAGAAAAGATTTTCCACGATACTGGCTTGAAAACAAGGCCAACACTAATAAAGGTTAGGTTTTAACCCATATCCAGTGCCTTGGAAATATTTTGCTTCTTTTAGGGTACATTTAATTGAGTTTGCAGTATACGTTTGGAATACCTGCTGGGAAATATCTCGGTGTATATGGCAAACGTATCCATAGACCCAGCCTGTTCCCTCCAGTTCTCCAGATCCAGTTGTTAAAATTACAACTGGATCGGAGAACCGTGTTACCGGCTTAGGCCCAATCTGGTGCACTGGTGGCGGCAGCTGGAGATGTTCACTTCCATTGCTTCGCGCGCTGCTGATAGTTTAGCTGCTTTTAGTTGGGTGGTATGTGTGTGTAGTGTATATATTATATATTTATGTATGTGTACCATGTATAAAGGTATTTAGTGTATGTGTGTTGCATATATATGGTGTATGTACATTTAAACGTGTCGTGACACCATTTGTCCTCCGTTGAGTAGGGAACCTGTTGTTAAAAATTTGAATCCCATCCCTGCAAAGACCCCCTTTGACCGGCCAAAGGAGTATCCTTTTGGCCTTTCGTGGAGACTGTACCTTTTTATAAATGCGGAAAAGCATAGTTGACTATACTATTCTAAATCAAAGCATTCAATAAAATTAGTATACCTCACAGCATACGTTTTTACCATAGTAGCCTATGGGCAGTGTATTACACTGACTGTACGCCTATGCAGTGGCATACGTTGGAGACATCTGTTTAAAGTATGTGTTGGGAAATACTCCTGGCATATACCTCCTAGTACACTACAAACGTAGTGAGAATGTACCCATAGGCTCTGTCAAACCGTTTGCGTAGACACATAGCTGAGGTTGACTTGATTAAAACACTTTTTGTTTGTTGATCTGAGGCTCCATTCCCGTTATACTTGCTCTTAATATGCAAATTAGGCCTTTTGTGCAATGAGGGTGTCACCATTGCTCTTGTTGCTCAAGCTCCACTCCTTTCTGTGGCCAGCCCTTCCCTCACTGGTTTGATTGACAGGGCCAGGCAATAGCAAAGCATTGAGGGAGTAATGACACAGAAGTAAGCGGAGCTCATGAGCGGTGCTGGTCACTCTAGTGGCTCAGACCGCGGGGGCGCACATAGGCTGGTGCTTTGTTCTATATTGTGCAAGCATGACCACTACAGCTGGATCGCAGGATGGTCGTAACCATGGAAATGAGCAGCATATAATGTTATGGAAAAATGAATCCAGCCAGCAAAGGAAGCAATATGGACACTCACAATACATTAGTAGGTGGCTTGTATTAACTTCCTCTACATAATAAAAGCTATTTGCTGAAGTGAGACAACCCCTTTAAGGCCCCTTTACACTGCTCAACTGAGCAGACGATTATCAGGAAGGAAGTGTTCCTTCCCGGCAATCGCCTGCTCGTCAGTGTAGGAGACACATTTACATGTAGCGATCTCTGACACAGTTTGGGAAGGAGTGTTTAGACGGCACGATCTGCTGCCAGCAAATGATGATTTAGGTGACCACACAAACGATTTTAATAATAAGCGAGCGTTTCGCTTTTTCATTGGGTAATCAACGGCACCTTTACACTGGCAAATCATTGCTAATGAGCGTTCCTACAATTATCTGCCCGATGCTCGGGCAGTGTAAAAGGACCTTAAGTGGCTTATCTTTGTCTGTAGAGATCACTTTACTGCAGTTATCTGCTTATCATCACATATAGAATTTACAATGACATATAACACCTATATAGGTGTTATATATCAACTCCCTCCTGACCTTTGCACAGGTCACAAAGCACACCTAGAAAACTCTCCCATAGAAGTCAATGAGGTCCCCTCCTATCCTTTGTATCTATGGCCCATCGGAAAATAAAAACAGATTAGAAAAAAAAGATATTTGGGACTATTTGGTTTTAACTGGCAGAAAAAATATATGGTGACACCATCCATTTAAATTTGTGAAATTCTGAGCAAAAAATTACCTTTGAAGGATTTTCTGGCTGTTCGCTTTCACAAAATGTTTTCCATGTTAGGTCTTTACTGTCTTTGTACATTCGATCAAAGAGGTCTCCAAACCAGTCAAAGTATATGGCAAGAATCTTTAAAAAAATATAGAAAAAAATGTACTTTCAATAATACATTAGTTGTATCAAACCAGCTTTATAACACATACAGCATCAACTAGTTGATCACATGATTTTTAAAAAAAATTATTTATTGACTAAATAGGTTTTGCTTACACTCTTTAGAGATCGTCATTGAAATTATTTATGGTGTTTTTCTTAAACTCGTTATTATATTTATTTTTCCAGACATGTGATAAAATGTGACTGGTTTGTTTTCTGCTGCTAGGACCACCCTGATCCCATTAGGCTAAATGCACACGATCAGGATTGCGTGCGGAAAATCCGCACTGTAGGTCATGTACATTGTATTCTATGAGAATTTGAAATTCTCAATGCACATGCAGCATGTCAATTTATTTTATTTTTCCTGACCGGATTTTCTTCATTCACTTAGTGAAATCCGCACCAATTGATGCGGACTGACCGCACGGATTTGCCTGCGAACACTTGCGGATTTCAGGAAGATATGCATTTCCTCTACCGATCCTCCACTGATGCTGTTACGACACTGCTTCAAGTCCCTACTGCTCTCCAAGTCTCCAGTTCCTGTCCCAACCCAACACCCTGGAAATGCCAGAAAAGGTCCCTCAGCCAATCACTGACTGAAAAAACTCACTGTTAAGGCTAGTGATTGGCTTAGGGGGCCTTTCCTCGCTGTCTTGAGCATGGACAGGAAGTGAAGGACAGCAGGAAATGCAGTGTTGGAAAAACAGCGCTGGGGGATTGCTGGACAGGAGTAATGTTTTTTTTTATGGGCCTTTTTTGGTGATCTGTGGAGAAAACCAGAATACAAGAATATTCTGAGGTGCCAGCATAGGTTGTTAAACTATCTCTTGGCAAGTGTCTAGCTTAAAGGGATTCTGTCATGAGATTTTACCCCTATAACCTAAACATATGCTCATGTCCGGAGTAATAATAAGAATCCTAAGCTGGCATTATTAAACTTTACTGTGGCTCTATTTGCACAAAAAACAGGTTTTTATAACCTGTCAATCACTCACTTAAGGTGCCCAAGGGGAGGTCCGTTAATACAGCGTGCCCGGCCGCACCCCTCGCCGTCTGGTGCCCAGCGCCGCCTTCCTAGCTCAGCGCCGCCTCCGCAATCCTACCTGTCCCACTGCTCAGCCTGATGCGCTGCGGACTCCTGGCAGCGGCTTTGTTGAGCGAAGTGCGCATGCGCCGGCCTGATGCTGAGCCTAGTGCGCAGGATCTGGCAGAGGAACAGGTAGAATTGCAGAGACGGCGCTGAGCTAGGAAGGCGGCGCTGGGCACCGGACGGCGAGGGGTGCGGTCGGGCACCCTGTATTACCTCCCCTTGGGCACCTTAAGTGAGTGATTGACAGGTTATAAAAACCAGTTTTTTGTGCATATAGAGCCACAGTGAAGCATAATAATGCCAGCTTAGGATTCCTATTATTACTCCGGACATGAGCATATGTTTAGGTTATAGGGGTAAAATCTCATGACAGAATCCCTTTAAATATACTATTGTCTTTCTGTCAGGGCTTTATTGCACATTCAGATAGATTTCCAGCATAAATATCAATGACACTTGACAAGATTTACTAGAAAATTTGTGTAAGCTGACAAGCTTTTTAGTCAATCCTGTGAGATTTCAATTATATTGAAAGATTGTTATGTGCTACAGCACAGATAATTACTACCTAAATCAGCGCTTTCAGGAGTACTAAAATAATCACGCAATATAAAATATATATACGCATTGCTTATCAAGCATGCATAACATTATACTTAGTGTTTGGCACTCGGTCTATGGCACTTAAAGGGATTGTGCCAAAGATTAAACATTTTCCCTATCCACAGGATAGGAGATAAGAGTTTGATTGGTGGGGTCCAACCAATGGCAAACCAATCGTGAGAACGGGGGTCCTGTGTTTCTTCATATGAATGGACTGGAGATCAAGCCACTCCATTCATCTCTATGGGATATCCGTAGAGAAGGCAATCTCTGGAAGTCCCATACAGATGAGTGGAGTGGCAGCACGCATGTTCTACCCCATTTCCATTCATATGTGAAGACACAGGATCCCCATTTTTGTAATTGGTGTGTGACCCAGTAGTCAGACCCTCACAAGTCAAGTTCTTATCCCCTGTCCTGTGAATAAATATGTTTAAAACTTGGCACAGTAAGCAGAGCTCTATGTGGACCAGTGTTCCTCAGACTGAAGAGCCGCAGGTTGGAGATCAATGATGTAAACTCTTGTCTTGAATATAGTTATTTTTTTTCTTTTTAAGGCCTTATGCACACGGCGGTTGTTTTGGTCCGCATGCGAGCCGCAGTTTTGGCGGCTCGGATGCGGACCCATTCACTTCAATGGGGCTGCAAAAGATGCGGACAGCACTCAGTGTACTGTCCGCATCCATTGCTCCGTTCCGTGGTCCGCAAAAAAAAAAATAATGTCCTATTCTTGCCTGCGCTTTGCGGACAAGAATAGGCAGTTATATTAAAGGCTGTCCGTGCCGTTCTGCAAAATTGCGGAACGCACAAGGATGCCATCCGTGTTTTGCGGATCCGCGGTTTCCGGACCGCAAAACACATAACGGTCGTGTGCATGAAGCCTAAGAAAGAAAAAAGTAAAGATAAAATATATTTGTTCCCTGAGGTGTTCTTGCATAGAGATCCAACGCAAGGGCTGCTAGCTCATGGACATCAAGGACTCCAGAACAAGCATGCATCACTGAGTAAGCTAGGGAAGCATAACCTTGGTGCCAGAATTCCTTTAATGCCTTCATAGCATTTTTATTATCTACCTTTATACCAATAATATCACCATGCTATCCCCTTACCTGCACATTTTTAAACTGCTCTTCACTCATCCAGTCGAATGGATTTTTTGCCTGCTGACGTGATTCCGACATCTTACTGTTCATCCCTTGTAGCACTGTGACACATAGCTCTGGAGACATGATGAATTCTCTCTCACCTGCTCTTATTCGTCCTAGTGACTCCTCCACCTAGTAGAAGCATAAACCATATGTTACCCGAAGATTTAACATTTGCAGCACATAAAAATAATTTTTCCTTCAAATGCTTACCTCAAATGCGACAAGTAAGTTGTAAACCATCCTATCCTTTTCCAGCAAGGATCTTGATATATATGAGAATATGTTACTTGTCACACAGGCCACTATTCCTTTCAGTGAATACCTAAAACAAAATGAGAGTCCTACTACGGTAATATATTACAGGCTTCTTTTGCTTTATAATAATATATTTTGGTGTATAATATTTTATATATGTGTTTCCTTTACTTTATGCAGCCCTATAAGACTTTTGAGCATCTGAATATCCAGTGGCTCAGAATCAGATGCTAGGTATCAGATCATTTTGGTGCTAGGTAAACCTGAACAGAACTTGTATCTCATTCTTCTTTGAGGTCAATTTAGAGGAGGGGAAGGGGGGGGGGGTGCTACTGGAGTGTTGGGTCGTCCCCCCTGCAGGAACAATTTGGAGCATCAGTGGTCACCAAGTTGTACTGCACCAAACTTGTATACTGACCAATGTTAAGTTGACAGTGGACCGATGTATTTTGATCAAAATATATACTAAGAACCTCATGTTCATGTTTATGAATTTTGCTTTGCAGCAATGATGTACCTCCCATGGTTGCATACTATGTTACTGCTAATGGCCCTGGGAGAGGGAAGTCCAGCACTGAACTCCTTGCTATCTTCCTGAGATAAAATGACTGCATTGCAATGCAGCTACCACTAGGGAAGTTCAGTGCAAATAGCATTGCAGTCAATAGTAACTGTATAGATTCCTCTGCACTGAGCTCCCCCTAGTGGTGGCTTTAGGCAGTCAGTTTTATATAATAAACTGAATGAGACAAAGAGCTGCATGGGGAGACTTATCAGTGTGTTTATGGCGTAAATGGATTGAGAAATAAGGTGCTCAGCATAAGTAGTATATTTATGAAGTAACTGTTCTACTCATCTGACAGATTTTGGAAAAGGTGGGTAAGGAGGAGGGCGACTTATGTTATTACAATTTTTGAAAATGAAATTTTCTTCTTCTTAATAAAAAAAAACACAAGCTGGTCAGATATCTGGGGCATTGTACTTTGCATTCCACATTGCATGGGAGTGTAATAAAACTGTGAGGGACTTCGGGCCCATATTAAGTTTTACTATAGGTGTCTATAAAACCTGTGGACACCCCTGCTAGCAGCAATAGATCTATGTGTAACATGCAGATGTGTGGTCAATGTATTTTTATTTCTACAGTTGTTCAACCTGGAACTTGGTAAGTGTCTAAACGAGAGTTGCAGGGTATGGGTAAGCTGAACATTACTTTTTTTTTACTTTGTTTTACACCAGAACAGCTCCTTGTAACCTAAGAAGCACTGAGACTGGCAGTTAGGGCTCTTTCACACGAGCGGATGCCGTGCGTGGAATCCGCTGCGTGAAAGAGTGTCAAACCTCGCTCCGGACAACAGAGACACAGAGCATTAACATGATTGATAATGTTCTTTGCCTCTCTGGGATCTTTTTACTACAAAATCACGGTGACAACTTTATCAGACTGTGATTTTGTAGTAAAAAGATCACAGAGAGCCAAAGAGCATTATCAATCATGTTAATACTCCGTGTCTCTGCTGTCCGGAACGGGGCTTGGCTCTCTTTCACGCAGCGGATTCCACACACAGCATCCGCTCGTGTGAAAGAGCCCTTAGTGTAGCACATTAGCAGCTATCACATACAACTACAGATTGGTATTAGGAAGGGGTTAAGTTTCTTCTGCAGTATTAGGCCTCTTTCACATGCCAGTGAAATACGGTTCTGTGCTGTCCATCGACTCCATGGACCATTGACTTTAATGTGTATATTCACACATCAGTGGTTTTCCATGGACCTTAGGTCCTTGGTGACACCAACGAAGCATGCCATATTTTGTCTGTCATTACAGGTCCCTCACACACATTATAGCCTATGGGTCTGTATAAACCACAGACACAACACAGATGCCATCTGTGTTTGGTCCGTTGTTTTCGTGGACCGTTGGTATAAGATGCCCTGGAAATTATTTTTCAGTCTAGCAGTGTCCCTGGAATATGATTGACACAAGGAGGGCAAAAACCGGACACACAAACCAAACACAGAACCTTCACAGACATCTTGACGGATGTCATTGCAGACACGGATGTGTTAAAGAGACCTTATTGAATTGTAATGAGTGGTGACCCACTGACACTAATGACTTTAAGAGGCACTTCAATTATTGTTAGAATTTTTACATTTAGCTTTGTATGCTCTCAGTTTTTGAGTGAGCGTCTTTTTTCTTGAGTTTGCTTGTCACACTGTGCACAGTTCCACATCATTCAAAATCTGGAACTCACCTTTCTGAATGAGCCACCGATACATCAAATAGTTGCAGCAGCTGTCTGTAACTGGTGTCATACATTCTGTTAAGTTCCTGGAGCATTCTCGTAGTGTCAAACATCACAGCACCCCGTACAGCGATCTCACGGAAACCTCCTCTTGCAAGTAACAAGCTGTCTTCTGAGGCAACAGTCTTCATGTACCTATGAAAAAAAGTGATTAAGGTGAACGATTGATATTTTTTCTTTTTCTGTATTTCTGTATTTTTTCTTTACTCTCAAGATGATGCTGCATGTATGGGTTTTTTGGAGAAGTCTAGACTCTACTAGGTCCTTGGTGACACTACTACTATTAGCAGACTCTACTACAGAGAAGACATAGGCTTATTGAACATACATTTCTGTGGCTTCTTCATGCTGCAGTGTCAAGTCTCCCAACTTCTTAGTAACCGATAAACTGTGCAAGAGTGAGTCATGAGTTTGCAGAGTTGCTATTATTTTTTCTTTCAAAGCTGACAGTGTCACCATGTTGTTCAAGCACTCCTGATAATAGATGGGTAAGGCCGTTTGTTAGTCTTTTTTATTTTAATAACACACCATAACAGACAGTTATAAAAAAAAATAACCTGTGTCAGTTGTAGGTGTTCCTCTTTTAGTCTAGGCTTTTCTAGTTCAACAAATCTGTCCAACAGCTGCTCTACTAATCCTTCTCTGTCCTGATAGAAGTACAGTATGGTGCAGAAAGAGGCTACTTCTGGAGGAACTTCTTGTGGCATTTTGGTTGTATGCAGGTAAAGACGGAAAGAAGGGTGGCATTCTACTTCATGTTCCCCCACCTGTAAAAAGTTGGAGAAAATAGCCTAGTTACATTGGTCATTATCCCTCATTTCAGTTTAAAGTGGTTAAATGGAGTCCCGGTTGAACATGCAAGTTGCCACGCCATTCATCTCTATGGGACTGGCCAGGATAACAGAGCACACTGCTCCTTCTGTCCCATAGAGTTGACCACCACTCCATTCATACATGGGTGTTCCATTGGTCTGATCCCCACCGATCAGCCACTTATCACCTATCCTGTGGTTAGATAATATCTTGAAATCTTGGGACAATACCTTTAATACTACATTACAAGCTCTGTACATTACATGCTTTACAGCTATTTTGTTTTATTACATTACATATAAAGATGCATTTGTGACAGCCCATACCATCATTTTGAATGGCAAAATATGCTGTGTAAATTCTCTTTTAGAACGGAGAATCTGCCCAAGGCGAATATCACGAGATAGGTCTTGTATTTCACAATAAGTCAGCAAAAGGGATTGTCCGACTGTCAGGCATGTGTCCATCTCAGAAAGCAGAGTCTGAAAATGATCAAATCACTTTGTTATTTACATGTGAGAGCAAGCATATAATATCTATACTAAAGCTAGCTTAGTCTGTTTTTCTTATTTCTGAACTCCTGGCAGGTCCTAAACACTCATCATAGCTTAATACTTATCAGTTTGTTAATAAGTGAGCTATAATGAGTGTTTATGAGCTGTCAGGAGTTTAGGGCTACAGACTGAGCAATCGGAGCTGTCCGAGGGGGTTTACTATGAACAGAAAGCCTGCTAGTCTGCAAATGCATAGAAACTAACAGCTGTAGAGGGAAAACTGTTAACGTTTTTCAATTTAAAAAAAGGAAGTGTTTTTAAGCCCAGAATGAGTAAAATGCATAATAAAAAAAATGCCCCCAAAGGTGTCCATAGCCTTTAAGCCAGACAGAACAGGTGTGCAGAGGTTCAGTCTGGTGTAACTTACCAGCTCCCACATATTCTTCAAGTTATGTGCACCATGTTAAAACGATGAATGCTACACTAAAACTTAATACTGGTGTACTGCTTGATAGTAAACCAGTAGTGAATATGCCCCTTTGTATAAAATACACACCTATACTTTTCAACAGTACTATATACTGTAAGCACCTTGTAGTACTACGTACTGTATACTGTAAAGAAATATTTTTTATTTTTCATTCTTACATTGTACATTGTTTCAACTGTATCTTCTGGCAAGTGGCCTTTAATCCAGTTAATAGCCTGTCCTGTGGGATCGCTCACTAAGACCCAAGAATTACTGGCTGTTGTATTTGAAAAAATGCATGAATTATTCAAAGCAAGAGGATTTGTTGGAAGGCCCCTCTTCTCCAATGTCTTGATTTCAATCTAGAAAAAAAAAAAAACTATTTTAACTACAGAAAATAGGAACGTTAGCATTGTCTTTTAAACAATTATTGAGTCTCAAATTATAAAAATACATAATTGGGAAACATTAATGGCAACATTTTGCAATAAGTAGATTACCGGAGACTGCATGAACTGAATGAGAGGCAGGTCCTTCAGGAGCGTTCTCTCTGGAAGGGGAAGATCACAGCTCTCACAGACTTTGTACAGCAAATCAGTAACTCTCCTCCTAACATAAAATGCAGCACATAAAAATATTCTTAAATACATTATTTTATATTCTGCATATCATTACTATTTTATGATAACAGAAAAACAGCTCAATTAAAGTCTTTTAAACAGGACATTTAATTTCTCACCTCCCTCCCACACTGAGGGCAGGGCAATATGTGATAAAAGCTGCCGCCAGCAGACAGTTTGTCAGTAGATCACTAATGCTACTTTGCTTCAAATTCTCTCTCCATTCTTGTTCTTGAATTTTCAATCTTAAAAACATTAATGAAAACAGTTAATAGACAGTTAACTAATAGAGTAACCAAAAGTCTAGCTCCCAGATGCTGATATATAAGTGAATGATATAGTATATTATTTGAAATGATGAACTAACAGACCTGTCCAGCGTATTTACAGCTGTCTGAAGCTTCTCCTTGTGTGACTGCAGTTCTTCCTCAAGTCGGTGCTTATGATTGACAGCAGCATCATACTCTTCATGGAGCTTTGTCACCTGTCATTATAAATAAATATTCTATATAAATGGATATTTCAAGTAGTCTATCAACAAGTTGCATAAATCCTGCAAAGCATTTATAAAGTAGCCTATACACAAAGCATAAACACAAAAAAGTGCTAATTATCAGGAGACAATTGTTCCACACAACTAAGTTTTAAGGCCTCTATCTAAAAAGCTGCTAAAGTTCCACACATCCTGATTCTTATTCACAATTGTTTTTATTGAAATTAACTCATTGCTGGAAAACGTAATCGGTCAACTGACCTTCATCAGGCTATCTTACTGCCAAGAGTAGATCAATAGAAGTAAGACAGAAGAGTGGTTCAGTAGAAAGCTATAGAATGCTGATTACAAATCTTATAGTGTGGAAGTTTCACTATTACTGTGTTGAAAACCAAATGGCCTATAAGCACCTCCACTCAAATATCTGGAGTGTTTTGTGTGATCTTGAAATTATCTAAAAAAAAAGATACCTATAGTGAGGGTTCACTTGAGATAGCTCAGGATCTTTTCTCCTACTCAGTACCCTAGCATCAAAGCATCAGTGCTCAGGAGAATGACAGTGCAAAATATTAATAGGTTATACAGAAAACTTACTTATAATAGTAAATAAAAAATTGGTTTAAAGGAAGGGGTTG
This sequence comes from Bufo bufo, assembly GCF_905171765.1. Taxonomy (NCBI): domain Eukaryota; kingdom Metazoa; phylum Chordata; class Amphibia; order Anura; family Bufonidae; genus Bufo; species Bufo bufo. Next base: position 292,611,632 of record NC_053392.1, on the reverse strand, counting down.
TACTCATCAAATAACCATATGGAAAAACTCATGGGTTTTATAAACAGAACCCGTCACATTGATCATGGTGTTTTATTGATATATAGATTTGGAAGAAAAGATTCAGTATAACTTTCTGGTAAGTTATTGTTAGTAGTCCAGTGGGCGGTCCAACTCAGTGACTAACAGCCTTCCCTGTAGGACTGTGAATACAGAGATATTCACTGAGAAGGACCGACCACTCGACAACTAATCGTAGAATAAGCAGGAATTTGATTCAATGAAATACAAGTCATACTGAATCTTTTCACACACATCTGAACATCATTCTGCTCAGCTCCTCCTGCTCTATAATATCCTGCCTGCAGATGAGGCATCATTTTTACTGTGCCAGGTTCCCTTTAAATGGGACTAGCAATTTCCAACTAAGTGTGACAGGGTATTGGTAAAAATAAGTAGTGAAGTCTGTCACCATATAAAATCACCCAAAACCAAAACAATTAAAACAAAATCTAAAAAAAAAAAACATTTTATTTTGATATTCGCTTTAGTTTGTAAAATTTTATTTTAGAATTGTGGTTTTCTGTGGTGCAACATATAGCTTGCATACAAGGAGAGCAAGATATTGATGGAAAATTATGAATTTCTGCATCAAAGATATGTGTTTTATGCATCCGAACTTAATATGAACTGTTACCTCTATTTGGAGAGGAGGAAGATCATCTGCTGTGAGCGCGCTTAGCGTCTGATGACGCAACACTACCGGCTCTTCTTCAAAGCTCTCTGGCATCTGAATAAAATATGCATTTAATTATCTTGATATAGCATTTGGTTTAATATTCAATAAATTGCTGAAAGAATGTTTTGATTAAAGTCTTACTAATTAAACATGCAGTATGAGTAAATTAAATTAAAAAGAAAGGGAAAAAAAATGAATTGTCTTGTACAATACAGAATATATGTAAAGCTTTCTCTCAAGCAAAAAGTACTTTTAAATATACAGTTGTGGATCAAACATCTATTTTATAGTTTTAATGTATTTCTTTTATTTGATTTACTATGTATAGTTACTTTATACATAGTATACAGTATGATGAGTACTTAAGAGTTCAGTGACTTCAAGCACTGTACCACTGCCACCTTTACCACAAGTCAAACAGCTGCAGACAAGGCTTAAATTGCCATATTCCTACGACCAATGTTTTTTGTTCTGCTGCTGTAGCTAAAATGATGGGACACAAGCAAAGGAGCATATTTTCTTTCCGCTTACGTTCCGTTTGTTTTGCGGACCGTATGCGGAACCATTCACTTCAATGGGTCCGCTAAAACAACGGAGGGTACTCCGTGTGCATTCCGTTTCCATATTTCCGTTCCGCAAAAAAGTAGTGCATGTCCTATTATTGTCCGCAAATCATGGTACGAGGCCCCATTCAAGTCAATGTGTCAGCAAAAAATATGGAACGCACACGGAACACATGCGTATGTCATCCGCATTTCATCCGTATTTTGCGGATCCATACTGTAGAAATGCTATGCTCAGCCCATATTGCTCATGTGTTTGGCGATTAATAAGTTACTGTTTCCGTTTCCGATCCGCAAAAAAACGGATCACATACGGATATGTTTTGTGGAATAACGGAACGGAAGAGGACTTAAATCAGAGGAAAAAAAACTCAGATACGGAACAACGTATCCGTGAAAAACAGACCGCAAAACAACAAGGGTCGTGTGCATGAGCCCTTAAGTCTGTTAAAATATTCAGCAAAATAACCCATATATATGAAATAAAACACTGAATTCTCAGAAAATTCTATGAACCCCCTGAAATGAATGTTAGCCTCAGTGCAGCCAAATAGGTAGGTGTTTAGAACATATTTGATAAAATGCAGCTTCTAATATAATTAATATACAGCAGCAACAAATCTACAACATAACATTTTAATTATTTGTGAAAAATACGTGATGGATGATTGACTGCAAACTGCTTATGAATGTATTATTGTCAGTGTAAACAAAATCACTTTCCTTCCTGCCATCTACTTTACTAAAGAGCCCTTTAGGCTACTTTCACACTTGCGTTTTAGCCTGATCCGGTTATTAACTGATCTGGTTGTATTATCTTTAACATAGCAAGGATGGATCCGTCATGAACACCATTGAAAGTCAATGGGGAACGGATCCGTTTTCTATTGTGTCAGAGAAAACGAATCCGTCCCCATTGACTTGCATTGCGGGTCATGACGTTTTGCTTCGCATCCCATGGCGGAAAGAAAATCGCAGCTTGCTGTGGTTTGCTCTCCCGTATGGGAGCGCAACCAAATGGAATGGATTGCATTTTGGAGCATTCCGTTCTGTTCAGTTCCATTTTGTCCCTATTGACAATGAATGGGGACAAAACTGAAGCGTTTTTCTCCGGTATCCTCTGCCGGATCTCAATACCAAAAAAGAGAAACGCTAGTGTGAAAGTAGCCTTACTGAAAATCCACCAGATAATTGCTAACGAGCGTTTATAGGAATCCTTTTTAGTGACTATCTGCCGGTGTAAATGTGCCGCTCGTGATGCTCGTTCATCGCTTAATTGGATCATTTGTGTAGGCCCCTAAATCGTTGTTTGCCAACTAAATCATTGTTTGCTGTGTAAATAGCCTCTGTTGTCGGCAAACAACAAGTCTGTATGGGGATGAGCGATAGCATTAGCGATCTACAGGGGCAGACTGGCCATAGACCTGACGAGCAGGCACTTGCTGAGAAGGAACACTTCCTTCCCGACAACTGTCTGTACAATTGGCCATTGTAAAGAGCCCTTAAGTGTAAGTACCCTGAGGCTACACGCACACAATGCGGATTTTCCAAGTGGAATAGCATGCAGATGTGCTGTGTTTCTGGAAAACAAAGGTTGAAGTCCTCAATGAAAATCTACTGAAAGCATTGACCTGCTGCAGATTTCAAAATCTATACCACAAGTCAATTTATATGTGGAATAACTTCCCCAATGTGAAGATTAAATCTGCTTAGTTCGTACTGTATTACGATGCAAATTTTCTGCATGCAGATCAGTGTGGCAAATCCACACGTAATAAGCAACGGTTGTCTGGTTTCCCATATTGATGACCTATCCTCTGGAGCAGTTGTAGTTACACCACATGCTGCTGCAACTTAAACAGTGAAGCAAACGCATGCGCTGCAGTCTCTTCAAACAGCTGATTGGTCGGATTGTCGGGAGTCAGACCCCCACACATCTGACACTGATGACCTATCCCATGGATTGGTCATTGATATGGGAAATTGGGCAAACCCTTTAAAGAAAGAATGTTGATTTCATCACCAACCTAAAACATTGCCATATACTCACCACTCTTGATTGTGCTTCTTTTAATATGAGATCTTCTTTCTCTTTTTCTAAATTGGACAACTTTTTCTGACATTCCTTGAGCGGTGCACAAAGTCGAGTGTACTCCACAATGGCAACAACAAATGCCACCAGAGATGCTGCATCCTCCGAGCTGTATCGGGCTGTTGCAATAGTAATTCCTCCTCCTTTTGCTTCTTTATTTTTATTGTAATCAATGTGTGAATATTTTTTGGCTGGCGTGATGGACTGGGGAGTTGCATCTGAAAATGTTAATGTACAATTTGAGGTAACAGTCTTAAATATGAGTAATTTGATATAGTTATCTAATAAATAAAGTAATGGTATCAGAATACTCCAAATGTCTCTCAATTTACAACTGTTTATGACTTACACAACAATAAATACTTACAGTATCTTGTCAAAAGGAGAAACATTTCTGTTAATGCTCCTTTGATTTAAATGGCTAACTGAAAAGATGATGACACAATTGCAAGCTTTTGAGACTACTTAGGTTTCTTCATCAGGCGTCTTTCACATGTTTGTACACCAAAGAACACACACTGAACAAAAATATAAACGCAACATTTCCTACATACACAAAAGACCCATTACTCTCAAATATTGTTCACAAATCTGTCTAAATCTGTGTTAGTGAGCACTTCTCCTTTGCCCAGATAATCTACCCCACCTCACAGGTGTGGCATATCAAGGTGCTGATTAGACAGCATGAATATTGCACAGGTGTGCCTTAGACTGCCCACAATAAAAGGACACTCTGAAATGTGCACAGATTTGCCTTATTGGGGGGGGGGGGGGGGGGGCAGAAAACCAATCAGTATCTGGTGTTTTCCACCATTTGCCTCACGCAGTGCAACACATCTCCGTCGCATAGAGTTGATTGCGGCCTGTGGAATGTTGGTCCACTCCTCTTCAATAGCTGTGCGAAGTTGCAGAATATTGTCAGGAACTGGAACACGCTGTCGTATACGCCGAACCAGAGCATCTCAAACATGCTCAATGGGGGACATGTCCAGTGAGTATTCTGGCCATGCAAGAACTGGGATGTTTTCAGCTTCCAGGAATTGTGTACAGATCCTTGCAATATGGGGCCATGCATTATCATGCTGCAACATGAGGTGATGGTCGTGGATGAATGGCTCAACAATGGGCCTCAGGATCTCGTCACGATATCTCTGTGCATTCAAAATGCCATCAATAAAATGCACCTGTGTTCGTTGTCCATAACATACGCCTGCCCATACCATAACCCCACCTCTACCATGGGCCACTCGATCCACAACGTTGACGTCAGCAAACCGCTCACCCACACAACGCCACACACGCTGTCTGCCATCTGCCCTGAACAGTGAAAACCAGGACTCATCCGTAAACAGAATGCCTCTCCAACGTGCCAGACGCCATCAAATGTGAGCATTTGCCCACTCAAGACGGTTACGACGACTAACTGCAGTCAGGTCCAAACCCCGATGAGGATGACGAGCATGCAGATGAGCTTCCCTGAGACAGTTTCTGACAGTTTGTGCAGAAATTCTTTGGTTATGCAAACCGATTGTTGCTGCAGCTGTCCGGGTGGCTGGTCTCAGACGATCATGGAGGTGAACATGTTGGATGTGGAGGTCCTGGGCTGGTGAGGTTACACGTGGTCTGCGGTTGTGAGGCCGGTTGGATGTACTGCCAAATTCTCTGAAACGCCTTTGGAGATGGCTTATGGTCGAGAAATGAACATTCATTGCACGGGCAACAGCTCTAGTAGACATTCCTGCAGTCAGCATGCCAATTGCACGCTCCCTTAAACGTTGTGACATCTATCGCATTGTGCTGTGTGATCAAACTGCACATTTCAGAGTGGCCTTTTATTGTGGGCAGTCTAAGGCACACCTGTGCAATATTCATGCTGTCTAATGAGCATGTGAGGTGGGATGGATTATCTCGGCAAAGGAGAAGTGCTCACTAAGATAGATTTAGACAGATTTGTGAACAATATTTGAGAGTAATGGGTCTTTTGTGTATGTAGGAAATGTTTCAGATCTTTGAGTTCAGCTCATGCAAAATGGGAGCAAAACCGAAAGTGTTGCGTTTATATTTTAGTTCAGTGTAGGAATAATGAGGTAGATGAGACAAGTTATGGAAAGCAGATCAATATTAGTGGAGGAGGAAACAAACAGTTGTAGCATACATAGGATATACTGTAGATAAGGAGTGTGAAAGTTTTATTGTCCTCTAATAGATATCCAGTTCATGAATACGATGAACCCAAGAGGTCTGAATGATCAGTTGCCATACATAAGAGCCCACTCGGTCAAGTTTCCATTTGAAATGAAAACCTTGATACAGATGTAAACAGAGCCTTGGGCGTCTAAACAATGAGATTTTTCTGGGATAAAGCATTAAAATAAATAACCTCATTTTCAATGTGTTTTGAGTTGTAAATGATGAATAATAAAAGAATAATAAACAACAACTGAAAAAGGCCCTTTATATGGGCCAAGAATCCACTAAATAATCAATAACAAGCGTTCATAGGAACGCTCGTTAGCATTATCTGGCGGTGTAAAAGTGCTGCCAATTACCTGATGAAAGAGCGAAACACTCTAATCATGCTCTGCTGCCGGCAAACAATGAGTCTGTATAGGAACGAGCGATAGCATTAGCGATTTCTCCTCCCCATACTGAGGAGGAGATTGCTGGATGTAAATACAGTGGTCTCCTCCGCTGACGAGCAGGCATTTGCCGGGAAGGAATGCTTCTTCCCGACAATCGCCTGCTGTATCGTCCCGTCTAAAGGGACCTTAAATGTGTTTATGCAACCTGATAAGTTTTGTATTTGTTCACTGACATAAGTCCTAAAGCTGAAGTAATAGTTTGAAATGTATTTTATGACATATTTTGCTAATTGTTCTGTCTTTTAGTGACCATGTATTTTATATATTTTTTTAGTTCTGAGCTAATCTTCTGTTAATTACAGCCACTATAAAAATGCTAAATGTATGTATGTATGTGAAAAAAAAGTTGTAAAAGCACATTATTTTCAAATCTAATTTCATACTGTATGTAACATCTGAACATTGTGCCTTTCAATTTTGCAAAAAAAACAAAAACAAACTATCAATCTTTATCACTATGACATGTTCCAATATAAATTATACTTACAAGGAGCAGCATTTTCCAACAAGGATCCTTCACCAGTAACACCATGTGACCCTTCTTTAGCTTTGCCAAGGTAGGCCTCAACATCTTTTAAGGTCTGTTCTGGTAGTCCATCTTCAAGCTTTGCAATCCTGATTAGAAATATGAACACTGTAGACAAGACGTGTAGCAACAGCAATAGCTGAATCTAAAAGCCTAATGTAATTCACCATATCGAAAGGTTTTATGCTTAAACACAATCCATTTCAGGGAAAAACAAAGCAAAGAACAAAGAAAACTGAACATAGAGGAGGAGGACGGGGTATTTACTTCCTTTAAGATTACATACACATTTTAGAAAGCCACAGTAATTTTGACATTCCTGGTATCTACCCAAAGTTCACAAGAAAAGTACAGTAATTTACAAATCTAGCATTTATAGACCATAGCATGCAAATTCACAATTCTGCCTACAGCCCACTACAAAGTACAGAACGGTGGGAACAGAATTAACAAAATGGAAGCAGAACATGGCAGAGAAAGACCTGATCAGAACATTCAGAATGGCAGTTATATGCCATATACAAGCTATTTACATGGAGTTGGTAATACATTTCGCAAACACTTACTGATGTATCATGTCGACAAATTTGCTGGTTTCTCCAATTTGATATTGTATGTTCTTCCACCTTGCTCTGTCAACCTTGTCAGTAGGATCTCTCATACCTAGTTGTTTACATGGACATAATTTGATCTTATTACATATGTGTCATTAGGTACGAAACATAAATTGTCACAAACGTTTGACAGTCAATTAGATAAAGTTGTGCAGATATACTGGATGCTGAACCCGTGGTCTTATGACATCCTCTTTCCCATTTTATACAGTGTTTCTCACCTTTCTTGGATGGAGTTGATTTGCTTACAGGAGAAGGCTGGAGTCTTTTACTAGCTCTACTTTCTGACTTCTCATTTACAGGAGATTTTTGAAGGTCATTAATGTTTTCAGCTGTAGAGAGGCAACTGATCATGACCAATGCCATTTCCAGAATCTAAAGAGAACAGAGGAGTCACATATCATGATGAACTACAACCCATTCTCTTTGGCACTGTTCTATATAATTTTCAGTCACATTTGACAAGTGACCACTGTAGATGACATTTGTTGTAGTAGTAATATAATCAACAGTAAATTATTTTTTTAAACATTTTCTCACCTGAGCAACTAGATATGGGGGATTTTGGCATCGGACGAGTCTTTCAACACACGGTTTGTCTACTTTACTACACCAGTGCATCACCTAGATATGGTAAATAATGGGAGAAAAAAAGACAACTTTCTAAATAAAAGTTTACACTATTCATGTGTAAATACACATTAGTAGAAGACATGAGCGAATCACTCAATTTGATTAGGTTTGGATTCAGACATATCAGTCAGAACATTGAATTTTGGTCCAAATCATTTGTACCTGAATCGAAAAAGCTCCAATTGGCCTGGAAATTTGTGTATGATTGTCATGTTTATACCTTGCCTTGTGCATGTTAGGGGTGTACATGGGAGAATGAGGAATATTTTTTTGACAACAGGAAATGTCAGGCATTTCAGCTTCTATAGGAGCTGTTGCTTATTTTTAGGACTCATGGAAGGATAAATCTACCTTGGCCATACAAATGTCTGCTGAACAACTGAAAAATAAGCTGCTATCAGAACCCTCTGATAGCAGCTTATCTCCTATTAAACAGATCAGTCATGTTGAAGTCCAACATGTTCAATCCCTCCTTTCCCTGACAACCACCATCATATGAAAGCCATGAGGTCCACATATACGCTAGATAGCCAATCCTGCCAAAATTGTCAGATTTTCTAATATACTGATATGGCCAGTTTAGGGGGAGTTCAAACTAGCGTTTCGCTTTCCGTTATACCGTTCCGTTCAAATGCGAATAAAATGGAAAATAACAGAATTGCTATAACGGAAAGCCAAACAGATCACTTTAAAGGCATTCCATTTTAATCCATCCTAATAGAGTTGAATAGAGAAAAAAAAACGGAAAGCAGCATTGCGCCTGGTTTCCATTATTTTGTATAGAAAAAAAGTCCTGCAGACAGGACTTTTGTTTCCTTCCAAAATAAAGGAACTGTGACCGAATGCTGGTTTCCGTTTTTTTGGGTCTATTAACTCTATTAGGATAGATTAAAATGGAATGCCTTTAAAGTGATCTGTTTGGCTTTCTGTTATAACACTTCTATTATTGTCAGTTTGAATCGCATTTGAACGGAATGCTATAACGGAAAGCGAAACGCTAGTATGAACTCCCCCTTTATTTCATTTACCATCTAGCAGAAAAATGATATACTTTATATTTATTGGTTATTTTTTATGTTAAATCAAGTGGTATTTAAGAGATTTTTCATGGCAATACATTCTCTAGATTGTGATACTGTACATTCACTAATAGATCAGTTCTTCGAGAAGAGGCTTTTTCTATTTAAAAGGATAGGCGATAAATGTTGGACCGCTTGAGGTCTAACTGCTTTGACCCCCAGTGATCCTGAGAACGAGGTTCCCTTAGTTCCCTCTCTTTATTGAGCTGTGGTGCACATGTCACTCCTCTGCTCCATTCACTGCTATGGGACTGAGCGCTGTGTATGTCAGCCCGTATATGTGAATGCAGAGGTGGAATGACACGCACACTAACATTACTTTCAGACTGGGCACTCAGGGGCCAACCTTCTTGGAATTACTGGTGGCCACAAAAATCAAAACCACCATTGATCTGACGTTTATTACTTATCCTATGGATAGGTGATGAATACTGTTTATGAACCCATCGTAAACTGGAATTTTTTGAGAACCTTAATGATGACTCAATGGAGGTTTACCTCATTCTTTATGGATCTTTGGTGTTTCTTGAGTTCCTCTAGCTCATCAGCTGCTTTCTCGATCTTTTGCTGGATATCGTGCAGATATGACTTTTTACTTGCCTCTTTCATGCGATAAAATGCTTCATCATATTCATCACAACCATCTAGGATACAAACAGAAGATGTCGAAAGTTCTACTTGTTGGAACGCCAACAAAATTACCAAACACACAGGTCCTTATGTATTAGATTCAAACTGTATTAGTAACAGTTAGACCTGGTTGTATTGGTAGATGTATGATGTTTTATACACTTAGGGGCACATTTATTAAGGCTGGCGTTTTAGACATCGGTCTTAATGAACCCCGAAGCTGGCGGTGGATCCTCCAGTTCTAAATGTAAGCCAGCTTATGGATCTGCATATACTATTTTTTTAAATATTGCTCTGATGAATATTTTAGCTGATGGTACAGTACTAAAAATACAATATCACTCTGATACTAACTGATACTTTAGACTTATGGTTTAATTGAACATGTATTTTTTTATGTTTTTTTATAACACCCTTGTAAGTTTTACAAAGGTAGATTTTGATTGGTAGTTTATAAATTGATAGACAACGAGTAGGCACCTTGAGAGCTACTTTTAGCACCTGTCCTGGGAAATAGGAAAATACTCAGTTGGCAACTGCAGTGCAACTGTATTGAATTGAACCAAAACAGCATGAATTTATAATGTAAAAATTAATAAATAGTTATAAAAGACAATACCATCTTTTAACAAGTCATCATTTTCATCAAAATTGTCCAATTCATTTTCATTTTGTGAAAGGAAAATTTGCAGCGTCTCATCTCCAATGCCTAACAGAAATAAAAATTGTTTTACATAAAGTACATTTGAAAGGCTATTCATTCCAAACAATGCATCATGTTTTTTCAAAAAGGATTAGATACACAGATACATAGAGATAAATAGACACAAAGAGAGATATATCCACATTGTCTATATATACACATACATTATTGACAGGCTACATTCAGATCTCGGTAAACAGATCTGTTAGCATGCAGCGCTTTTCTGTCCAGTAAACTCAATGGACCCCATTATAATCAATGGCTGCTGAGGACAGTGCTTGGCTACTGTGCTGCAGTCTGTAAACAGGCAGAGGCAGGAGGACCGGACCAGTGCCACAGAGAAAGGGATGAGTATAAGATAGTCCTTTATTTTAGACTATTGTACGGCTTGTCTGAGATTTTTATTTATCTTGGTCAACCCCTTTAAAAGTGCTTAGGAGTGAATTTATTATGAGGATAAAATTTGGATACAGTTTTGCTTGTGTCTGGATTGGAGTACTTTGGGCCAAATTTATCAAACAGTGCCCAGTGATAAATCTGGAGTGAAATTCCTTAACATAGCCAACCACAACCACTTTACCTCCCATATTTCAAAACTGGAGTGGGTGGTGTGAATATGCAAAAAGTTTGCACAAGTGACCTCAAAAAGTCACAGAAGTCTTATTTTGCGACTTTTTGAAGACAGAATTCTAGAGGACAGGGTGTCAGAAGAAGATATGTATTGCCTTACTCTAGCTCAACAGAGATCATAAAAGATCACAACCACAAGAAATGGTGTTTAAGGGTTTGCCCAGACTACTCAGGATAGGCCATCACTAGCTGATCAGTGGGGGTCTGGCACTTCACAGCCCTGCCAATCAGAAATTTGTTGTAGATCCATCGCCGGAAGTCTTGTGAACATTGTAGTGGAGGAGCTCGCTACTACAGAGATGCTCCCATTAGTAGCAAGCTCCCTCAACTACAATGGGACGTCTGCTGACGGAGCTACACTAAACAGATGATTGGCGATGGTGTGGGGTCATGAATCCCAGCTGATCAGCTAGTAATTGCTATCCTGAGGATGGATAACCCCTTTAAAATATGGAGAAAAAAACACTAAAAACCTTACCTAATACAGCTTTAAGCTGCTCCAACATAGAAGTCTTTGTGATAAGTTTATCTAAAATATCTGAAACCATGATTTGTGCTTTCTTGTATTTTTCTTCAAGACCACCAATGCTTTCCTGAGTTTTCTTTGCATCCATCCTGGTATTAGTAAGTGTCTCAAGTACATGCCTGTTCACATAAAGAGAAGCGACTGACAGCTAGGTATACACACATACAGTCACTGATATAAATATGCTAAAAATAATATTTCTGATGTACTTCAACATTGCACATTAGAATCCTTACTCTTATACAACGCTGTGTACGGGTGCACGGATTCCCCTGTGGCCGTACTATAAACACTGTACAGGCAGGAGCCAGAGTTGCGAACCAGCCTCAAAATCACAGACACATCTATTTTATTTTTTTTCATGGACACAGAAAAAAAGTCACCTATTTTTATAGACTGTCCAGAAATTCCTGAACGGTTGGCAACCCTGGCAGGAGCTCCATAGCCCAGTACTGCTCCTGTCTGTACCAGCTTTGCTCCGCTAAAGCCTGGCATACAAGTTCTGTGTCAGGCTTTAGCAGAGCAGGCACAAGCAGGAGAGCAATGTCTTCTATGAGCTCCTGCCCTGAGCTCACACAGCAACCCTAATAGTCTGGATGCAGAAAAAGCAGAGATATAAATGGAGAAATTACAGGTAACTATATATCAATCTGCTCAGCTCCTCCTGCTCTATAACCTGCTGCCTGCAAATTGCGCTGCATTTTGTGGTGAAAGATCCTGTTTAAGTGCAAAGTAACAATGCCTGAGGACATAACATCATTGTCAGCATAAAGATCTTCCCAATAAAGGTGTATTCTCACATGACGAATGGCAGCAGTAGTGTGTTGTGTCGCCAATTACTCACTGCCATTTATTTTTAAAACTGAACAGACAAAACATTATCACAAAAAACAAGTTATTTTCTAAAGCATGTGCGATGGTATCATGCCGCACTCTACTAGGGCACATGAGAATACACTCCGAGTTTTATGGAGGCAGAGGGGAGATAAGCAACTGCCAGATATCTCATCGGATGCTCCTGTCTAGAGAAACAACAGAATCAGATAAAAATCCAATCTGTGTGATTTCCTGAATATGTGCAACCATAGGTTTTAGATGGATGTGGATTTTGCTGAAATTGAGAGGACCTACAGACAAATGTCTCTGGGCACCTTTGCATGTAACTTGATGGCCTATAAAATAGTAGTAACAGAACATAAATAACAATTGTCTAGTAAATGGATTATACTCTATTAATCTCACAGAATTTTAAGAAGGATCTGCAGGTCATTTTCACACTGTGCATTGTCATAGTGAAAATTAAAGGTTTTTTTTCAGCTAAACATCACTAGAATAGGTCACAAATGTCAAGTAGTTGTAGGTCGCACCTCTGGGACCTGCTCCTATCTTGAGAAAGGGACCCCTGAAGTAGAGAACACGCTGCGATTGTGCAGCATGCTCTCCATTCACTGCTATGAAACCTCCAAAAATAGCTGAGCGAGTGTGCGACTGTGAATGTGGAGGAAGCCAGGCAAGGGCAGCCACTGCTCCATTCACTGCTATGGGACTTCCGGAAATAGTCAGACCAGCGCTTGGCTATTTTCACCATTCACTTCATAGGCCCCATTCTGGGGGTGGATCCCACACCTGACCTGCACGACATATGTGACATATGTGGCATATCCTGGCAATATGCCACATATGTTTAAATGGGAATACTCCTTTAATATAGTGAACTTTTTTTGCAACCCCTCCTTGGTGACTAAAAACTCTGATCTTTGTAAGAACATTTACACACAGTGGCCAGGATTTACTAATGTCTGCACCTAGAATCTGTCTAAAAAGTTCTGCAAATTAGCACAGTTTTGGTGCAGTTTGGCAGAACTAGGGTTTTACACTTTTTTTTTCCAACTTGCTAAAAATAGGCAGGCTTAGCAAGAAAGGGATGGGACCTAAGGGGTGCTATTTTGTGCCAAAATTGTGCCACAATTCCAATAGTTGGTATAGAGTCAGAGAAAAGTGTCTATCCCTGCACCAGATTTATCATCCAGCCTGGGTCTAGTGAATATTTTGCACGTGTATATTTAATCTTATATCAGAAGCACATCAGAAAAGAGTAGTGGAATCCTTCCATGACCTGATTTTGGCTGGATACTTTAAAGTGGTCAATGATTGTGCCATGGTTTTAAGATCATCACCAGTAGTGAATATAAGACTTATCAATACTTACTTCAGCTGATTATTGGTTTTATGCTGTTCATCCGCTTTCTTTAGGAAGATATGTTTAAAGTTATCCAAGAACATCTGCAATGTGCTTGGACCAATAAAAACTTTGTCTGTCATTGGCGCTTCCTTTGAAAGTAGAAGCCTGAGTTTTTCCTGAATGGTGAGAGTTTATATACATGTTAATACATATACAGCAATTCTATTGCAGTACAAACTATTCATACCCTGGTTGGTTATTGCTAATTCATGGAGTTTTCCCATTACAAACACTAATGGCGGACAGAGTTTCTGCTACATGGACAGCCAGAGATGTTCCTAACTTATTAAAAGGCATCTGCCTCTTTATAAAGTAGGCACATCTTACTCCAGCGCACGGGGGATCAAGACTGGTGTATGGGAAAGCCAGTCTTGATAAATCTTCTCCCAATGTATTTTTGACTCTCTCCACTTCTTAGACTGGAGAGCAGCTCTTGGTCTGGAGGACCCAGCTCCACTATGTATCACATACTCATCCATTTGACTAGGCGCCATGGAATACCACATTTCTCCTGCCATTTTTTTGTTAGAGCAGCTCTTAGGCTGGGTTCACACTTGAGCGTTTTACAGCGCGTTCAAACGCGCTGTAAAACGCTCAACACATGAAAACCAATGCTTCCCTATGGCCCTGGTTCTCACTTGAGCGTTTTACAGCGCTGAAAAACGCGCTGTAAAACGCCCTACGCTCAAACAAGTACTTGAGCTTCTTTGGGGCGTTTTGACACGCGTTTGTGGCCATAGGACATTGCAGTCAATCACACAAACGCGCGTCAAACGCGCGTTTACTATTGCAAAAAACGCGCGTCAAAAACGCACGTCAAAAACGCGCGTTAAACGCGCATATCAAAGACGCTCAGGTCTGAACCCAGCCTTAGTGATGCTGGGTCCTCCAGACCAAGAGCTGCTCTAACTAATAAGCAGCAGGAAAAAGATAGTATTACATGGCATCCATTAAAATGGATTAGTACGTAATACATAGTGATGCTGGGTCCTCCAGACCATGTTTTTCCTGCTGCTTATTAGTTAGAGCCTCTCTTGGCCTGGAGGCCATCATGTAACACCACATTTCTCCAAGTTAAGAAATGTGTGGCCGTTTTTTAGCTACCAGATTTGTGGAGTTCAGCTAATCATTCGCAGGTCCTTGCTTAAAAAAGCCAGATATCTATTATGATCTATACCTGAGTAATATCTTTGCAGTATGGAAGTTGAGCAGGACCCACATCTCTGAGTGAACAGTTGCTCTGGCCAGCCTCATCCGCACCCTTGAAAATTATGCTGGCATTACTATTTCCTGTCCATGGAACCTGGTCATTTTGATGGAGCATATAACTATGAATCAAGGTAATCGCTGTTGCTACATTCTCACTGAAAACACAATAGGAAAAAGGGTTTGTTAGGTAAACATGTTTTTCTTTCTGACCTTTATTTCCGGTCATTAAAAATGTATTCCCATTGAAACAGAAACTGTTCCATACAAAGGTACATGAATAATACAGAACATGTTCCATGAATACTGATCTCATTACAATAACACATGAACAGCCGTAGTACCGGGTTTCCTCTGTGTGGGCTTCCATAATCTTGGGTTGCATAATGTAGTGCTTGGCTTCCCTGTTAATAACATCTTGTGACCAGCTGTCAATCCAGATTAGCTGGCAACCAGTTAAAAATCCGGGATATTTTCTATAATAGAAATAAATGTATATACAGTATGTAAACACATTAAAACCATAAAATATGTAAGGTAAAGTCCTTTCTGTTTAAGCGTTGTTGAGTGCCCACATACACTGACACCATAAAAGAGATTTCTCATATTCAGATACTAATTGCCTATCTTCACGATAGGTCATCAATATCAAATCAGAGGGGGTCAGACACCCAATAAGTCACCTGTTCCAGAAACTATACAGTGGATGGAGCTGGAAACACAAGGTTCCGTCAAATGTTTAGTGGTCGTACCATGAAATTGCAGCTCAGCTTTCATTATGGTAAATGTATAGGGGGTCATTTATGATTAGATATACACCACTTTGTTGCATATATCTGTCACAAATTTGGTCGCAAAGAGGATTTGCAGCCGAATCTGCGACTTCTTCCCTTCCATGCCACGTATGTAAGATGGGGAAACAGCTCTCAGTCTGAACATTGTGTTTGTTTAAATGAAGTTAAATGATCTGGACTCACATTCTGCTGTTTGGCCACAAGATGCCGCTGTTTCCTAAGCACAGCAACAGACTGCATTTCATGTGATGTTGGGAACTCTCAGGGGGTGGAGTTACAAGCCTGGAGAGGAAGGCAGCAGCCATCATAGAATGAGGCTGTGAGAGAGACTGAGGAACTGTGTGAGCAGAGAGTCCGACAGCATCCAGGTGTAAGAGCATCCCTCAGTGACCATAGCTGCAGCTAAGTGAAGCTGATCGTGTTCAATACCCTGATCCTGTCCAGAGGAACAAGGATTGCTTCCAGGAACGCTAATGAGAGCCGAGGAGAAAAGCGACATACACTGTGGGACCGCATGCTTGTTGGAGATGCATTTGTTCTGTTCAGAGTCACCAGCAGATGCAGAGCAGACCTGGGTCGGTAAGATCGTGCACGCACCTCATTACAGTGTTGGCGCCTAGAGACTGAGACCAGGCCTGTAGTTAGTTAGTTAGGGTCTCTGTTTGTGTCAGGCCACAAGTGTTACTACTGTTCACTACAAGGACTCCATAACTTAAAGTGACATTTCCCATTGGAACGCTGATAAAATTCCCACAAACTCAAGTTGTGGTAATGAGACTGAAAGATCTGAAGCCATTACAAGATGGCGCTGGCATCCAGGATCACTCCCCACTTATCTATAGTTTACATTCCTTAGCTATGCTAATTGTGCAGAAGTGAAAATGTATTTATGTATAATGACCAATGGAACAATGCCACGAGCCTCAGGGGGGAAAGCCCCCTCTGATGCACATATATACTGCTTAATTTCCTCTAATAAATGAGAGAATTCTGCTTTGATCCTTGAGAGGTGTCAGTGTGATTTTCTCCGTCGTGCACGAATCACTAACAACTTGCAATTTGGAGCAGACAGTTGATAAGATAGCACAGCTTGTGTGCATCCAAAACACTATATGATGTCTGATTTTCATTTACTTCATGGCATAACCTCTTTAACTAGTTAAATGTGTTAATCTGTTCATTTATCATCAGATGAACAATCTTTGAAACTCTCCTAGCAGGCCATAATCTAAGAAGCCAAATAAAAGGGCTCCCTCCAACTACAGTATATATTATTCCACAGTTGACATCATCATATCACTAAATTGCCAGGGAGGTGGTTCCAGTCTGTCAGAAAGGACAATTTGCATTTTATTTAAAAAAAGGACAGATTAAACAGAGATTTATATACTGACAACCTATCTGACACCCAGGAACCCCGCCGATCAGCTGTTTTGAGAAGGCCACTGACTTCTCTCTGCTAAGAATAGCCCATGTATTAGCCTTACCCTGAGGCGGTCTTCAGAAGTTCATGGTATGGAGAAATACAGACTATTATTCGTAGATATGATTTCACTTGAGAAATAAAGTACTTGGTTGGGTCATAACCAAGATGTGGATGTTTCCTACGTAATGCTGGTCCCAGAACCTAGAAATACATTAAGATATATGAAAAAAAATCCTTGGTAGAATTAAGGGCTTATGCATATGACCATATTTTTTTGTGTGTGCTGTTTTTTTCACAGATAGCACACTGACCCATTAATTTTTTTAGGGTCTTGCACACATCAGTGTTTTTAACTATCCCATGTGTCAGATCCTCAGATCTCAGCACTGATCCTATTTCTATCCGTATTTGCAGATGAGAATAGCTCTTTCTGTTGATGGGAGTGAGAAAAAGGCATAATGCACACAGAAGATATCCATTTTTCGTAGATCTTTATTAGGCTTCAGAATTTTCAGTGGAAGCAAAAACAGATGAATTAACAAACTGATGACAAATTGACACATCAGTTTTATTATGCATTTCAGAAAAAATCTGAATATTTTCCCCCAAAAAATAGGTTTTTGTCTGCTGCATCAGTGGAGAATAAGAACAAAATTACTGTGATCAGTCACTTTCATTATATTTCTTCAATTCATCACCCACTGACCTCAATTATAAAGACCGTGAGTGATCATTAGATCCACATGCAGTAAGGGTCTGTGAATAGTGGCTTTTTTTGTCTGTTTTAACAGTAATTTATACTGTTTAAAAGAACAATAAAACAACATACAAAAATAGCAACACATACTATAAATCAATGCACATAAAAAAAACTACAAGAGGTGAATAATGCACACAAATCATTCTGCTATCATATGAATGACTCAACATCCTTAGAGATTCCTATTAGTAGAAGTTTGTTACTGCATTACAATATTTCTTACTTATTTTCATCCATATCATTTGACAGACATTAATGGGATTTTTAAAACAAAAAAACAAAATAAGCCAGTGTAGGCAGAGTTTAATAGGTCTTTCCATGGTATAATGTTATTGCACATCAGCTGGAAATGCTATAACAAATAAGTGAGAGTTCAACCTCTTGGACCATGGCAGATCCTGATAATAAAGGTGCAGTGAATGGAGCTGATGTACAGAGAATCAAATTATTTAAGGGGTTTTCCAGGGGAGTAATAGATTAAAAATACAAAAAATATCAATATTCACCCTCACCAATCCCTAGCCATTGCAGTTCTGTAGTTGCCCCAATCACTGCTGTCCTCCACATCCTGGTCCTGGGCTTTAGACACAGGAAATGACTTGGACTGCCCTGAGATGAATCACTGGCGGAGGCAGATCTTAATTGCAGCCAGTGACTGGCTGCGAGGGCAGTCCAAGCCTTTAAAGGGCATATATCAGCAGATTTTTACTTATAGAACTGGCTTACCTGCTACATGTGCTCTTGGCAGCTGAAGGCATCTGTGTTGGTCCCATGTTCATATGTGTCCGCATTGCTGAGAAATGTTATGTTTTAATATATGAAAATGAGCCTCAGAGCAACAGGGCATTGTCGTTACCCTTAGAGGCTCAGTTCTCTCTACAACGGCCACACCCTCAGCACTTTAGGAGAGGTCAGGGCCAGGTGTGACCATGTTTACACCGCCTGGCCCTATTAATCAAAGTGCAGAGGGGAAGGCAATTGCAGAAAGAGCAGAGCCTCTAGGTATAAGGGCAATGCCCCGTTGCTCCTAGGGGCTCAGTTGCATATAATAAAACATTATTTATCTCAGCAATGCAGGCACATATGAACATGGAACCAACACAGATGCCTGCAGCTGCCAAGACCACATGTAACAGGTCAGCTAGTTTCATAGGTACAAATCTGCTGACAGATGCCCTTTAACTGTGTATTAAACCCACGACCAGGAAGTGGAGGGCAGTAGGGACTTAAACACTGACAGAACAGAAGCTGTGGAGAATCAATGAAGTTAAGTATTGATTTTTTTATTTTATTCTAACACATTATACACCTTTAAAAATAAAATAAAAAATGCTCACCTCAAACTAGTACTGCAGCCTGCTAAAAACTGTGGGAGTCCCAGCAATTAGATGACTATGAATCATTGAGTAATGGCATAACATAGTGAAGCGCCTTTACTTTATGTCATGGCATCCTGCTATCTGAGGTGGGCATGGGTGCCGCACCACTCACCTAGTTTTTGCCCAGGGCCAGCTGGCAGATTCCTGTGTCCTATGCTGCGGGCTGCTGCCTGGTTGCTAGGTATCTTTATGTGCATGTATTAGTGTCTATTCATTAAACATCTTTCTGTAGGAACACATGGGTTAATTCCCCTTTTTGCTCCGTATTCAGCTGTTTGAAGACTGAGCTCATCAGACCTCCTTTATATGCTAGGCTGTTTTTTACACCCCTTGCCTGGGCAGTCTTTTAGATTCCTTTTGGTTACGCTAATAATAATAATAACAATATTTATTTATATAGCGCCACCGTATTGCGCAGCGCTTTACAAATTTATAGGGTTCATGTACAAAACAAAAGTATGGCTAATATACAACTGAAACATTAGGAGTCAGGGCCCTGCTCGCAAGAGCTTACAATCTATGAGGAATTAGAGGTGACACATAAGGTAGTTGATTGTGATAAGTAGGATTCGAGCCATTATTGAACTGACAGGAGTGGTGCCGGACAATCTGCTTCGGGTTTGGGACTGTTAGAGGATTGAGTTCAGGCCAGAGGAGTTGGTGGGGAGAGTTTTAGTCGTGGAAAAGTCATTTTAGGTAGCTTGATAAGCCTGCCAGAAAAGATGTGTTTTTAAGGCACGTTTGAAGGTGAAGTTGTGAATTGACCTAATATTCCAGGGAAGAGTATTCCAGAGAGTAGGTGCAGCTCGAGAAATGTCTTGAAGATGGGAGTGAGAGAGATACAAATTATGGAGGATATTAATCTTAGGTCGCTAACAGAACGGAGAATACGTAGTAGTAGATGGAGATGAGGGAGGAGATATATGGAGGTGCAGCACTGTGGAGAGCTTTGTGGGTGAGGGTGAGAAGTTTGAACTGTATTCTGTGGTGGATGGGCAACCAGTGAAGTGACTGGCACAGACTAGAAGCATCAGTGTAGCGGTTGGATGGATTGATGAGCCTGGCTGCTGCATTTAGGACAGACTGAAGGGGGGAGAGTTTAGTGAGAGGGAGACCGATTAGTAATGTGTTGCAGTAGTCAAGACGAGACTGAATCAAGGCAACAACAAGAGTTTTTGCAGTTTCCATTGTAAGAAAAGGACAGATTCTGGTGATATTCTTGAGGTGCAGACGACAAGAGCGTGTAAGTAATTGAATATGGGGAACAAAGGAAAGATCAGAGTCAAATGTGGCCCCAAGACAGTGGGCATGTTGCACAGGAGTTATGACAGTGCTGCAGACCAAAATTGAACTATCAAGTTTAGGTGGGTTCGTAGATGGGGGAAAGACAAGAAGTTAAGTTTTTGAAAGGTTTAGTTATAGATACAGAGAGGACATGATGTTAGATACAGCTGCCAGACAATTACTGTTTTGGAGTAAAGCAGGGGTGATGTCAGGAGATGAAGTGTATAGTTGGGTGTCGTCAGCATAGAGATGGTGCTGAAAGCCAAATCTACTGATAGTCTGTCCGATGGGGGCTGTATAGAGGGAGAAGAGTAGAGGACCTAATACTGAGCCCGGAGGAACGCCGACATCAGAAGGAAGAGGAGAAGAAGAAGAGCCAGCGAATGATACACTAAAAGAGCGGCCAGAGAGATAGGAAGAGAACCAAGAGAGAGAAGTGTCCTTAAGGCCAATTGAGTGGAGCATGGTGAGGAGGAGTTTATGGTCTACGGTATCAAACGCTGCAGAGAGATCCAGAAGAATCAGTACAGAATAATCACCATTTCTTTTTGCTGTTAGGAGATCGTTAGACACTTTAGTAAGGGCAGATTCTGTAGAGTAAAGAGGGCAAAAGGCAGATTGTAAGGGGTCAAGAAGAGAGTTAGCAGAGAGATAACTTATTAAGCGAGAGTAGACAAGACGTTCAAGGAATTTAGAGATGAAGGGGAGGTTAGAAACAGGTCGGTAGTTAGCAGCACAGGTCGGGTCAAAAGATGTTTTTTTTCGTAGCGGGGTTATAACAGAGTGTTTGAAAAAGGAGGGAAAGATACCAGAAGAAAGAGAGAGGTTAAAAATTGTAGAGGTGAGTAATGACTGCTGGGGAGAGGGACTGGGGGAGGTGTGATGAAATAGGATCACTGCTACAGGTCGTGGATCGAGAAGAAGAGAGAAAGCTGGAGACTTCTTCCTCTGTTATAGGGCCAAAAGAGGAGAGAGAGCATGTGGAGGAATGGCAGGAAGATTGAAATTATTTGGGGACTGAGAGATTATTTCCTGCCGCTTGTTTGCTAGACCTTTCAAAAGAGCTATAATCCATTTGTCTGCCTTTTTCCTGGATCTTGATTCTCTGCCCCCTGACCTGACCTGTGTCTGTTCACCATACTTCCTTTACATATCTCTCCCTAACACGTGTTGGGACTATACAACATTTTATTTACAATTGGTCACTAGGACCATAGATGTCCCTGATTGACACGTGTTACTAAGTCTAAAATTTAACATTTATTACTTGTCCTTAAAAATGTTTCGAACACTACTATTAAAATAATCAGCTATGCATGCTAAATATATACAGTGATACCTCGGTTCACGAACGCTTCTGTTCACGAACAACTCGGTTCACGAACAGAAAAGTTCATAAAAATATGCTCCGGTTCACGAACTCCGCCTCGGTTCACGAACAGGAGCCGTGGCCATTTTAATGCTATTTCCAGGCTGTCACATGGTCGTGACTTCCTGTAGGAAGACCGTGGAGAGAAGAAGAGACACAGAAAGAAGTACTGTGAGTACTCTGCAAACATTTTAAGTGATTTTTTGATTTTTGGTGTGCTTTTTAGCACATACAGTACTGTACAGTTCACTGGACACCCAATATGGCTCTCAAGAAGCATAGTGGAAAGAAGAAAGTGCGGAGCAGCAATGAAGGTGACAAGAACAGCAATGCAGGTGACAATGTGCAAAGTGAAAATGCAAGTGACAATGTGCAAAGTGGAAATGCAAGTGACAATGTGCAAAGTGGAAATGCAAGTGACAATGTGCAAAGTGGAAATGCAGGTGACAAGAATGTGCAGCGCAAGCATGATGGCAAAAAGAAAGTGCAGAGCAGTAGTAAAGGTGACAGCAAGGTTGTGAAGAAAATAACCATTGAGCTATACTATACTGTACTAATGTGTATTGTAATTTGTTTCATATTTTTGTGCTTCAAAAACCCCCAAAAAAAGGTCAGCACGGATTAACCGGATTTACATTGAACCCTATGGGAAAATGTGCCTCGGTTCGCGACCAATTCGGTTCGCGACCAGAGTCAGTTCACGAATTAAGTTCGTGAACCGAGGTATCACTGTATATGAATAGTGCCAGTGATTCTGTTTACTGAGTGATTCCACTAGAGGGCGCTTGTGACCATTAGCTGTTTAAGGCTCTCCTGCCTATTATTGCGATGCCCCAGTGCTAAGTTGCTGCGCTCTGTTATTGGCACAGTGCGCCACTTTCAACAGCAGTCGCCCTCATAAGGTGCACTCTCTCTCTCTTTATATTCTTATCAGATCACTTCCTAGCCATGCATGAACTGGCTAAAACACGATATCTGGGCAGTCTATCTAGCATCTATCTAGTCTATCTAGCATGCATAGCTGATTATTTTAATAGTAGTGTTCGAAACATTTTTAAGGACAAGTAATAAATGTTAAATTTTAGACTTAGTAACACGTGTCAATCAGGGACATCTATGGTCCTAGTGACCAATTGTAAATAAAATATTCACCATACTGACCCTGAGCCACCTGCCCTGACCTCTGGACTGTTTCACGGACCTGCAAGTACTCTGCCTGCCCTGTCAACTGACTGTTTCCAAACTAGATGTATTGCTTGACCCCCGATACATTGCACCACTTGTCCTTGTCTTTGATCCCAGTGGGTCAGCAGCCAACCACATGAGGAATATTCCACTGGTACCTCCCCTGCAGCAAAGGCCAGATGTATAGTAGTTAAAGAATGAAAACCTAGGGACCACCAGGATAAATCCCTCAGGACTATCCCAAAGTCAAATCGGTTGGTTGGCACAGTTTGTCCACACTCTCTGCCTGTGACACTTTAATGGCCCCTGTAAGGTATGTTTCATTGGGCACAACTGATGTTGGCAGTCTGTCATTGGCAGTCATAATTTTGGGAAATTGGCTTATGCCAGGGGAACATACTGTACTTTGGAAATATATCGATTTAAACTGAGATCTGCCCAAGATAAATATTATAACTAAAAATTATTAGACATTATAAAACTATCTAAAAGAAAAACTCTGTTGGCCATAGCAAGCAATCATGGGGTAGTTTTTATATTTGTAGCACAGAATACAAAGCGACATTGTGGTTCATTGCCATGGGAAACAAGGACAGTGTATCTTTTAGACAGTTTCATAATTCTGCCCTAATTTAATTGTTGCCATGCTATACTCCCTGCTGTTGAATTGGGTTTTTTTTGGCTAGTAAGACCAAATCATATCACATGCCACATATAGGAGGCCGAGAACAGTTTGCTAGTTGCTAAAAATTCACATTAAAGTGTTTTTTTTAATTCTACATTGTAACTACTACTAATGAAGTTACACCTATTACAGTCCTAATCAAAAGTTTAAGACCACTTGAAAAATTGCAAAAAATCATATTTTACATTGTTGGATCTTAACAAGGTTCCAAGTAGAGCTTCAACATGCAACAAGAAGAAATGAGAATGAGACAAAACATTTTTTGAGCATTCAATTAATTGAAAATAACGATTAAACTGAAACAGGCTGTTTTTCAACTGATCCAAATTTTAGGACCACATGCCTTTAAAAGGCTAAATCTGTGCAAAGATGTGGATTCATTGTCATTTTCTGTCAGGTAGTCACACGTTGTGATGGCAAAGGCAAAAAAAACTCTCCCTTTTTGAACGTGGTCGGGTTTTTGAACTGCATAAGCAGGGTCTCTCACAGCGCGCCATCACTGCTCAGGTGGGACGCAGTAAGACAGTCATTTGGAATTTCTTAAATGATCCTGAGGGTTATGGAACAAAAAAGTCAAGTGGAAGACCCCAAAAAATGTCATCAGCACTGAGCGGGAGGATCCAATTGGCTGTCCGTCAAGACACTGGACGATCCTCGACCCAAATTAAGGCCCTTACTGGTGCTGACTGCAGCCCCATAACCATCAGACGGCATCTGAGACTGAAGGGCTTCAAAAACAAAATACGTCTTCAAAAACCTCGTCTCCTTGAACGCCACAGAACTGCTCGTTTGGACTTTGCAAGAGAGCACCAAACATGGGACATTCAAAGGTGGAAGAAAGTTTTATTCTCTGATGAGAAAAAATTTAACCTTGATGGTCCTGATGGTTTCCAATGTTACTGGCATGACAAGCAGATCCCACCTGAGATGTTTTCTACGCGCCACAGTGGAGGGGGCGCCATAATGGTCTGGGGTGCTTTTTCCTTCAGTGGAACAATGGAGCTTCAGGAAGTGCAGGAGCGTCAAACGGCCGCTGGCTATGTCCAGATGTTGCAGAGAGCACTCCTTATGACTGAGGGCCCTCGTCTGTGTGGTAACGACTGGGTTTTTCAACACGACAACGCTACAGTACACAATGTCCGCAGGACAAGGGACTTCTTCCAGGAGAATAACATCACTCTTTTGGCCGATCCTGCATGTTCCCCTGATCTAAATCCAATTGAGAACCTTTGGGGATGGATGGCAAGGGAAGTTTACAAACATGGACAACAGTTCCAGACAGTAGATGGCCTTCGTGCATCCATCTTCACCACTTGGAGAAATGTTCCCACTCGTCTCATGGAAACGCTTGCATCAAGCATGCCAAAACGAATTTTGGAAGTGATAAACAATAACGGCGGAGCTACTCATAACTGAGTTCATGTTTGGAAGTTGGATTTCTGTTTTGGGGGGGGTTTAGTTTTTTTTTGGAGTTGTGGTCCTAAACTTTTGATCAGCTGAAAAACAGCCTGTTTCAGTTTATTTGTTGTTTTCATTAAATTGAATGCTCAATTTTTTTTTGTCTCACTCCCATTTCTTCTTGTTACATGTTGAAGCTCTACTTGGAACCTTGTTAAGCTCCAGCCATGCTAAATATGATTTTTTTTGCCATTTTTCAAGTGGTCTTAAACTTTTGATCAGGACTGTATAAAGCAAAGTGACTGCTACGTGTAAATGTTCATAATAATGAACAAGTCTGAAATGCTACAGTGCTAACATCAGTAGAATAATAAACTGTACTTATTCTGAGTAATTTGTGGGTGTCTTAATTGACATGTGTTAGGGACTCCTACTATTAGCTAGAGCAGGGAGCTGCCACAATCAGTGTCTGTCACTATGCAAGACCATGTGTATCCAGACATAGCCCAAAAACATTCCAATGGTTCATTTGTTTTAATGGCACTGTGTAATGAATTCTTGTATCATGCAATAACAATACATGAGAATGGTTTAGTGCCCTGGGTTGTACCTTCACAGTGTGTACCTTCACAGTCTTGCACTGGCAGCACTGATTATACACACACTCAGCTGGTAAACCTAGTTGTAAATTTCCATAATATATGTCCTCCTTAAATTCTCTCTGCAGCTACCCCATGGGACATCCCTTGTGTTTAGCGTATTGTTAGAGGACCAACCAAATAAAATGATTTGTCCACATGAAAAAGCAACAGGTAGGTATGCTTCCTAAGAAATTAAAATCAGAGGTGACGCCATTATGTAAAAGGAGTTTTCCCAGATATTGATGACCTATCTTCAGGATGGGTCATCAATATCAGACCAACCAGGGTCCAACACCCGGCACTCCCATCAATCATCTGTTCCCTGCAGCTGCCGTCACTGGAACTACTACTTTTAATGAAACCGGAAGCACAAGCCAAGAGTAGTAGCCATGTCAGGTTCTGGCAGGTCAGCCACCATTGAAGTCAATCAATTTCTAGAGCCTGGAAAGCCCCTTATGCTCCCCATTCACGCAGTGTCTTTTGTCGTTGGAATTTTGGAGTGGATTCTGTGCCACAAAGCCTCCAGCAGCCCAGCAGAATACATTTCCCATTGTTCTCAATGGGAAGTCATTGTTTATATGGATGTAATAGAGTTAACACACATGCTTTAGGAGACGTGTTATCTAAACTAAATGCGTTAAGCAATCACCTTTAATTGCTTTTCAATGGCTTTTGTTTCAAGATAACGCGATGAGTTAAGAAATTTGAGTTAAGAGTTTGTGTGTTAACCCTGCTACATCCGTAGCTGCAAACACATCAAGAGCAGACAGATCGGCAGAGCAGCCTCCCACTGAGAACAATGGGGAGCAAATTCGATGAGGCCAATGGCGGCTTATTGGCGCAGAATTCACACCAAATCTCCAGTGTCAAAAGCCTCCATGTTACCGTGGCCCTAAGTTAGTTATCAAATATACCTGTATAACAACCATGATATCAGCCAATGGCTTGTTTAGTGCTTACCTGCAGGAGGTCATTCATTTCTTCAGTTGTGAACAAAGGGGAGTATTCCCCACAAATCAGCAGGCTGTTAATGGCATTCAGACAGCCCTCAGTGGCCAGCTCTTCTCCCTGTCATTTATTGGATGTACATGTTAATGCAGGAGTATAAGACATAGAAGAAATACAATTTGTAGATCAGGTAACAATTTCATAGCCCTTATAGTTCAACCATGCATTGCAAGATAATTTTATGCAGCTTGCAGCAAGTGCTTTATGTCAAGGTGTATTGTCCTAAAAGTAAACCTTCCCCCTTGAACTCCGTTTTGTTTATTTAAACACTAGGGGACGCTTAGTAGCTTACTGCATACTATTATACATTGAACTCACTAATAAAGCAGTATACAGTACACTCTTTATAATTTGTCTATACAGGAAGTTTGCAGCTGTGTATAAGAATAGAATTAGCTGTGACCATTAGAAAGGTATTCACTGCGTGCAGAATTATTAGGCAAATGAGTATTTTGACCACATCATCCTCTTTATGCATGTTGTCTTACTCCAAGCTGTATAGGCTCGAAAGCCTACTACCAATTAAGCATATTAGGTGATGTGCATCTCTGTAATGAGAAGGGGTGTGGTCTAATGACATCAACACCCTATATTAGGTGTGCATAATTATTAGGCAACTTCCTTTCCTTTGGCAAAATGGGTCAAAAGAAGGACTTGACAGGCTCAGAAAAGTCAAAAATAGTGAGATATCTTGCAGAGGGATGCAGCACTCTTAAAATTGCAAAGCTTCTGAAGCGTGATCATCGAACAATCAAGTGTTTCATTCAAAATAGTCAACAGGGTCGCAAGAAGCGTGTGGAAAAACCAAGGCGCAAAATAACTGCCCATGAACTGAGAAAAGTCAAGCGTGCAGCTGCCAAGATGCCACTTGCCACCAGTTTGGCCATATTGCAGAGCTGCAACATCACTGGAGTGCCCAAAAGCACAAGGTGTGCAATACTCAGAGACATGGCCAAGGTAAGAAAGGCTGAAAGACGACCACCACTGAACAAGACACACAAGCTGAAACGTCAAGACTGGGCCAAGAAATATCTCAAGACTGATTTTTCTAAGGTTTTATGGACTGATGAAATGAGAGTGAGTCTTGATGGGCCAGATGGATGGGCCCGTGGCTGGATTGGTAAAGGGCAGAGAGCTCCAGTCCGACTCAGACGCCAGCAAGGTGGAGGTGGAGTACTGGTTTGGGCTGGTATCATCAAAGATGAGCTTGTGGGGCCTTTTCGGGTTGAGGATGGAGTCAAGCTCAACTCCCAGTCCTACTGCCAGTTTCTGGAAGACACCTTCTTCAAATGTCGTGCCCATTAACAAGAAAGGTAGTAGGGAGGAATCGAGCAACTATAGACCAGTGAGTCTGACATCAATAGTAGGCAAATTAATGGAAACCCTATTAAAGGATAGGATTGTGGAACATCTAAAATCCCATGGATTGCAAGATGAAAAACAACATGGGTTTAATTCAGGGAGATCATGTCAAACAAATCTTATAGATTTTTTTGACTGGGTGAATAAAATAATAGACGGTGGAGGTGCAGTAGACATCGCATATCTAGATTTTAGTAAGGCTTTTGACACTGTCCCACATAGAAGACTTATCAATAAACTGCAGTCATTGAGCATGGACTCCCATATTGTTGAGTGGATTAGGCAGTGGCTGAGTGACAGACAACAGAGGGTTGTAGTCAATGGAGAACATTCAAAACAAGGTCATGTTACCAGTGGGGTTCCACAGGGATCTGTACTGGGACCGATTTTGTTTAATATCTTCATAAGTGATATTGCAAAAGGCCTCGATGGTAAGGTTTGTCTTTTTGCTGATGACACAAAGATATGTAACAGGGATGATGTTCCTGCAGGGAAACGCCAAATGGAAAAGGATTTAGGAAAACTAGAAGAATGGTCAGAACTCTGGAAACTGAAATTTAATGTGGATAAGTGCAAGATAATGCACCTGGGGCGTAAAAACCCAAGGGCAGAATATAGAATATTTGACACAGTCCTGACCTCAGTATCTGAGGAAAGGGATTTAGGAGTAATTATTTCAGAAGACTTAAAGGTGGGAAGACAATGTAAAAGAGCAGCACGAAATGCCAGCAGAATGCTTGGATGTATAGGGAGAGGTATAAGCAGTAGAAAGAGTGAAGTGCTTATGCCGCTGTACAGAACACTGGTGAGACCTCACTTGGAGTATTGTGCGCAGTACTGGAGGCCATATCTCCAGAAGGATATAGATACTCTAGAGAGAGTTCAGAGAAGAGCTACTAAACTAGTACATGGATTGCAGGATAAAACTTACCAGGAAAGGTTAAAGGACCTTAATATGTATAGCTTGGAAGAAAGAAGAGACAGAGGGGTTATGATAGAAACTTTTAAATACATAAAGGGAATCAACTCGGTAAAGGAGGAGAGCATATTTAAAAGAAGAAAAACTACCACAAGAGGACACAGTTTTAAATTAGAGGGGCAAAGGTTTAAAAGTAATATAAGGAAGTATTACTTTACTGAGAGAGTAGTGGATGCATGGAGTAGCCTTCCTGCAGAAGTGGTAGCTGCAAATACAGTGAAGGGGTTTAAGCATGCATGGGATAGGCATAAGGCTATCCTTCATATAAGATAGGGCCAGGGGCTATCCATAGTACTCAGTATATTGGGCAGACTAGATGGGCCAAATGGTTCTTATCTGCCGACACATTCTATGTTTCTATGTTTCTATGTTTCAAGCAGTGGTACAGGAAGAAGTCTGCATCCTTCAAGAAAAACATGATTTTCATGCAGGACAATGCTCCATCACACGCGTCCAAGTACTCCACAGCGTGGCTGGCAAGAAAGGGTATAAAAGAAGAAAATCTAATGACATGGCCTCCTTGTTCACCTGATCTGAACCCCATTGAGAACCTGTGGTCCATCATCAAATGTGAGATTTACAAGGAGGGAAAACAGTACACCTCTCTGAACAGTGTCTGGGAGGCTGTGGTTGCTGCTGCACGCAATGTTGATGGTGAACAGATCAAAACACTGACAGAATCCATGGATGGCAGGCTTTTGAGTGTCCTTGCAAAGAAAGGTGGCTATATTGGTCACTGATTTGTTTTTGTTTTGTTTTTGAATGTCAGAAATGTATATTTGTGAATGTTGAGATGTTATATTGGTTTCACTGGTAAAAATAAATAATTGAAATGGGTATATATTTGTTTTTTGTTAAGTTGCCTAATAATTATGCACAGTAATAGTCACCTGCACACACAGATATCCCCCTAAAAAAGCTAAAACTAAAAACAAACTAAAAACTACTTCCAAAAATATTCAGCTTTGATATTAATGAGTTTTTTGGGTTCATTGAGAACATGGTTGTTGTTCAATAATAAAATTAATCCTCAAAAATACAACTTGCCTAATAATTCTGCACTCCCTGTATATAGAAATTAAACAGCAAAGAATGATGGACTGAAAGGTCCCCATGCACATTAGGCTTTTGTCGACCAAACTCGCTGTTTTCGACATGTTGTAATAAGAGGTCAAAACTCATTTTAAAATAAAAGTTGTAACAGAAATCTTTACACCAGGGTAAAAAAAAATTCAGCAGTACATAATCGTGTGCTTTATAACTCTCTGCCTGCCGCCGTTCTCTTAAAATATATATATTTTTTATAAATATGCTAATGAGCCTCTAGGTGCTATTAGGGCGTTGCCTCTGCACCTAGAGGCTCGGTCAACTCACCCTTTGGCACGCCCATGTACACTTGATTGACTTTCGAGTTCTCCTCATCTTCCCGAAAATCCTGCGCCGCCTGTAGTATGCGCCTCATCTTCCCGAAAATCCTGCGCCGCCTGTAGTATGCGCCGCCTGTAGTATTCGGCGCAGTGAGTGAAGCTGGCAGCAGGAGCGCGTCCTTCACTCACTGCACCTGCGCCGAATACTAAACGGGCGGCGCAGGCGCAAGATTTCCGGGACAATGAGGAGAACTCAAAAGTCAATCAAGTGTACATGGACGTGCCAAAGGGTGAGTTGACCGAACCTCTAGGTGCAAAAGCAACGCCCTAATAGCACCTAGAGGCTCATTAGCATATTTTAAAAGTTTTTATTTTAAGAGAACGGCGACAGGCAGGGAGTTATAAAGCACACGGTTATGTACTGCTGACATTAGTCCATCGCTAATGTCAGTCAGCTACATAACGTTATTTCTCATGACAGAAACCCTTTAAATTTCAGAAGTGAGCTTAATACACAGATCAGTAGCACCCTCTGCTGGATGCATTACACACTGTACTATACAGCAAGGCTGTGTCTAGCTTTGCTGTTGCCACCTCTGTATATTTCAATATGCAGTATGTCATCCAAAGCTAAATATGTGTTTTAAAATGTACATTTGCGCATAGATTTACTATTATTAAAATTAAATAAGCAGATGTACCTAAGCTGGGAAAATATTCTAACAACTGAATATGACGAAATGATCTTAAAATAGATTGTGGTTCTTTTTTTGCTTTGGTTTTCTATAGATATGAGATATTTGCCAGTCTCATCCAGCATCCAGCTGCATGCAAGCCTTACATCACTGTTCCAGTGCAGGGAATCTTAATATTTCAGCATAAAAATGTATTTTGGACAATTGCATGCTTCCAACTTTGTGGGAAAAGTTTGGGGAAGACGTTTTTTCTGTTCCATCATGACTGTGTCCCAGTGCACAAAGCAAGCTCCACGGCATGGTTGGGTGAATTTGGTGTGGAAGAACTTGACGCTTATTCTTACAGAGTTGACCCTAACATATGTAGAGGCTCAAGGAATAATTTTTCAATTAGTCTAAGACTACTAGTTGCCTAATTTTAACATACGTTGATTCCTATCTAAAAGATAACACTCATTATTGGTCACTAATCTTGTCTTCTTAGACCATAATTTATTGATTAGAAGTCTCAGTTGTGTCCCCACTATGTTACTATGTATGTTAGCATGTTGGCAGCACAATAACCTGCTGTACTGCTACTATGCATACAAAGGGAGGCTAGTAGCTATACTTGCTCCTAGCTACTAGCCTCCCTTTGTATACATAGTAGCAGTACAGGTTATTGTACATAGTAACATAGTGGGGACACAACTGAGACTTCTAATCAATAAATTATGGTCTGAGAAGAACTTGACGGACTCACACAGAACCCTGACTTCAACCACTAGAAAGCCTTCACAAAAGAATGGAAGTTGTTTTAGCTGCAAAAGGTGGGGGTGGCTCCATATTAATTTCTATTTAATTAGAATATAATTTCATAACATGTTCCTGTAGGAGGATATGTGTCACTGAATTTTTTTCTGCCAGTTAAAAGTTAAAACTAGATAGGAACTCACATCCTTTCTATCTAAATGTTTTTATTTTCTTATTGCAGATTTTTTATTTCTATTTCCTAAACATGACCATGGGGGCGGCCATCTTGTCTGAGCTGTTCTTTGCCGCATTTAGAGAGCATTTAAAAAAACTGCATACAGTGGGCCATAGACACAATGGTCAGGAAAGGACCTCAATGACTTCTATGGGAGACGTCAGGAGGGAACTGATAAGCTTTGACAATCAGCTACTGTGAATGGTGGATCCTGTGTTATATATAGGTGATATGTGTCAATCTTGCCTGTAATGATAAGGAGATAACTGCAGTAAAGTGATCTGATGCCCTCCTGAATTCAACTGTATTGTCATCTTTAGGCAACTGGAGTAGGAGGCCAAATGTGGCAGCCGGTGCTGGCCATCATAGAGGGGTGGCTTCTGTGGTGGTATTTATGATGCACTCTGATATTTACTTCTGCTGGGGCAGTATATTGTGCTGCATAGTGGTATTTGGCTCTGCAGGGGTGGTATTTTGTGCTGCAATAAGTTATTGCTGGCCACACCTACTTGTTGGCCCTGCCTTCTGTCAATTTGAATCCACCTACAACATAGGGCAACTTTTAGTTTTTTTCCAGGGGGAAAATTAAGTTCTCAGTCCGCCCCAAAGACCAAAGTAATGGAAACTGGAGCAGAGGAGGATTCACCCAGTAACTATTGGATCTTTTGTTCTTTTAACACAATCAATGTCTGTAGTTCATTTTTTATGGTCTCAGACAACCCCTATATCTTGCAATATACCTTATGTCTCTTAAAAATTATCATCCCAATAGTGAGAAATATCAACATACAGAAAACCTCACCCATCCAGCTGTAACTTTTACTATGTATGCATAAGGAGCAACAACTCTGAAAGCACTGTCTACAGCTGGAACTAGGGTGCTTCTGGTTTGGCTATTTGTCATGTTTCAAAGCGCTTTAAAGGGGTAGGGTATTGACAAACAAACGTTGCACTAGAGACAGTTTTCTTCCTTCTGGATGAGAGATCTGTGCATATTGTGTTGAAAAAGTGATATTAGATTTTTGAGAATCTTTAATTTGTATAGGAATATGGAATCATCACAAGACATAATTTATGGTTGCTCCTAGTTTGTCTGCTTAATCTACTTTTTTCTAACCTTACAATTTAAATGGGTTGTGACACTAATATAAATGTATCCCATCCAATAGATATCATTGTGCCCCAAGCATCACCATTTATCAAAGCTACCTTCTTCTAAAGTTATTATCCTACGTTGCACCCTGTGGCAAATCTGTTTTGATATTCAGCTGCTGTAGGTTACACCTACATTGGAACCTTGTAATGTAGGATGCACAAGTTTCTTAGGTAAG
Source organism: Bufo bufo (assembly GCF_905171765.1). NCBI lineage: Eukaryota > Metazoa > Chordata > Amphibia > Anura > Bufonidae > Bufo > Bufo bufo. The sequence goes on along the minus strand of NC_053392.1, from coordinate 292,578,198 downwards.
AGGAATCTATGACTTTTTGATCACTTTTTGCTCATTCGGCAATTTTGATTATTTTTCCATTATGGAGTTCACCGTACGGCAAAACTACATTTAGATTTCAATAGTTCAGGCAATTTCGGATGCAGTGATACCAATGATGTTTATTTTGTATTGTTTCTTTATTTGTATATGTAATTTGAAGAAAGGGGATGACTTTTAAAAAAAATATATATTTTAAAAACATTTTGCTGCTTTTTATAACCTAATTTTAGCCTCCCCTAGGGGACTTGAATATGCAATCATTAGATCACTTCTACGATAGACTGCCATGGCTTATCACACTGCATTCCTATTAATAGGAACTTAATTATGGCAGGCCTGGGTGCCTTCAGAATGCCCCAGGCAGCCATAGCAACTGAACGACTCCAGTAATCTTGACCGCTTAGTGCCTTTTGTGTAAATCTTAAAGAAAGGTACGGTGGATGTTAGGCTAGGGAAACAGACTATGGACAGTGTATGTTCTGTAATTAATAAATCTGATTAATATATTAATAAATCTGCCATTAACATGAAATAGAGGATTAAAAGTAACATTTCAAACCTTATATAACATTCAGTATATAAAGCATTTTGATAATTGCAAAAATATGTTAAGCTTCTCCTTTGTAAATTAAGGAATACATCACTAATTGGAATGTTTCTTTCATGATGCTTAATTACTCAGCTCAACCTGGCAGAGTAATTGATGATTTAGCTGAAGCAAACATTAACATTAAAAAGCGAAACAATGACTTCTTGTTTGGACAGAGATTCATGTCCTTTGTGTTTATGACTAATAAGCTAATAGCAGACAAGGAGTTGGCCTTTTATCTGCGCTGTAATCATACCATGATTGCACATAGTAGATAGACACTGATAAATTCTATGGCAAAAGAGCGCACTCATATCTAAAAACAAATCAGACGATTGTTCAGCTCAAAGAGTCACAGTGGCTCTAATAAAGATGATAATTAAAATAATAAAGGATAATTGAAATTAACTCCTTAGCATCAGCACACACATTGCAGTTAATATAATACACAATGCTTTCCTGTTCTGTGATAACCAAGTGTCTCACAAACTAAGCCATGATTCATAACTACTGTATATTGAAAACTCTGATAATGCATGACCATTGCCTTAAATGTCAATCAGTATCTCTAGTGAAAAGCTACTATAGTGCTCTTAGATCTACATGTAAGTACATATGATCCCTTTTTCTTCATAGATCGGCTATTTGTTCTGGAGGCCTCCCCTTCTTTCTAATTTACTAAGAGAGTGGTCACTGTATTATACATTGCACTCATCCCCTACCTACTAGCATACCGTGCACTGTAATCACAAGCAGTAAACTCCATCTACAGAAACTGCTTGTAAGATACTGACATTATTTTCACTATAGCTCTACACTTGTTGTTGTTGCATCAGATGTGGTGTGTGTCCTACAAGGGTTATAACATTTGCCCGGCTATGAGCATACTAGTTATATGTGGGATTTTTTTTACTATCATGGCCATGGGTGTTTATATATGTTAAGTATTGGTTGATTTACTACTTTTGCAGCATTATACCTGGTCATAGGGTTACAGTGAATGTTACAGCATTTTCTATTTTTATGGAGTGTGACTTACAATATACATATTCTTCAGACTCTTTTGCTTTTTCTTTTGCTGCCTTATAAATTTACTAAAAAGGAAAAACTAAAATTTTGCATGGACATAAGTATTCAAAACCTTTGCTATGACTATAAATTTGGTTCTGAGGGCCTTCCATTTCTGTACATGATTTGGAAAGACACACGCCTGTCTGTATAAGGTGTCACAGCTGACAATGCATATCAAAGCCAAAACCAGGCAAATAAAGAGGAAAGAACTGCCTATAGAGCTCCGAGACAGGATTGTGGGGAGGCACAGATCTGGAGAAGGGTACAAAAAATTTCTGCTGCAATGAAAGTTCCCAAGAGCACAGTGGCCTCTATAATTCTTAAATAGAAGAAGTTTGGAACAACCAGAATTCTTCCTAGAGCTGGCCGTATGACCAAACTAAGTCGTTGGGGTGTCAAAAAAGGCTATGGTAAGAGAGGTGACCAAGCATCCAATGGTCACTCTGGCTGAGCTCCAAAAATCCTGTGTGCAAATAAAGGAAACTTTCATAAGGTCAACCAACATTGCACCAGTCTGGGATTTATGGCAGCGTGGCCAGAAAAAGGCCTCTCCACTATAAAATATATGTATATATAAATAAATAAAAAATTAAAAAGCACCTAAGGGACTCTCAGACTGTGAAAAACATGATTCTCTGGTCTGATGAAACCAAGATGAAACTTTCTGACCTCAATTCTAAGTGTCATCTTTGGAAAAAAAAAAAAAAGGCACTGCCCAATGTCATTCCAACAGTGAAGCATAGTGGTGGCCGTATCATGCTGTGGAGTGTTTTTCAGCAGCTGGGACAGGGAGACGGGTCAGAGTTAAGGGAAAGCTGAATGAAGCAAAGTATGTAACAGGACCATTGATTGTTTTAAAACATTATTTCAAAGTGCCCAACATGGTTTGCTGAAATCAGCGTCTTAAAGGGGTTCTCTGGGAATGTGGCCACGTCACTGCTAAAGCCAGTTATTGGCTACAGGAGAGCATGTGACCATGCCTATGCAGAATCGTATGTAAACAGTCCAGGGATTTGAACATGGACATGCGGAAACTGGAGAGGCGAGGAGCATTTAAGTATGACTCTTCTATTTACGAAGGCAGGCCATGGGCATTACATAAAACTGCATTATTCCAAGAGAAACCCTTTAAGGGTAATTGTGGCAAGGGCAACCATATTATTCTGATGGGGATCCAACTCTTGGACTGGTGAAGATCAGTGGCAACCACATTATTGATTAGCAGAGACAGTTCTGACTTTTGATAGTGGCAGTGTATGGTATTACAATCGAGTCCTCTCTCTCAGCTGAACTGTAATGGCAGATGTCTGTAGTAAAGCTGTGCCTGGTAAACAATGAAGGGGAACTCACTGGATTGCCATTGACCCTTCAATCACCCGATCTTACCGATTACCCATTCTATGGATAGGCCATGGGTTTTATAGCCCTGGATAATCCCTATAAGAAAATGTTTATGTCTACGTTAGTATTTTGACATTCTAAACTTACAGTGCATAGAATGGCTGTTGGTTTTCCTTCAACTGCTGATATCTGAATAGCTGATTTCAGACTGTTCAAAAAGGCATTGCTTCCAGATATATCCAATGGATGAAGAGGTATGTCAGCAACATAGAGAGCAAGCTTCACTAGGGTGGACAGGTGGGATCCTACACAACCTACTAATAAAGCATTGCCACTGAAATGACAAAGATATTCATTGTATGCGCCATCCTTTATAAATGATAAATTAGTAAATTACAGTAAACAGTGCATAGATAGAGTTGTTCTATTAAGCCGCCATAAATGTCATACAATGAAAGCTATAATAATACAAACAGTAATTTCACTGTAGGCAGAGATTCTGTTATGAGATCAATTGATGAAATTAAAGTGTTCATTCAAACTATTTAAAACTAAAGATCTTATCCACATAAAAAATAAAACATTGGCATATATCATACAGACACCTTACAATTTGGTCAAAAAGTTACCTATAACCGATTATGACCAACGTTGTTAGATATTTCTTCATAGTTATTCTAAAATAACCAGGAGGCTAATCGGCACAGAAATTAGCACAGAACATTGTAAATGGAGATTAGTCAATTTCTTTTAGTTTTGGGTTGGATCTTAACCTGTTCCTGACCACCTAACAAATAAATATGTTGGCAGTCAGGTATTTAACCCCTTCCCGCATTATCACGTACATGTACGTGAGCGAATGTGGCTCCTTGCCGCATCCTCACGTGCATGTATGTGATGGGATCGGGTGGGTGCAGGGGCTGCACCCGCCCGATCCGCAGCATGGGCCCGGCTGTTACTGACAGCACTGACCGCGGCACGTGCGGGGTATACAGAGGGAGGGGGGTTCCCTCTGACTCCATCGCCCCTTGCGCTGCGCTGGCAGGGGGTCGATGGTTGCCATGGCAGCCCCAATGCCTTACACAGGCATTGGAGCTGCCAGCCTACGGAAGCCCAGGGGATCCAGCCTGAGCGCTGGGTCTCCTAGGCAACTGTCAGAATGTATTGCACTGAATTGAAACAGGGATCAAACCCTGAAAAGATGAAGTCCCACAGTGGGACAAATATAAAAAGTAAAATAAAGTAAAAAAAAAAGGTTTTTTTTATAATAAAAAAATTAAAGCTTCAAGTAAAAAAAAAGCGTCCTTTTTCCAAAATAAAGTAAAAAAAAATTTGCAAAGAAATAGGGAAAAAAAAAGAAAAGTAGACATATTACGTATCGCTGCGTCTGTATAGACCGGCTCTATAAAAATATCACACGACCTAACCCCTCAGGTGAGCACTGTTAAAAAAGTTAAATAAAAACTGTGCTAAAAACAAGCGATCAAAAAAGATGTATGCCCCCCAAAATAATACCAATCTAACCATCACCTAATCCCGCAAAAAATGAGCCCCTACCTAAAACAATCACCCAAAAAATAAACTATGGCTCTCAGACTATGGAGACCTTAAAACATGATTTTTTTTTTGTTCCAAAAATATTAGTGTATAAAACTTTAATAAATAAAAAAGTAGACATATTAAGTATTGCCACGTCCGTAATGATCTTCTCTATAGAAAATATCACATGATTTAACCCCTCTGGTGAACACCGTAAAAAAAAAAAAAAAAAAGTGTAAAAAAAGCCATTTTTTGTCACCTTACATCACAAAAAGTTTAATACCAAGCGATTAAAAAGTCATACACACCCCAAAATCATACCAATCTATCCGTCATCTCATCCCGCAAAAAAGAAAATCTTACCTAAGACAATCACCCAAAAAATAAAAAAACTATGGCTTTCAGAATATGGAGACACTAAAACATTTTTTTTGTTTCAAAAATGCTGTTATTGTGTAAAACTTTAATAAATAAAAAAGTATACATATTAGTTATCGCCACGTCCATAATAACCTGCTGTATAAAAATATCACATGACCTAACCCCTAAGATAAACACCGTAAAAAAAGAAAATAAAAACGGTGTAAAAAAAGCCATTTTTTGTCACCTTACATCACAAAAAGTGTAATACCAAGCGATCAAAAAATTAATACACACTCCAAAATTGTACCGATAAAACAGTCATCTCATCCTTCAAAAAATGAGACCCTACATAAGACAGAATTGGAAGCACTAAAAAAAAAAAATAGTCATATTTGGTATTGTCCTGTCCGTAACAACCTGCTCTATAAAAATACCACATGATCTAACCTGTCAGATGAACATTGTAAATAACAAAAAATAAAAATGGTACCAAAACAGCTATTTTTTGTTACCTTGCCTCACAAAAAGTGTAATATAGAGCAACCAAAAATCATATGTACCCTAAAATAGTACCAACAAAACTGCCACCTTATCCCGTAGTTTCCAAAATGGGGTCATTTTTTGGAGTTTCTACTCTAGGGGCGCATTAGGGGGTCTTCAAATGTGGCATGGCCCTCCAAAAAACATATGGCATTCCTTTCCTTCTGCGCCCTGCCGTGTGCCCGTACAGCAGTTTACTATCACATATGGGGTGTTTCTGTAATCTACAGAATCAGGGTAATAAATATTGAGTTTTGTTTGGCTGTTAACCCTTGCTTTGTTACTGGAAAAAATTGATTAAATTGGAAATTCTGAAATTTCATCTCCCTATTCCTTTAATTCTTGTGGAACACCTAAAGGGTTAACAAAGTTTGTAAAATCAAAGTTTTGAATATCTTGAGGGGTGTAGTTTCTAAAATGGGGTAATTTTTAGGTGGTTTCTATTATGTAAGCCTCACAAAGTGACTTCAGACCTGAACTGGTCCTTAAAAAGTGCGTTTTGGAAATTTTCTGAAAAATTTCAAGATTTGCTTCTAAACTTCTAAGCCTTTTAACGTCCCCAAAAAATGAAATGGCATGCACAAAATGAAGTAGACATATGGTGAATGTAAAGTAATAACTATTTTTGGAGGTATTTATTACTGTCTATTATAAAAGTAGAGAAATAGAAACTTGGAAATTTGCAAATTTTTTCAAATTTTTGGTAAATTTGGTATTTTTCTATAAATAAAAATTGAATTTTTTTACTTAATTTTACTACTGTCATGAAGTACAATATGTGACGATAAAACATTCTCAGAATGATCTGGATAAGTAAAAGCGTTTTAAAGTTATTACCACACAAAATGACATGTCAGATTTTCTAAAAATGGCCTGGTCCTGAAGGTAAAAACTTGCTTGGTATTGAAGGGGTTAAAGATGGCACCCACACGTGAATGCAGCGGGACACCATAGCCACTGGTTGCCTGCTTTTTTGAACAGTAGGCACCCAGGGCTAACGTATGCAATCAACGATAACATTGATCGCACACATTTAATCCCCCTTTGTGCTGTGGTCAAATTGTGATCATGACATCTGGGAGGTCAAAAACCAGGAGGGCACACTGGCTAATGCATTGGAGTCTATGAGAGAAGCAATTTAATGATTGCTTGTTCAAGTTCCCTAGGGGAGCTATTAAAACGTGTAAAATAAATTAAAAATACGTTTTTACAAATATTTTAAAAAGTATATAAAAATTCTAATCACCCCCCTTCCCCCAATAAAAATACATAAGCAATTAAAAAAATAAACATCGTGGGCATCACCACATGCAAAAATGCCTGTACTATTAAAATATAAAAATATTTATACCATACGGCAAAAAGCAAAACAGAAAAAAATGGGCGATTCACTGTTTTCATATACACTCCAAAATGGTATCACACAGCTCAGTAAACATAAGGGTCCATTCACACATCCGTATGTTTTTTGAGGATTTTGCGGACCGCACATCGCCGGCACTATAATAGAAAATGCCTAATCTTGTCCGCAATTGCGGACAAGAATAGGACATGTTCTATTTTTTTCGGGAACGTAATTGCGGACCCGGAAGTGCGGATCCGCAATTACGGATTCGGGCAGCACATCGTGCGGCCCCATAGAAATGAATTTGTCCGCAATTCCGTTCCGCAAAATGCGGAACAGAATTGCGGACGTGTGAATGAAGCCTAAAAATGAAAAAATTATGGTGATAAAATATGGCAATGCAAAGAAAAAAATTGTTTTTTTCCAAAGATTTTTTTTCAGTATTTAAATGCATGAAAAACTATACATATGTGGCATAATTGTAATTGTCCTAACTCGGAGAACGAAAGTAACAGGTCAGTTTTACCGCATAGGAAATGCTGTAAAAACAAAACCCATAAAACTGTGGCAGAACTGTGGTTTTTTTTTTATAATTCTACCTGTTTGGAATTTTTTGCTGCTTTATTATGTGCTACCTTAAATGGTGCCATTAAAAAGTACAACTTGTCCCACTAAAAATAAGCCCCGATACGGCTATGTGAATAGAAATATAAAAATGTTATGGCTTTGGAAAGACTGGGAGTAAAAAATGAAAATAAAAACCTGGAAAATTGCCCAGCCAAAAGATTTTATTTAGGTATCAAAAAATTTGAGATGAAAACTTCCGTATGACACTGACGTACGTAATACAGAGGGAAATGCAAAAGCTCATACCTATTCTCTGAACACAAGACCCTGTGTATACGGATCACTTGAATTACAACATTCTCTGACAATTCAATCTGCAGCTTTTGGTGTCCAAGCTCCTCGTTGTAATGCTGTACAATGGTCTCCAAGAAGGTCTGCACATCATTAAGTTTTTCAAGAGACTGCAGCAAGATCTAAGGAAGCGTAACCAGAATAGGTTTAGTATTCATAAGGAAAAGAAAAATATAAAGTACACAGTTTAGTACAACATGCTGTATGGAAAGTTACCTTGACATCTTTGTTATTGGTGCTGGTTTGATAAGACGACTTCATTTCCAATGGAAATGTTGTATATATTTTTTGAAGTGCCGATGATGTTATGTCTGGAAAATACTGGCAATAGACAGAAAAATGAGTACCTAAAACACATCAGTAATTGTAAACTAATATTCACTTTTTATTAAATTACATGAATCAACTAAATTAAGATAAAAAATAATAATAAACAAATGTATAAATTGTATAATTTTAAACACTTCACAACTAGAAACGATCTATAATTCTTGGGGGTCAGAAATTCTGCTATAAAACCATCAAATGGCATATAAAGCAAGAAGTAAGAAAATAGTGTCAAACCTCCTTGTAGAGGCTGTCAGTCACTGATACCTGTACACGGAGGAGGTGTTATCAGTGATTGATAGGATTCTCTGTGTAAGTGTGTATGCAGAGATATCTGTCAGTCAGTGATAATTGTACACAGGGAGGTGTTATCAGTAATTTATAGCATTCTCTGTGTAAGTGTGTATACATAGATAGCTGTCAGTCACTGATAGTTGTACATGGGGAGGTTTTATCAGTGGTGGATACACAGAGAATGCTAAGTGTGTATACATAGATAGCAGTCACTGATAGCTGTACACAGGGGAGGTGTTATCAGTGATTGGTAGCATTCTGTGTGTAAGTGTGTATACATGGATATCTGTCAGTCACTGATAGCTGTACATGAGGGAGGTGTTATCAGTGATTGGTTGCATTCTCTGTGTAAGTGTATATACATAGATAGCTGTCAGTCACTGATAGCTGTACACAGGAGAGGTGTTATCAGTGACTGATATCATTCTCTGTGCAAGTGTGTATACAGAGATAACTGTTAGGCACCTTGCAGACGATGGTGTCCGGATCAGGTCCGGATTCGCTGTGGATGCGTTCAGTGAAAACTGTACGATTTCGCAAGCAAGTCCATTAAGTTTTGTTTGTGATAGCGTCCAATTATTCAGTTTTTATCACACGGATGCAGTGTGATTTAATGCGTTTTGTGCTCGCGTGATAAAAACCTGAATGTTTACAAACAACCTCTCTTAGCAACCATCCGTGAAAAACGCATCGCATCCGCATTTGCTTGCGGATGCGATGCGATTTTCACACAGCTCCATTCACTTCTATGGAGCCAGCGTTGCGTGAAAACCACAGAATATAGAACATGCTGCGATTTTCACGCAATGCACAAGTGATGCATGAAAACCACACACATGTACACAGCCCCATTGAAATTAATGGGTCCGGTTTCCGTGCAGGCGCATTGCACCCACGTGGAAAACTCGCTCGTGTGAAAGGGGCCTTAGTCACTGATAGAAGTACATGGGAAAGATGTTATAAGTGATGGATATCATTCTCTGTGTAACTGTGTATACATAGATAACTGTCATCTACGTTTGATCTGTCATCTACGTTCTATTACAAATAAAATATTGACATTTGCCATCTCCACATCATTGCCTTTAGTTTTTATTCACAATTTGTTTAGTGTCCCAACTTTTTTGGAATCCGGTTTGTATTATCAGTGATAGCATTCTCTGTCTAAGTGTGTATACATACATAGCTGCCAGTCACTGATAGTTGAACACTGGAAGTGATTGATAGCATTCTCTGTGTAAGTGTGTATACATATACAGATGTCAGTCACTGATAGCTGTACACGGGGAGGTGTTATCAGTGACTGATAGCATTCTCTGTGTAAGTGTGTATACAGAGATAGCTGTCAGTCACTGATAGTTGTACACGGTGGAGGTGTTATCAGTGATTGATAGCATTCTCTGTGTAAGTGTGTATACAGATACAGCTGTCAGTCACTGATAGTTGTACACGGGAGAGGTGTTATCAGTGATTCATAGAATTCTCTGTGTAAGTGTGTATACATAGATAGCTGTCAGTTACTGATAGCTGTGCTCAAGGGTGGTCCTATAAAAGGCCCCCAAATGTGCTGGACCCCCACACTGAATATACTTACCTGGGTCCCCGCTCCCTGTGCTGCTCCTGGTCTCCGTATCGCTGCTTCTCCTTGTGCGCGGATGAAAACATCCGGTGTCGGGAGGAGGACACCAGCCAATGGCAGGCAGGGAGGGGGACAAGCCTCCCTAGCATCATGGGTGACGCTAGGGAGGCTCGTCCCTATCACCGCCTGCCATTGGCTGCTCCCCCAAACACCGAAGGTTTTCATCCGGGCACGGGGAGAAGCAGCAGCGGCGGTGCGGGGACCATGAGCGGCGCAGGGAGCGGGGACCCAGGTAAGTATATTCAGTGTGGGGGGCCGGGCATATTGAGGGGCCTTTTATAGGAATGGATAACCCCTTTAAGTACATAAAAAGCAGAGATATAAAAGTATAAATTACAAGTTTTACTGAATCTTTTCCCACAAAACTATATATCAGTATGCTCAGCTCCTCCTGCTCTACAACATGCACCACAGGTTCTCTTTCAGCTGTTTGTAGGTTGTATTAGATGCACTTTAGACATAAATAAGCTTGACTGGTAGAATATCACTAAGTATGCGTATACCTCTTTGATGGCTGTTGTCAATTCTGATTTAAACCAACTGATGTCTGCATGCCTGCACAATCTGTCCCGTATTACACAATTCATTTCATGCTCCCAATATCCTACAACAGTGCCACGGTCTTCACGATCTTCATTGGACAGCTTCCGAAGAGACTGTAAAGATATATATATATATAGTTTTTGTGTATTTGCTGTCAAATGCTTTGGTATTATCAATTGAAAGATTTTCATTAAATATGTCAACTTTTGCTGTCAGTACACTGATATAACAGCATCTCTTCAGGAACAAAAGATTGATCAGGTGTGTTGTTCAGGAAATATATAATGTGAACCTAGCCTGGATAGAACAACTAAAAACAACCTTGATGCACTAAAAGACAAACTATTACTGATCAATTAAGGTCATACAGGCTAATAGTATGAACCTATGACGACAGGCAGAGCCGCCAGAAATTAGAAGTATTCACTATACATGTAGCAGCTCACTCAGTGTCTGCACTCACATCTGTCCCTACGCTAAAGATATTCTGTTGTACATGTATAGTCAATTGCTTAACATCTCTGAGCCTCTATCTATGATGAGTTATTGCTTAGAGGGACTGCAGTTTAATCAAATCAAAATAAGTATTTTAGAGCCCATGGTTATTGTGACTTAGATTGTATTACTAAAGGCTAATATATTCTTCATAAGTGATACAATGAGACAAATGAAATACATTTAAATATTATATCAAGGATATGTTTTCATAAATCTGTCAACAATACTTTCTAGATCTTGTGTTTTGCAAATACGTCCATACATTCTTAATATTACCTGAAATACTTTGGTTATTTCTCCCAAAGAGAAAAGATAGTGCTGTCTGCCTGGTGTTGAGGAATTAACTAAGATATTTCTAACAGATTCCAAAATATGGCATGAGGCTTTTGCCAAGGATAACTGAAAATCTTCTTGCAGAGAAAGGCCATCTTTCTCACCCATATTTGCCTGAAATGAAAAGCCCTAAGTGAATATAGATTATTTTATGATGAGCAGAAACTACTTTATATTTGCAATTCACAATGAGAAGAACAATATACCTAAAAAATGGAATGAGGAACACCATTCCCACTGCGAGAATGGAAATAAATCATTGAATAAAATAGGGTGAGAATGTACAAAGTCAATAGGGAAGGGGGTAGACATGTTATTGAAAAAAAAAAAGGAATATGTTCCATGTGGCAACAAATCAGCTGTTGCTTTAAGTGTGAAATGCAAGCAAATGTCTGATTCATTGTCAGCACAGTTTTTATTATCTGCTTGCTTTCTATTCATGAGTCAATTCTCTTGTTGCCAAATTACTAAGAGCACAAAGAGTTGTCCACAGCATAAAATTAGAAATAAAATTACATTGATACAAATTAGATTTTGATTGAATCAAATGATAAGTTTGTATCATCACACAGATGTGATCGCTGTAAATTTAGATAAATTAAAAAAGGAAATTGACCATTAGTACTGCCAGCTCAAGAACTAATGAAGCAATGAATCAACTTACTTCCAGTATGGAGAAAATCACTTTTTGTAGCTGGGAGCCTTCTAGATTCGGTAGATGGAATATGGAAAAATGCCGCTGAAGGTATTACATTGAAAGGTTAATGTAAACTTAAGAACAATTGTTAAACTGTGTTACTAAACTATGGAACAAAAAAGACAATCCTATGAAGTGGATGAAGACTACCTGCTATGATGTCTCCCATAGACAGCACACACAGAGGAGATCCTGATCCCCTATTATTCTGTAGCATACCATCAGATGTATCAGCAGCATAGAGGAATGATACAGCAGCTCTGAACAGTGTAGTACAGCTTCTCTAAATATTCTTCACTCCAATCTCTCCCACTGGATTGGAGTGAGGACCACTTGGAGACGCTGTACCTTTAAATTTATTTGAAAACATTGAGGTAACTTTGTATGTGCATGATCTTAATATAAAAAAATGACTTTAATATCACACCTGCTTCAATGTGAGTGGACATTAGACTGAGTAGAATAGGAAGCTTAGTAAAGCCAGAAGCATACTGTATTTGAGCTTATCTGCCCCTGTCTCCCTCTAGCAGCTCACTTCTCCTTCCCATTTTCCCTCCACAGATTGTATGGCCAGCATGTCACCAGATCACACCTCCTGTGATTTCAATTTAGAATTCATGGATGAATGATCAGTTCAGGAGGTTGTGGGAGGAGCAGTACAATAGGTTATAAGTGGAGAATGAGGCATTTTTCTATAACAAAATATATATTACAAAGTGTAATATAATTTATTGTACAGTACTATTGAATTATTTTTTCATAAAAAAATAATATAGTACAGATTTAAGTTTACATAGAAATAAAAATATTAATAATATTATTACAGTTGTATTTCAGACAAGAAAAAATTCAGTACTGATGAGGTACAGAGCAATGCCACTGATATCCCATTGTTTATTTTGATATATGTCATCAGGTAACATTAGGACAGCCACGTTACACAAAAGATGTACTTTTATGGTTCATTTGTTTTATATAGTTTATGATGTAGGCTCCGGCATTTGTATATTGATAATATAGGTTTTGTATTCTGGTGCATTACTGTTAGGTAGATTTTGACACATTTAAACATCGGAGCACTTTATTAATAACTTACCAATAGCCGTTGAGCTGAAACTCTATGGGCATTGTTGACATATTTGGGTTGACCCATTACAGCTTTTACGAGGAGCCCTTCTATGGTTTGCCACTCAAAAGGTTTGTTGAATCTCACCAGAGACTTGTCATCAAGAAGCATTCTTAGTAGCTAAACATATGTTATATTTAGTCACTTTAACACATACACAATTAAATCAAAATGCAATATAAAAAGCAAGGAGATGTATGAACATAGTGAATAAGATGCTATGAACACATAAGTGGCCAACTGGAAAAATCTTTCCAATGCTATAATAAAAGCATGCTGCAAAGGTGTCTATAGCCTTGAATGCTTACTTTAGTTTACTGGCTCTTTAAACAATTTACCTCATTACAATGCTGTACCCCATTCTCATCAGGTGTAGGAAGGTGCAGATCATCGATAAATAACTGCAGAGTTTTCCCATCTTTTGCACCATATATGAAACCTGAAAGATATATTATACCTCATCATGTAACAGCGGTTTACTTTTCACTGGTAGAAAAATATTTACCCTGAGTAAACGGAACATAAAATCCATTATTTATATAGCAATAGCAACTTCCTCAACTCCCTAAGTGAAGATTACAATCTAAATTTTCTACAGAAGACATGCACATTATGACCAATTTCTTAAATTATTTACTGCCCTGTTAGTCGGGTGATGAATGACACATAGAAAACACTGGGGGAGATTTATCAAGACCGGCGCTTTCTGCACCAGAAAACTAGAAGATAAATTTGTCGCTGATGCTGGCCACACCCCTTCCTACCATTGTCACGCCTCCTATTTGAAAAGTTGTGAGGGTGGTGTAAAAAAAGGCACTTGCTATCTTTTAAAAATTCATATTTAAAAAGTCGCAAGCACACCACTTTTCTAGCGCAGGGAGATGATAAATCTCCCCCATTAACTTTTAGCCATGAGCCAGTGCTGCAGCTGAGAGGTGTGACAATAGCCCCCCAATTTCATAAAACGTGCAATTTCTTTTTTTTTTTTTTTGGATGACACTATTCAATTTATTGTATGCAAGACAATATCTGTAAGCAAGACATTTGACTCAGACACAACGAAAGTATGAAGTAAGTACAAAGATATTTTTTGTTACCTTATGAGAACCAAGCATAAATGCCCTGATGCATCTTAAAGGGGTTGTCTTACTTCAGCAAATAACATTTATTATGTAGAGGAAGTTTATATAAACCATTTACTAATATATTATTATCTATATTGCTTCCCTTGCTGACTGGATTAATTTTTCCATCACATTATACACTGCTTGTTTCCATGGTTACGACCACCCTGCACTCCATCAGCAGTGGTCATGCTTGCACACTAAATGAAAAGAAAATAATCTCCCTGCATGTAAGGCTGCAGATTGAACTGCATTACAGGAACTAAGTTATTAGGGGTGTGTCTGTCAACACAGTGCTGACAGACTCCAAGCAGCATTCATCAAAATTATGAATTGAACTCTGCATTAATATGGATTATAAAAAATGGTTTAAATTAAAATAAGTGGAAGATCTGTGGACTGAAGTTACTCAACATTACACGGAACGGCCACGTTTTGTAGACACCTGTGTCCTGCCCTTTCACTGTGGGAGCTTCACTGTATTGAAATTAGACACATAACAATGAACTGTAGCATAATATCAAGTAAGCAGGTTTTCCTTGGATCAGTTTCAATGTGACTCCATATTAGAATGGGAAAATCAAGCGATCTGAGTATCTTCAAACGAGGCTTTGTCATTAGTGCTAGACTAGCTGGGGCCAGTATTTCAAAAACTGCCGGCACCTATCAGACATTGATGGCATATTCTAGCAATAATGGAATTACCTTGCCTGTGGACTAAATTTTGCTCTAGTAATTCTTGGAATTCTTTGGCCTTTGAAGATCCTGAAAACACCATTCTTTTAAGCAATGTGCGTGTCCGGTCTGAAAAAAAAAATGAACAAAACAATATTATAGTATATTTCTAAAATCTGAATGCAATTTAGTAGAGTACAACTAGTTTCTTAATCGATCCTTCATATACCTTGTGTAGAAATGAAGTCATTCATTAATGCTGTTTTCCCACACCCGGCAGGTCCAGTTAGTAAGACATGTTGGGATCCCATGCTGGCATACTCTAAGAAAGTGCGCACTATAACCTAAAAAAACACCAATATAATAAATATGACACCTAACAGTACTAACAGGGCATCTGGCAAGTACAGCCTAGTGATTTTTCAACTGAAATGTCATGTAATCCATTTCTTTTAAGAATAATTTGTAACACAATCCTGATGCATTTTGCCTAGTGAATGTCCCCCACAGTGTCCATCATAACTTGAGAAAGGACATTAGCATTCGTTTTCATAAATGTCATGGTTCATTCAATAAGAATTTAATTTGCCCTGAAAACCAAATATCATATTTGACATTTTTTCTTTACAAGAAAGAAATATGTTCTCTTCTCCACAAACAGTATTAAACCTTTCCGCTCTTTTTGCAACTACTCACCGTATCTTGGGTTTCAATGAACATTTCTCCCATGATGTCTGTGTTGCCAACATATGTGATATCTGGTAAGCGTGACTGCCATGTGTCCCACTCTCCTGATTCGTCAAGAAAATAATCAAATACCGAAATCTCCTGCTCATCATCTGGCAAACTGAACAAAACACAAACAGGTCAGTAACTCCATGATAAGTAGGTTTACAGTCATGTTCTGCATGACTGACCTCAGTCTTAAAGGGGTTGTCCGAGATTGGGGACATTGGTCTAATAGTACTAGACTGACATACACATTACAAACATGCATGTACTACCTTTGGCACATATTTCTGAAGCCCCGTTTTCATCCAGGAAATTCTTGTCCGGAAGTTACTGTTTTCTTGTACTCAGTGACATACCGGTTCCCTTGCAGGAGAACAAAGCCTCCTCCTCCGCTGCTCAGGGAGCCCCGTGACATCACTGGCAGCCTAAGTAATTATGCAGAGTGGATGGAGGGCGGTAACTAGGCTGGCCGATATTGCGCAAAGCCCTGCCCCTCCGGTCCGGTGACATCACCGGGCATAGAGCTTTATAATGAGCAGGAGGCTGAATATGTATGAGGGGGGCGGGCGCAGGGACGAGATGTTAGACTGTAGAAACCGGGAGATGCCGCGCTGCGCTGTGACCCACAGTGCAGTGCGGCAGGAAGTGATCGCACAGATAAACAGCTATGTAAACAATCTGTTGGGGACCGTAGGAGCCATGCAGCAGTGTAAAAGCTACCTAAAAACATCTGGGGAACCTTGACTCGGCTAGTAACAGTGAATAAACATGTTTTTAAAAAAAAAATTTGATCCCAGACAACCCCTTTAAATTACAGCAAATGCTAAGAATCTGTCTGTTTGCCATCTGGTGCTATGTAGCAACAAAGAGAATGTTTTACATGGTGCAGGAAATCTTGCCAACAGCAGAGCTATACTGTGTGTGCGACACACTGACTTCAAGCTGTAGAGCTCTGATGTCGGTTCAGTACTGATAATCTTCAGCAAAGGATGGTGCAATGCATGTGAATGGGAGTTAAGATGGAAATAAAGAAATCTCTTTTTGTTTTATTGTTCATTTTGTATCTTAGATTACATCTTCCCTTGAGAAAAGTAAAGCACCAAAGATAAAGCTACTTTAACCACCTCAGCCCCCAGTGCTTAAACACCCTGAAAGACCAGGCCACTTTTTACACTTCTGACCTACACTACTTTCACCGTTTATTGCTCGGTCATGCAACTTACCACCCAAATGAATTTTACCTCCTTTTCTTCTCACTAATAGAGCTTTCATTTGGTGGTATTTCATTGCTGCTGACATTTTTACTTTTTTTGTTATTAATCGAAATTTAACGATTTTTTTGCAAAAAAATGACATTTTTCACTTTCAGTTGTAAAATTTTGCAAAAAAAAACGACATCCATATATAAATTTTGCTCTAAATTTATTGTTCTACATGTCTTTGATTAAAAAAAAATGTTTGGGTAAAAAAAAAATGGTTTGGGTAAAAGTTATAGCGTTTACAAACTATGGTACAAAAATGTGAATTTCCGCTTTTTGAAGCAGCTCTGACTTTCTGAGCACCTGTCATGTTTCCTGAGGTTCTACAATGGCCAGACAGTACAAACACCCCACAAATGACCCCATTTCGGAAAATACACACCCTAAGGTATTCGCTGATGGGCATAGTGAGTTCATAGAACTTTTTATTTTTTGTCAGAAGTTAGCGGAAAATGATGATTTTTTTCTTTTTTTTTTTTTTTCTTACAAAGTCTCATATTCCACTAACTTGTGACAAAAAATAAAAACTTCCATGAACTCACTATGCCCATCACGAAATACCTTGGGGTCTCTTCTTTCCAAAATGGGGTCACTTGTGGGGTAGTTATACTGCCCTGGCATTCTAGGGGCCCAAATGTGTGGTAAGGAGTTTGAAATCAAATTCTGTAAAAAATGACGAGTGAAATCCGAAAGGTGCTCTTTGGAATGTGGGCCCCTTTGCCCACCTAGGCTGCAAAAAAGTGTCACACATCTGGTATCTCCGTATTCAGTAGAAGTTGGGGAATGTGTTTTGGGGTGTCTTTTTACATATACCCATGCTGGGTGAGATAAATATCTTGGTCAAATGCCAACTTTGTATAAAAAAATGGGAAAAGTTGTCTTTTGCCAAGATATTTCTCTCACCCAGCATGGGTATATGTAAAAAGACACCCCAAAACACATTCCCCACCTTCTCCTGAGTACGGAGATACCAGATGTGTGACACTTTTTTGCAGCCTAGATGGGCAAAGGGGCCCACATTCCAAAGAGCACCTTTCGAATTTCACTCGTCATTTTTTACAGAATTTGATTTCAAACTCCTTACCACACATTTGGGCCCCTAGAATGCCAGGGCAGTATAACTACCCCACAAGTGACCCCATTTTGGAAAGAAGAGACCCCAGGGTATTCGCTGATGGGCATAGTGAGTTCATGGAAGTTTTTATTTTTTGTCACAAGTTAGTGGAATATGAGACTTTGTATGAAAAAAAAAAAAAAAAAAAAAAAATCATCATTTTCCACTAACTTGTGACAAAAAATAAAAAATTCTAGGAACTCGCCATGCCCCTCACGGAATACCTTGGGGTGTCTTCTTTCCAAAATGGGGTCACTTGTGGGGTAGTTATACTGCCCTGGCATTTTCTAGGGGCCCTAATTTGTGGTAAGTAGGTAAATGACCAGTGAAATCCGAAAGGTGCTCTTTGGAATGTGGGCCCCTTTGCCCACCTAGGCTGCAAAAAAGTGTCACACATCTGGTATCGCCGTATTCAGGAGACGTTGGGGAATGTGTTTTGGGGTGTCTTTTTACATATACCCATGCTGGGTGAGATAAATATCTTGGTCAAATGCCAACTTTGTATAAAAAAATGGGAAAAGTTGTCTTTTGCCAAGATATTTCTCTCACCCAGCATGGGTATATGTAAAATGACACCCCAAAACACATTCTCCACCTTCTCCTGAGTACGGAGATACCAGATGTGTGACACTTTTTTGCAGCCTAGGTGGGCAAAGGGGCCCATATTCCAAAGAGCACCTTTCGGATTTCACTCGTCATTTTTTACAGAATTTGATTTCAAACTCCTTACCACACATTTGGGCCCCTAGAATGCCAGGGCAGTATAACTACCCCACAAGTGACCCCATTTTGGAAAGAAGAGACCCCAGGGTATTCGCTGATGGGCATAGTGAGTTCATGGAAGTTTTTATTTTTTGTCACAAGTTAGTGGAATATGAGACTTTGTATGAAAAAAAAAAAAAAAAAATCATCATTTTCCACTAACTTGTGACAAAAAATAAAAAATTCTAGGAACTCGCCATGCCCCTCACGGAATACCTTGGGGTGTCTTCTTTCCAAAATGGGGTCACTTGTGGGGTAGTTATACTGCCCTGGCATTTTCCAGGGGCCCTAATGTGTGGTAAGTAGGTAAATGACCAGTGAAATCCGAAAGGTGCTCTTTGGAATGTGGGCCCCTTTGCCCACCTAGGCTGCAAAAAAGTGTCACACATCTGGTATCGCCGTATTCAGGAGACGTTGGGGAATGTGTTTTGGGGTGTCTTTTTACATATACCCATGCTGGGTGAGAGAAATATCTTGGCAAAAGACAACTTTTTCCATTTTTTTATACAAAGTTGGCATTTGACCAAGATATTTATCTCACCCAGCATGGGTATATGTAAAATGACACCCCAAAACACATTCCCCAACTTCTCCTGAGTACGGCGATACCAGATGTGTGACACTTTTTTGCAGCCTAGATGCGCAAAGGGGCCCAAATTCCTTTTAGGAGGGCATTTTTAGACATTTGGATACCAGACTTCTTCTCACGCTTTGGGGCCCCTAGAATGCCAGGGCAGTATAAATACCCCACATGTGACCCCATTTTGGAAAGAAGACACCCCAAGGTATTCAATGAGGGGCATGGCGAGTTCATAGAAATTTTTTTTTTTTGGCACAAGTTAGCGGAAATTGATATTTTTTATTTTTTTCTCACAAAGTCTCCCGTTCCGCTAACTTGGGACAAAAATTTCAATCTTTCATGGACTCAATATGCCCCTCACGGAATACCTGGGGGTGTCTTCTTTCCGAAATGGGGTCACATGTGGGGTATTTATACTGCCCTGGCATTCTAGGGGTCCTAAAGCGTGAGAAGAAGTCTGGAATATAAATGTCTAAAAAATTTTACGCATTTGGATTCCGTGAGGGGTATGGTGAGTTCATGTGAGATTTTATTTTTTGTCACAAGTTAGTGGAATATGTGACTTTGTAAGAAAAAAAAAAAAATTCCGCTAACTTGGGCCAAAAAAAAGACTGAATGCAGCCTTACAGAGGGGGGGGGGGGGGATCAATGACAGGGGGGTGATCAATGACAGGGGGGGTGATCAATGACAGGGGGGGTGATCAATGACAGGGGGGTGATCAGGGAGTCTATATGGGGTGATCACCCAACTGTCATTGATCACCCCCCTGTAAGGCTGCATTCAGACGTCCGTATGATTTTTACGGATCCGATCAGTCTATCAGTGGATCCGTAAAAATCATGCGGACATCTGAATGGAGCTTTACAGGGGGGTGATCAATGACAGAGGGGTAATCAATGACAGGGGGGTGATCAGGGAGTCTATATGGGGTGATCACCACAGTCATTGATCACTCCCCTGTAAGGCTGCATTCAGACGTCCGTATGATTTTTACGGATCCGATCAGTCTATCAGTGGATCCGTAAAAATCATGCGGACATCTGAATGGAGCTTTACAGGGGGGTGATCAATGACAGAGGGGTAATCAATGACAGGGGGGTGATCAGGGAGTCTATATGGGGTGATCACCACAGTCATTGATCACTCCCCTGTAAGGCTGCATTCAGACGTCCGTATGATTTTTACGGATCCGATCAGTCTATCAGTGGATCCGTAAAAATCATGCGGACATCTGAATGGAGCTTTACAGGGGGGTGATCAATGACAGAGGGGTAATCAATGACAGGGGGGTGATCAGGGAGTCTATATGGGGTGATCACCACAGTCATTGATCACTCCCCTGTAAGGCTGCATTCAGACGTCCGTATGATTTTTACGGATCCGATCAGTCTATCAGTGGATCCGTAAAAATCATGCGGACATCTGAATGGAGCTTTACAGGGGGGTGATCAATGACAGGGGGGTAATCAATGACAGGGGGGTGATCAGGGAGTCTATATGGGGTGATCACCACAGTCATTGATCACTCCCCTGTAAGGCTGCATTCAGACGTCCGTATGATTTTTACGGATCCGATCAGTCTATCAGTGGATCCGTAAAAATCATGCGGACATCTGAATGGAGCTTTACAGGGGGGTGATCAATGACAGAGGGGTAATCAATGACAGGGGGGTGATCAGGGAGTCTATATGGGGTGATCACCACAGTCATTGATCACTCCCCTGTAAGGCTGCATTCAGACGTCCGTATGATTTTTACGGATCCGATCAGTCTATCAGTGGATCCGTAAAAATCATGCGGACATCTGAATGGAGCTTTACAGGGGGGTGATCAATGACAGGGGGGTAATCAATGACAGGGGGGTGATCAGGGAGTCTATATGGGGTGATCACCACAGTCATTGATCACTCCCCTGTAAGGCTGCATTCAGACGTCCGTATGATTTTTACGGATCCGATCAGTCTATCAGTGGATCCGTAAAAATCATGCGGACATCTGAATGGAGCTTTACAGGGGGGTGATCAATGACAGAGGGGTAATCAATGACAGGGGGGTGATCAGGGAGTCTATATGGGGTGATCACCACAGTCATTGATCACTCCCCTGTAAGGCTGCATTCAGACGTCCGTATGATTTTTACGGATCCGATCAGTCTATCAGTGGATCCGTAAAAATCATGCGGACATCTGAATGGAGCTTTACAGGGGGGTGATCAATGACAGGGGGGTAATCAATGACAGGGGGGTGATCAGGGAGTCTATATGGGGTGATCACCACAGTCATTGATCACTCCCCTGTAAGGCTGCATTCAGACGTCCGTATGATTTTTACGGATCCGATCAGTCTATCAGTGGATCCGTAAAAATCATGCGGACATCTGAATGGAGCTTTACAGGGGGGTGATCAATGACAGAGGGGTAATCAATGACAGGGGGGTGATCAGGGAGTCTATATGGGGTGATCACCACAGTCATTGATCACTCCCCTGTAAGGCTGCATTCAGACGTCCGTATGATTTTTACGGATCCGATCAGTCTATCAGTGGATCCGTAAAAATCATGCGGACATCTGAATGGAGCTTTACAGGGGGGTGATCAATGACAGGGGGGTAATCAATGACAGGGGGGTGATCAGGGAGTCTATATGGGGTGATCAAGGGCTAATAAGGGGTTAATAAGTGACGGGGGGGGGGGGTGTAGTGTAGTGGTGCTTGGTGCAACATATTACTGAGCTGCCTGTGTCCTCTGGTGGTCGATCCAAACAAAGGGGACCACCAGAGGACCAGGTAGCAGGTATATTAGACGCTGTTATCAAAACAGCATCTAATATACCTGTTAGGGGTTAAAAAAATCACATCTCCAGCCTGCCAGCGAACGATCGCCGCTGGCAGGCTGGAGATCCACTCGCTTACCTTCCGATCCTGTGAACGCGCGCGCCTGTGTGCGCGCGTTCACAGGAAATCTCGCGTCTCGCGAGAGGACACACCGGCGCGTCCACCCAGAACAACAGGACCGCCGCAAAGACGCAATCCTGCGTACGGCGGTCCTGAGGTGGTTAAAGAAAACCTGTCACCATGAAATGCAGTGCATCATGTTACAGAGTAGGAGGAGCTGAGCAGATTGATATGCAGTATAGTTTTATGGTAAATGATTCAACAAAACTTGTGATTTATACATTTACATCTCTGCTCATTTTTATATCTCTGCTCATTCTGAGCTCAGTAGCCATCTGGGCAGCCTAATCAGTGGCTGATGGTTAATTCTGCATACACACATACAGCAATTACATAATTAGCTATAAATGGCTAAGACAAAGCAGTTATGATTAATTTCCTCCTGCTCTATAACATGAAGCCTGCAGATAACACTGAATTTTCATCATGACTGGTACCCTTTAAAGGGAACCTGTCATCAACTTTTTGCTGCCCATACTAACGGCAGCTTAAAGTAGAGACAGGTGAGTTGATTTCAGCGGTCTGTCATTTAAAAGTTAAAAATAAGTGATTGCCGAGAACCAACATCACAATCATTGCAGACTGGGCCTGAAAAAGAGTCACGACCACCTGAGAAGAGTCCTGGTTATTCATGAATTCCTGCTCTCCCTGCCCACCTGCTGATGACTGACCGTCTTCTACCTAGTTTTCTCCCTTTCTCTCTAGGAGAGAACTGCCAATCATCAGCAGATGGGTGAGAGTGCAGGAGATTAGGAATAACCATGACTCTTCTCAGGTGGATTTGACTCTTGTCAAGGCCTGGGCTGCAATGATTATAAAGCTGGTTCTCAGCAACCACTTACTATTAGCTCATGAGTGACAGACCGCTGAAATCAGCATTTCTCTCACTATTTTATGCTGCCCTCAGTGAGGTCAGCATAAAGTTGATGACAGGTTCCCTTTAATTAGATGTTGGACATATATTGCAAATTAATATCACTGGTATACATCTTGTGGGAGGCATAGGCTAAACTTACACTGATGTATAGACCTTGAGTAGATCACTGAACTTCTTCCTTTCCGCACATTCAATGAGAGATCCTACTGACCAGATAAGGCAGAAGATGAAAAGCCTCTCAATATGCAGCTGTCCGCCAATACTCTGAGCCTTATCATTCAGCATGATTGTCAGTAAGCTTGTAACAGAATGGAACAAGCCAACTTCTGTTACTGGAACGATCAGCCTTAGGAAAAAAATATATAAACATTCATAAATACAGTATATTAGTCAATTCTACAGGGCTATGGTTAACGTAAAATGTTTGGAGTCTAGTACAATCTCCATTTTTTTCATTAATCTAAATAGTAGTCAACAACAGGGCATAGTAAATTAACATATTTAGCTGTTCAATGTTAAGAGTATAATGGTAAAGTGTATGCACACCTTGGCCAAGGAAAAATATATTTGTAGATAGAAGTTGCATTATGCTGTTGGAGGATGATTTTTCTGCGTTTTTAATGTTCAAAGCCTGCCTTCTTTAAAATGACTGTTTATGTAGCTGCAAGTTTAGTGCTCAGTGGACATCTCCTGTGAAGCATGTATTTTCTCCCCTCAAATCTCTCCCTGTGCTCTAGACTGTGTGCCTGTGTCTCCCTCCCACCCATCTGTTCAGCTGCCCATGTGCGGAATCATGACCACATATACTTTAGTTTGAGACTCACACTTTACTCCTACCAGACTATATGTATGAACTGCTTTAAAAAAAAAAAAAGAGTCTATTGCTTTACTTGGTATCATGAAGCATAAGATTGAAGATGGGGTCCAAAGTCCGGTAGAAAGCTTTTGAAAGAACCTAATGAAAAAATAGGAAAGCGTTTTCAAATACATACACAATCACGTAAAAATATTCATTATAAAATAATAAAAAAGCAGCTACCTAAATGTGAACTTGTGAAGAAAAACTGTTCACACAGGGTGCCAAGGGTTCTGTTGTTGGAGCCCTACTTTAATGTAGTGACCAGCCTGTTTTGGGTTTAGTGACCAAGCAACTTTTTTTCAATTTATGTTTCTTTTTTATGGTGTTCACAGTGCAGGATAAATTACATAATCGTTGTAGTGTGGGTCATTACGGATGCTGCAATACCAAATATGTGGAGGGGGGTTATTTTTAAAATTTTTCCATTGAAAGGCATTTTTTGCAATGGAAAAAGGTGCATTTTCAACTTGGAGATTTTCTTTATTTAGTAAACATTTATTTACCTCTTATTTTTACTATTTATTAGTCCCACAAGGAAACTTTTACAGGCAATATGCAGTACAGTGTATTATACTGTCAGTGGAATACTGACAGGCCTTCATCAGGCCCATGGCTGCCATACAAAGACATTGACACCCCCAATCTCATTTGCAGCAGTGCGGATGCCTGAGATGCTACAGTTGCTATTAATCATAGCATCGAGGGATTAAAAAGCCAAGATTGGACCAGGTGGTTACAGCAGGAACCCGGCTGTCATGGGAGAGCTACGCTCCTCTTTTCTGCTACGCAGAAGACCTGTGCAGCACTTAGACTAGGCTGCAGCCTAGCCTAACGCCACTTCTTAGTGACTGCTGTAAAAAGGCATATTGGCGGTAACTAAGGGGTTAATAAATCTGCCCCCAATTTGCTTTTTGAATTAAACTTACAGCATTTTCTTGTTGGTTTCTTCCATCTAGCCAAATTTTGGACAGAGGTCTCCAACCAACAGCTTCGTTTTCAATATACAATATCCCCTTAAATATAATACATAATAAAATATTAAGGCTTTACTTCAAATTCAAGAAAGGCAAATAAATTGTAAAAATAAATGTCAATATTCACTGCTTTTGTCAGGGTTGCAGGTGAAGCTGTTTGTAAACCAGTTGTTTCAAAAATCAATTTCAGATTTTCTGGAAGTTCCAAGTAATCCCCATTACTGAGCTGTAAAACCTATTGAAATAATGTGACAAACAAGACTGGCTAATTAGGCCTTGATCAGAGATTTTATTGTGCTGCAGCTTTTGTGCAACTTGAAGATAAAGAGAAAGGAAGGAAGGTAGAAAGGAAGTAAGGAAGGAACTCACTGTCTCTGGTCCAAGTACACTGTTAAAGTTGTCAGCCCAGCTGCCATTCAGAGGTCCATCAAACCAGAGCCATGTATTACAGTGATTCTAAAAGTATAAACACATAGACATACATATATTAAAAAGGTGAATTTATACATTATTCCAGAAGTAGGCTAGAGTATGAGGCACCAACTTTCTACCAGAAAACTGTTACACTGCACAGTAAATTCTCCTCATATACATTTATCTTCATATTACTACATATTACTACATATTATGGAGCCATAGACACCACCAGAGCTGCCTTTGGAGGTCTCTTGAACTTCCTCCTAAATTACCCGAACTGCCTTCTTCCACGAATAGCTGATAACTCCATCCTGCCACATATTTGATGCATTCAGACCACCAAACATCAAAGTCCTGTTGTCGACACTTAGAGGATGAATTTTCACAATTTTATGTGATGCTTCTCCACTTGAGACTTGTATATGATTAAGAGCCTGAATTAATATGCTAATGCATGAACTTTTTCCAGAAGCCGGTGGGCCTGCTACAATTACACCTGCAATGTATAAAATTAATATATAAAAAATAGTACATATGAAAGTAATTTATATGAATTACATACACATAAATGAGTAAATCATATCATAATCTAATGTCATTTAAATCTGTATAGGTCTGCATTAGGAAACATTGTCTTTTAGTGGTGGCGTTATATATTTCCAGTGTCGGCATACTGCAGCTCAGCTCCCAATTGCTTGAATGGGAGTTGAGCTGCAGTACCCAGGCATGGCAACTACACAGTATACAGGGCTTTCTGCTTCCAGCTCCAGACACTGTATGTCCACTCACCCCTCCTACATCACATTTAAGCCATAACTCTGCCCCCCTTTACCTGCTCCCAGCATGAGGGCAGGCTTGGGCACTAGCAAGAGTGACGTCCCTCTGGGCACCTTACTAGCTCATTTGCATACCAAATAAACTGGATTTACAGAAGATAGAAAACATGGGATTTAGGGGTCAGAAGACTTAAAGGTAGGCAGACAATGTCAGACAATGTCATAGAGCAGCAGGAAATGCTAGCAGAATGCTTGGGTGTATAGGTAGAGGCATTACTAGTAGAAAGAGGGAGGTGCTCTACAGAGCACTAGTGAGACCTCATTTGGAGTATTGTGCTCAGTACTGGAGACCATATCTCCAGAAGGATATTGATACTTTGGAGAGAGTTCAGAGAAGAGCTACTAAACTAGTACTTGGATTGCAGGATAAAACTTACCAGGAAAGATTAAAGGACCTTAACATGTATAGCTTGGAAGAAAGACGAGACAGAGGGGATATGATAGAAACTTTTAAATACATAAAGGGAATCAACAAGGTAAAAGAGGAGAGAATATTTAAAAGAAGAAAAACTGCTACAAGAGGACATAGTTTTAAATTAGAGGGGCAAGGGTTTAAAAGTAATATCAGGAAGTATTACTTTACTGAGAGAGTAGTGGATGCATGGAATAGCCTTCCTGCAGAAGTGGTAGCTGCAAATGCAGTGAAGGAGTTTAAGCATGCATGGGATAGGCATAAGGCCATCCTTCATATAAGATAGGGCCAGGGGCTATTCATAGTATTCAGTATATTGGGCAGACTAGATGGGCCAAATGGTTCTTATCTGCCGACACATTCTATGTTTCTATGTTTCTATCTACTGCTGAAACAAAGACACATCTGGAAATAAGGTACTAAGTGCTATTAGGCTATGGCTTTACTTCAATAGCGATTATCCTGTTGACAGATTTCCTTTAAGGGACATCACCCCTATAAACTGGGCAAGAAAAGGATTCATTTGTCCAGTGGATTGACTGAACAGTTTTTTTAAAAATTTCTGATCGGGTAATGCAAAATTATCTTTAAAAATCATAATGATCTTTCTTTAATATTCTTTTAACCACACAAGTCCTCATACTTTAAAAGTTCCAGTAGGTGTATTTGGAAACTTACCGGAATTTACTAGAGATAAATTAAATAGTTGTTTGACTTTACTGAGCCACGGAGAATGAGGAAACAATTTATTTTCTTCTGATTTCAATAAAATGGCTCTTTCGATTTCCTTCTGGAGGATCTGTCTGGTCTCTGATGGGTCATACATTCCCGTAAACACATCTCCAACAATTTGTTTAAACACCAAATAACTCTGTAAAGTATATGGACAATTTTATGTTTCACTTTTGTTCCAAAAACTGAACATTAAATATAAAACAAGAATTACAGCTAAGTACTTACACAGTCATACAGTTGAAAACTAAAAATGACATTGGTTTCATAATAAAAACTTTTAGTAGCCACAGTTGCTATGAGCAACTAAGCCAGTTTTCCTTTACACCAGTCTTGATAAATCTCCACCAATACCTTTACTTTGACAGCTGTTTTTCAGTTTCAGTCTTAAAGAGGAGCTGTCACCTCTCTTGACGTGCCTATTTTGGAAAGTACTTGCATTTCCCACATAATAACAATTCTAGAGCATCTATTCTTTCTTACTATGTCGTGCTGTACCTTTATTATTCCTGCTAGAAGTCATGAATAAATCACCAGCAGCTTGCAATGAAGGTCCAGATGGTTGTCACCAGTTGAGTTGTGTCCCCTGAACATTCTAGCACTGCCCAATTAGTGCACACCCCCAACTGGTAACACCCATCTGGACCTTCATTGCAGACTACTAGCAATTCATTCATAACTTCTAGAAGGAATAATAAAGGAATGGCACATCACGGAGTCATAAGAATAGATGATCTAGAATTGCTGTTACAAGAGGGCTAAAACAGACATGACAGAGAGCCTACAGGTCCTTTTTAAAGGGATTGTCCCATTACAAACAGTAATCCCTTATCCCCAGTAATAAGTGTCTGATAGGCGGGGGTCCAAGCATTGGTGCTCCAGCCAAAACACGAGAGCAAGGTCCTGACTTCCCCCACTTCAATTGAGCAACAGTCATTCTTGTGAGCTATCAGTCCATTCAACTCTAGAGAATTGTTAGAGAAAACCAAGCACTTGTACTCGGCTATCTCCGGCAGTCCCATAGAGTTGAATGGACTGGCACACTGTATGACCACCACTTCATTCAAATTTAGTTCCTCCATCCTCGTGATTGGTGCGGTCCTAGCAGTTGGACCCATGCTGATCAGACAGTAATTGTCTTGCTACTTACATCACCAGTCATTCTTGGGCCAATGATGTCCTGCAGTGAATCAGCTATCAATGCATGGCTTTCCTTTGCAGCGGTAAGAACAGGGTTAGTTGAGATTACTTTCTTATTTCGCTCTGCACTGTTACCAGTTTTTAAACTGGGCACAGGACCTGAATTGGAGAAAAACAAGAATATACAATTTATAAAGAATATGATTAAGACCACATCTGTTTTGCAGTCTGCAAACCACTGATCTGAAAAATATAGTTGCGGTCCACGCATTGCTGCATTCCTGATAAAAATGCTTTCAAACTAATGTGTAAATGAGATGCTAAGTGTGGTAGTTCCGCCATAAACAAGGTGTTGTACTGCAAAGCGCAAGGGTGACATTACAGGGCTGGGCAAGAGGAGAATTCAGACGCCTGGCCCTGTCAATCAAACATACGTGGGAGTGGCTGAACATTGGTTTAGCTAGGATGCAGTGAGAGGCTCAAGACTGGCCCTTGGTGCGCTTAACATCTTAATTACATATTCTTCAAAAGCATTGGGGGTAAAAAGAAAATAATGTTTTTATTATACTCTAGAAGCCCTATTAGGCATTATTTTTGGTTAAAACGTGAATTTCCTGCTGACAGGTATTTTTGGGAAAAAATATTGATGACCTATCCTCAGATTTGGTGGGGGCCTGACTCCCGGCAATTCCACCAATCAGCTCCTTGAACAGGCTACGGTGCACCAGTGAGCGCTGTGGACTCCTCACAGAACACCAAGCACAGTGCTGTACTTGTTATTGCAGCCCAGGCCAATTGACTTGAATGGGCCTGAGTTGCACATGGGCCATGTGACCAATTAACACAGGGTCACTTTCCTAGGAATAGGTTGCAACACTCACTGGAGTGCCGTGGTGTCTTCAAACCACTGATCAGAGGGGGCCTAAGGGGTTGGACAGAAAACCCTTTAATAACTGATAGGCCTATTTTAATCTTTATATCTCCTGTGAATATTATATGGGATAAGGTAGAATTCATCAGGAAACATACTTGCTGCAAATGCTGTAAACTGTTGATATGACATAACACTGCTAGATCGGGAGAATCTTCCTCCATCGGTCTCCATACGACCATTTATCATATTTTCCATCTCTCTGCGTTGAACAGCCCAGTTTATAACTTCTAGCATAGCCCGTAAACTGAAATGACAGTGAGATTCCTCTGGGCTATAAAAAAAAAGAAAATCATTAAATTAGAATAGCTAAAAATGTACAGTCATACACAACATGATAACTCCAACTATTGTACAACTAAAAAGCCCTATATGTGGAACAGGGTGTGGCGGCATTTTGTCTCCCTCCCCCTATAATATACTTCATGTCACAACTAATCTTCTAGATTGTTATTCTCTTGTCATCAAAAAGGCTACAGAGACAAACTAAAATTGTATAATAAAATTTTTAAAAAAATGCAGGATCAGCAGTTTTACAGACCATGCTAACTTGAAGTAGTCTTTACCACTGCTTAAAAAATGCTTGTTTGCAATATTGTCCCATTCCCTCGAAGCCAGCATCTGACCACTATAAATCATGGTAAAAATGCCCATACAGTGTCCCCACGTTAACCACTCCTCATGTCTATAAAAATGTAACAGAATATGTGTAAAATTCAGA
Source organism: Bufo bufo (assembly GCF_905171765.1). Classification (NCBI taxonomy): domain Eukaryota; kingdom Metazoa; phylum Chordata; class Amphibia; order Anura; family Bufonidae; genus Bufo; species Bufo bufo. Next base: position 292,547,915 of record NC_053392.1, on the reverse strand, counting down.
AGACTAACAGTTGTTCCTTAAGCAGTTCTGAAGTGAGCTGTAGTCTTGTGGCCAGGGCTTTTGGGCCTTTGAAGCCAAGGCTGGTAAGTTTGGCCTTAAGGATTATTGTGTGATCAGGAAGAACCAAAGAAACTGCTCTAAAGACAGCCAGTATATCCTTCGGGAGACTGTGGAATCCAGATTTGGAGACAGTGAGAAATACGCTGCAACGGGATTGTACTTCAATCTGTTGAAACACATAAGAGACATGTATTTTATATATTTATTCTTCATTTAGTCTATAGCATGGTAAAAATATGTCATAAACATCAAAAAACCCTTTAAGAGCTTATATATATAGACATAGGGGGTCATTTATTATCCAGAAATACGCCTATCTGTGACTTTTCCCCAAAAAGTGGGCATGGCGTTGGTGCGGAAGGAGACGGACCGGCAGGCCTGTCTCATTCATTATTTTCTACGTCTGTTTTATGCCTCGTCTGACAAGAGGTGTGGCTTCACAGGAAAGGTGGTGTGGCCTAAGTGCACCAAGAATACTCCATAAATTTGATGCATTTTTCAAGTAAAACTGTGTCAACTTATAGGTGGCTTAAACTTAGACTAGTCAGTTTTTTTGGCATATGGGAAAACTGACACATTTTTTTGGGCACATGCAAAATTCTAGCATAAATCTGGCACAAGATTTATGATACTTATGATAATTTTCAAATGTCCATGCACCAGAATAGTAAATTTGTCTAATATTAAGACTGTGATTCGTATCTCTATTATTAATAAATCTGCCCCAATATTGTCATATTATCAATCATTATTAATCAGTGTAGCCTAAAATATGCATACTATGTAACGTCATCTCTACAAAGGGGAGCCTATACACATCCACACACAAATAAAGCCTCCCTAGTAGATTTCTTCAATATCAGTCTTATCAACTTCTATGATTTTCCATCATTTTCAGAAGAAAAGTGCAAGTCAAACATTTTTGGTATATGCCCAAGATGTGTATTACATGCAGGTTTTCCAGCTATGTAAATATTTTCAAAATCTCATGTACATGATGTGGAAAGTGACCTGCAGTGTGGATGTTAAAATCTGCAGCATGTCAACTGTTTGGGTACATTTCACCTCTTGCAATGCAAAGGGTAAGATCTGGGGCAAATCCATGTTAAAATCCACAAATAAAGAGTTAAATTTGGTGTAAACTTGCTGCAGAAGTGCAGCAAAATTTACACTGCTATGTGCATGTACCCTTAATAACCTTTTAGAAGAATTACTTGAGGCTAACCAGTACACAATTACCACTAGATGGTGCTAATATTTCACATTACATTGACCAACACAACCGGTGACATGTCAGGATGAGATTACGTAAGTGTTTCACTTTCAGTAAGATAAATATTTGAAACATTATTTTCCACTCTTACCACTAAACATTGCTTAATAACAGCTCATGCATGGGAACAGTGTCTTATAAACCCACTGTATAACTTATGCTCTATTCATGTCACGGTTATGGCCTGCATTTACAGACGTGATGTATACATTGTATATATATATATATATATATATATATATACACAGTCCTGATCAAAAGTTTAAGACCACTTGAAAAATGGCAAAAAATCATATTTAGCATGGCTGGATCTTAACAAGGTTCCAAGTAGAGCTTTAACATGCAACAAGAAGAAATGGGAGTGAGACAAAACATTTTTTGAACATTAAATTCAATGAAAACAACGAATAAACTGAAACAGGCTATTTTTCAGCTGATCAAAAGTTTAGGACCACACCTCCAAAAAAAAACTAAACCCCCCCAAAACAGAAATCCAACTTCCAAACATGAACTCAGTAATGAGTAGCTCCGCCGTTATTGTTTATCACTTCCAAAATTCGTTTCGGAATGCTTGATGCAAGCGTTTCCATGAGGTGAGTGGGAACATTTCTCCAAGTGGTGAAGACGGCCGCACAAAGGCCATCTACTGTCTGTAAACTGTTGTTCATTTTTGTAAACTTCCCTTGCCATTCATCCCCAAAGGTTCTCAATTGGATTTAGATCAGGGGAACACTCAGGATGGGCCAAAAGAGTGATGTTATTCCCTGGAAGAAGTCCCTTGTCCTGTGGGCATTGTGTACTGTAGCGTTGTCCTGTTGAAAAACCCAGTCGTTACCACACAGACGAGGGCCCTCAGTCATGAGGAATGCTCTCTGCAACATCTGGACATAGCGAGCGGTCGTTTGACGACCCTGCACTTTCTGAAGCTCCATTGTTCCACTGAAGGAAAAAGCGCCCCAGACCATTATGGCGCCCCCTCCACTGTGGCACGTAGAAAACATTTCAGGTGGGATCTGCTTGTCCTGCCAGTAACATTGGAAACCATCAGGACCATCAAGGTTAAATTTTTTCTCATCAGAGAATAAAACTTTCTTCCACCTTTGAATGTCCCATGTTTGGTGCTCTCTTGCAAAGTCCAAACGAGCAGTTCTGTGGCGTTCAAAGAGACGAGGTCTTTGAAGACGTATTTTGTTTTTGAAGCCCTTCAGTCTCAGATGCCGTCTGATGGTTATGGGGCTGCAGTCAGCACCAGTAAGGGCCTTAATTTGGGTCGAAGATCGTCCAGTGTCTTGACGAACAGCCAATTGGATCCTCCGGCTCAGTGCTGATGAAATTTTTTTGGGTCTTCCACTTGACTTTTTTGTTCCATAACCCTCAGGATCATTTAAGAAATTCCAAATGACTGTCTTACTGCGTCCCACCTCAGCAGCGATGGCGCGCTGTGAGAGACCCTGATTATGCAGTTCAACAACCCGACCATGTTCAAAAAGGGAGAGTTGTTTTGCCTTTGCCATCACAACGTGTGACTACCTGACAGAAAATGACAATGAATCCACATGTTTACACAGATTTGGCCTTTTAACCACTTCCCATCTGGGCCATTTGCCCCCTTCCTGACCAGGCCAAATTTTGCAAAACTGACATATCTCACTTTATGTGGTAATAACTTTGGAACGCCTTTATTTATCCAAGTCATTCAGAGATTGTTTTCTCGTGACACATTGTACTTCATGATAATCATAAATTTGAGTCAAAATATTTCACCTTTATTTCATGAAAAAATCCCAAATGTACCCAAAAATTTGAAAAATTCGCAATTTTCTAAATTTCAATTTCTCTGCTTTTAAAACAGAAAGTGATACCTCATAAAATATTTATTATTTAACATTCCCCATATGTCTACTTTATGTTGGCATCATTTTGGAAATGTCATTTTATTTTTTTAGGACGTTAGAAGGCTTAGAAGTTTAGAAGCAATTCTTCAAATTTATAAGAAAATTGCCAAAACCCACTTTATAAGGACCAGTTCAGGTCTGAAGTCACTTTGTGGGGCCTACATAGTGGATACCCCCATAAATGACCCCATTGTAGAAACTACACCCCTTAAGGTATTCAAAACCGATTTTACAAACTTTGTTAACCCTTTAGGCGTTCCACAAGAATTAAAGGAAAATGGAGATCAAATTTTAAAATTTCACTTTTTGGGCAGATTTTCCATTTTAATCCAATTTTTTCTTTAACACATCGATGGTTAACAGCCAAACAAAACTCAATATTTATTACCCAGATTCTGCGGTTTACAGAAACACCCCACATGTGGTCATAAACTGCTGTATGGGCACACGGCAGGGCGCAGAAGAAAAGGAACTCCACATGGTTTTTAGATGCCATGTCCCATTTGAAGCCCCCTGATGCACCCTTACAGTAGAAACTCCCAAGAAGTGACCCCATTTTGGAAACTAGGGGATAAGGTGCCAGTTTTATTAGTACTATTTTTGGGTACATATGATTTTTTGATCATTCATTATAACACTTTATGGGGCAAAGTGACCAAAAAATTGGTTGTTTTAGCACAGTTTCTATTTATTTATTTTTACAGCGTTCACCTGAGGGGTTCAGTCAAGTGACATTTTTATAGAGCAGATCGTTACGGACGTGGCGATACCTAATATGTATACTTTTTCTCATTTATTAAAGTTTTACACAATAATAGCATTTTTGAAACAAAAATATTATGTTTTAATGTGTCCATGTTCTGAGAGCTATAGTTTTTTTATTTTTTGAGAGATTTTCTTATGTAGGGGCTCATTTTTTGCAGGATGAGGTGACGGTTTTATTGGTACCATTTTGTGGGACATACGCGTTTTTGATCACTTGGTGTTGCACCAATTGTGATGCAAGGTGACAAAAATTGCTTGTTTTGACACAGTTTTTTTTTTTTTTTTTTTACGGTGTTCACCCGAGGGGTTAGATCATGTGATATTTTTATAGAGCTGGTTTTTACGGACGCGGCAATACCTAATATGTATACTTTTTTTTATTTGTTTCACTTTAACACAATAATAGCATTTTTGAAACCAAAAAAATGATGTTTTAGTGTCTCCATGTTCTAAGAGCTATAGTTTTTTTATTTTTTGAGAGATTTTCTTATGTAGGGGCTCATTTTTTGCGGGATGAGGTGACGGTTTTATTGGTACTATTTTGTGGGACATACGCGTTTTTGATCACTTGGTGTTGCACTTTTTGTGATGCAAGGTGACAAAAATTGCTTGTTTTGACAGTTTTTTTTTTTTTTTTTACGGTGTTCATCCGAGGGGTTAGGTCATGTGATATTTTTATAGAGCTGGTTTTTACGGACGCGGCAATACCTAATATGTATACTTTTTTTTATTTTTTCTATTTTTATTTTTTTTTTTTCATTCCTTACTTGGGGACTTTTTTTTTTTTACATGTGAAACTTTTTTTTATTTTTTTATTTTCAACCTTTTATTTTTATTTTTTTTATTTTACACTTTTCGTCCCCCATAAGGTCATACAAGACCTCTGGGGGACATTTACTTCACTTTTTTTTTTTTTTTCACAGTTGATTTCTCCTGTAACTGGGGCTGACATAGTAGCCCCAGTTACAGGACAAATACACCCCTATAGAGGCTGTACAGCAGCAATCCAGCGCTGTACAGCCTCACAGCAGGGCTGATCGAGGTCTCTAAGAGACCTCACACAGCTCCTGCACACTCCGGTCACGGCGGTCACATGACCGCCGGGCCGGAACAGGAAGCGCACAGCGCTTCCTTCTCTGCAGACACAGCGCTCGGTGAGCGCTGTGTCTGCAGCGATCTAGAAGGCAGGGACACCTGGGCACTGTCCCTGCCTTGTCTTAGGGTTGCCCTGCTGTCACTGACAGCGGGCAACGCGATCAGCAGCTGCACGATTAGTGTGCAGCTGCACTTTCTGAACGGACGTTCTGGAACGTCCGTTCAGAAATAGACGTCCACCCATAGGACGTTTATATCCTATGGGCGGACGTGAAGCGGTTAAATGCATGTGGTCCTAAAATTTGGATCAGCTGAAAAACAGCCTGTTTCAGTTTAATCGTTATTTTCAATTAATTGAATGCTCAAAAAATGTTTTGTCTCACTCTCATTTCTTCTTGTTGCATGTTGAAGCTCTACTGGGAACCTTGTTAAGATCCAACAATGTAAAATATGATTTTTTTTACCATTTTTCAAGTGGTCTTAAACTTTTGATCAGGACTGTATATATATATATATAGTGCCCTGAAAAAGTATTCATACCCCTTTTTCACGTTACAAACTTTAAAGGGATTCTGTCACCTCTTTTTACCCTATAGAGATGCGGACATGCACAGCTAGATCGCCGTTAGCATGTCCGCAATATACCTGTCCCATATCTCTGAGTGGTTTTATTGAGTGTAAAAAATGATTTTATATATATTATATATGTAAATAAGCCTGGTAAGGAGCCCAGCCACGCCCCCTGTGAAGGAGCCCAGCACCGCCTGTATCCAGGAATCCCCTCCTTGCTCACGAAGTCAGATCACCTTAATCTCGCAGTGCGCGAGCTCGCAATGAATTTCATAGTTATAAAATCATTTTTTACACTCAATAAAACCATTTAGATATACGAAACAGGTATATAGCGGCGATCTAGCCGTGCATGTCCGCATCTCTATAGGGTCAAAAGAGGTGATAGAATCCCTTTAAATGTATTTTACTGGGATTTTATGTGATAGATCACAGGTTGGACTTGATGGACTTTTGTTTTTTTCCAACCTTAACACCTATGTAACCAACACAAAGAAGCAAGTGTGCGTGAAGTGAAAAGAAAATGCTAAATGGATTTCAAAATTGTTAATAAATAAAAATCTTAAAAGTGTAGTGTGCATTTGTACTCAGCCCCCTATACTCTGATACCCCTAAAAAAATCCAGTATAACCAAAGGCCTTCAGAAGTCACCTAATTAGTAAATCGAGTCCACCTGTGTGTAATTTATTCTCTGTATAACTAAAGCTGTTCTGTGAAAGCCTCAGAGGTTTGTTAGTGAATATTAGTGATAAAACAGTGTCACGCTCTAGTGTGGGAGGGAAACCCCACACCAAACATAGGAGGGAAAGGGGAAAGGAAATAAGGCCTGAAAACTGGGGAAGGAAGATGGACAACTCTTAGTGAAAACCCTGATCAAAGCCCTGACTGACTACCAGTATGAACAGACTCCAGAGGTAGATGAGTTCATACACAGGAATACCTAGAGTCCTATCTAACCCTAAAGGACCCTGGTACTAATGACAGGAATGAGACAATCTGTTCCTCCAAAAGGAAGGATGAACGGGAGTATCCCTGAGACCTAATACAAAACAACAAAGAAATGCAACAAACAGAAATGCCAAAATACAAAGGGAAAGGTAACACTTAACTTCCAAGAAGCTATGGCAGAACCAGGAATTCAGCCGAGATCCAAACACCAGCTATCCACAGGTCTAACTGAAGCCTTTAAACCACACAGTATTGTGGGAGAAACAACTATAAATAGGGAAAGTTAAATGACCACAATAGCAACACCTGTAGGTTAAGGGTGTGGCCAGTACCAGAAACAACACAGACACCTATTGATCCACAAGGTAAACATGTAAAATCAAACCACCTGTTGCCAGTCTCAAAGATCCCCTGCCACTCACTGTCGCGGGGACGTCTGTATGTCTCGGTATGTCCATGACAAACAGCATCATGAAAACCAAGTAACACATCAGACAGGTCAGGGATAAAGTTGTGGAAAAGTTTAAAGCAGGGTTAGGTTTTAAAAAAATATCCCAAGCTCTGAACATCTCGCAGAGCACTGTTCAATCAACTTCGAAAATTGAAATTTAGGTTGACATGACTACCCACCTAAACTGACAGCCCTGGTAAGGAGAGCACTAATTAGAAAAGCAAGCAAGAGGCCCGTGGTCACCCTGGAGGAGCTGCTGAGATCCACAGCTCAAATGAAAGAATCTGTTCACAGGACAACTATTAGCTGTGTACTCCACAAAGCTGGCCTTTGTGGAACAGTGGCAAGAAGAATTTTTGAAAGCAAGCTATAAAAAGTCCCATTTACAGTTTGCCACAAGGCATGTAGGGGACACAGCAAACGTGGAAGAAGGTGCTCTGGTCAGAAGAAACCAAAGTTGAACTTTATGGACTACATAAAAAAAATGCTATGTATGGAGGAAAACTAACACTGCACATCATCCTAAACACACTGTGCCCAACGTGAATCATGGTGGTGGCGGAATCATGCTGTAGTGATGCTTTTCTTCAACAGATATAGGGAAGCTGGTCAGAGTTGATGGGAAGATGGATGGATCTAACTAAATACAGGGTAATCCTGTAGGAAAACCGGGTAGAGGCTTCAAAAGACTTAAGACTGCCAGCAGGACAACAACCCTAAACATACAGTCAGAGCTAGAATGGAATGGTTTAGCTCAAAGCATATTCATGTGTTAGAATGGCCCAAAGTCCAGACCTAAATCTCATTGAGAATCTGTGGCAAGACAGTCTCCATCCAATCTGAGCTTGAGCTATTTTGCAAAAAAGAATGGGCAAACATTTCAGCCTCTAGATGTGCAAAGCTGGTAGAGACATAACCCAAAAGACTTGCAGTTGTAATTGCAGCCAAAAGTGGTCCTATAAAGTATTGACTGTATACAAATGGACGTCACACTTTCCAGATTTTTATTTATTTGAAAACCAAGTATCATTTTCTTTTCACTTCACACATACTTGCTACTTTGTGTTGGTCTATCACATAAAATCTCAATAAAATACATTTAAGCTTGTGGGTGTAATGTGCAAAACTGTAGAAACATTTAACAGGTATGAATACTTTTTTTTTTTATAATTTTTATTGCCAAATACTTTTGTCCATATATATTCTGTCATGAATACTTTTTTAAGGGACTGTATATACACTGCTCAAAAAAATAAAGGGAACACAAAAATAACATCCTAGATCTGAGTTAATTAAATATTCTTCTGAAATACTTTGTTCTTTACATAGTTAAATGTGCTGACAACAAAATCACACAAAAATTAAAAAACGGAAATCAAATTTTTCAACCCATGGAGGTCTAGATTTGGAGTCACACTCAAAATTAAAGTGGAAAAAGACACTACAAGCTGATCCAACTTTGATGTAATGTCCTTAAAACAAGTCAAAATTAGGCTCAGTAGTGTGTGTGGCCTCCACGTGCCTGTATGACCTCCCTACAACGCCTGTGACGTCTGTCACATGTGCTCAGTGTGAACCTGCTTTCATCTGTGAAGAGCACAGGGCGCCAGTGGCGAATTTGCCAATCTTGGTGTTCTCTGGCAAATGCCAAACGTCCTGCTTGGTGTTGGGCTGTAAGCACAACCCCCACCTGTGGACGTCGGGCCCTCATATCACCCTCATGGAGTCTGTTTCTGACCGTTTGAGCAGACACATGCACATTTGTGGCCTGCTGGAGGTCACTTTGCAGGGCTCTGGCAGTGCTCTTCCTGTTCCTCCTTGCACAAAGGCGGAGGTAGCAGTCCTGCTGCTGGGTAGTTGCATACACAGGAATACCTAGAGTCCTATCTAACCCTAAAGGACCCTGGTACTAATGACAGGAATGAGACAATCTGTTCCTCCAAAAGGAAGGATGAACGGGAGTATCCCTGAGACCTAATACAAAACAACAAAGAAATGCAACAAACAGAAATGCCAAAATACAAAGGGAAAGGTAACACTTAACTTCCAAGAAGCTATGGCAGAACCAGGAATTCAGCCGAGATCCAAACACCAGCTATCCACAGGTCTAACTGAAGCCTTTAAACCACACAGTATTGTGGGAGAAACAACTATAAATAGGGAAAGTTAAATGACCACAATAGCAACACCTGTAGGTTAAGGGTGTGGCCAGTACCAGAAACAACACAGACACCTATTGATCCACAAGGTAAACATGTAAAATCAAACCACCTGTTGCCAGTCTCAAAGATCCCCTGCCACTCACTGTCGCGGGGACGTCTGTATGTCTCGGTATGTCCATGACAAACAGCATCATGAAAACCAAGTAACACATCAGACAGGTCAGGGATAAAGTTGTGGAAAAGTTTAAAGCAGGGTTAGGTTTTAAAAAAATATCCCAAGCTCTGAACATCTCGCAGAGCACTGTTCAATCAACTTCGAAAATTGAAATTTAGGTTGACATGACTACCCACCTAAACTGACAGCCCTGGTAAGGAGAGCACTAATTAGAAAAGCAAGCAAGAGGCCCGTGGTCACCCTGGAGGAGCTGCTGAGATCCACAGCTCAAATGAAAGAATCTGTTCACAGGACAACTATTAGCTGTGTACTCCACAAAGCTGGCCTTTGTGGAACAGTGGCAAGAAGAATTTTTGAAAGCAAGCTATAAAAAGTCCCATTTACAGTTTGCCACAAGGCATGTAGGGGACACAGCAAACGTGGAAGAAGGTGCTCTGGTCAGAAGAAACCAAAGTTGAACTTTATGGACTACATAAAAAAAATGCTATGTATGGAGGAAAACTAACACTGCACATCATCCTAAACACACTGTGCCCAACGTGAATCATGGTGGTGGCGGAATCATGCTGTAGTGATGCTTTTCTTCAACAGATATAGGGAAGCTGGTCAGAGTTGATGGGAAGATGGATGGATCTAACTAAATACAGGGTAATCCTGTAGGAAAACCGGGTAGAGGCTTCAAAAGACTTAAGACTGCCAGCAGGACAACAACCCTAAACATACAGTCAGAGCTAGAATGGAATGGTTTAGCTCAAAGCATATTCATGTGTTAGAATGGCCCAAAGTCCAGACCTAAATCTCATTGAGAATCTGTGGCAAGACAGTCTCCATCCAATCTGAGCTTGAGCTATTTTGCAAAAAAGAATGGGCAAACATTTCAGCCTCTAGATGTGCAAAGCTGGTAGAGACATAACCCAAAAGACTTGCAGTTGTAATTGCAGCCAAAAGTGGTCCTATAAAGTATTGACTGTATACAAATGGACGTCACACTTTCCAGATTTTTATTTATTTGAAAACCAAGTATCATTTTCTTTTCACTTCACACATACTTGCTACTTTGTGTTGGTCTATCACATAAAATCTCAATAAAATACATTTAAGCTTGTGGGTGTAATGTGCAAAACTGTAGAAACATTTAACAGGTATGAATACTTTTTTTTTTTATAATTTTTATTGCCAAATACTTTTGTCCATATATATTCTGTCATGAATACTTTTTTAAGGGACTGTATATACACTGCTCAAAAAAATAAAGGGAACACAAAAATAACATCCTAGATCTGAGTTAATTAAATATTCTTCTGAAATACTTTGTTCTTTACATAGTTAAATGTGCTGACAACAAAATCACACAAAAATTAAAAAACGGAAATCAAATTTTTCAACCCATGGAGGTCTAGATTTGGAGTCACACTCAAAATTAAAGTGGAAAAAGACACTACAAGCTGATCCAACTTTGATGTAATGTCCTTAAAACAAGTCAAAATTAGGCTCAGTAGTGTGTGTGGCCTCCACGTGCCTGTATGACCTCCCTACAACGCCTGTGACGTCTGTCACATGTGCTCAGTGTGAACCTGCTTTCATCTGTGAAGAGCACAGGGCGCCAGTGGCGAATTTGCCAATCTTGGTGTTCTCTGGCAAATGCCAAACGTCCTGCTTGGTGTTGGGCTGTAAGCACAACCCCCACCTGTGGACGTCGGGCCCTCATATCACCCTCATGGAGTCTGTTTCTGACCGTTTGAGCAGACACATGCACATTTGTGGCCTGCTGGAGGTCACTTTGCAGGGCTCTGGCAGTGCTCTTCCTGTTCCTCCTTGCACAAAGGCGGAGGTAGCAGTCCTGCTGCTGGGTAGTTGCCCTCCTACGGCCTCCTCCACGTCTCCTGATGTACTGGCCTGTCTCCTGGTAGCGCCTCCATGCTCTGGACACTACGCTGACAGACACAGCAAACCTTCTTGCCACAGCTCGCATTGATGTGCCATCCTGGATAAGCTGCACTACCTGAGCCACTTGAGTGGGTTGTAGACTCAGTCTCATGCTACCACTAGAGTGAAAGCACCGCCAGCATTCAAAAGTGACCAAAACATTAGCCAAGAAGCATAGGAACTGAGAAGTGGTCTGTGGTCACCACCTGAAGAACCACTCCTTTATTGGGGGTGTCTTGCTAATTGCCTATAATTTCCACCTGTTGTCTATCCCATTTGCACAACAGCATGTGAAATTGATTGTCACTCAGTGTTGCTTCCTAAGTGGACAGTTTGATTTCACAGAAGTGAGATTGACTTGGAGTTACATTGTGTTGTTTAAGTGTTCCCTTTATTTTTTTGAGCAGTGTATATATATATATATATATATATATATATTCTGTATATATACACACACACGTTTACTGTATACCATAGATTGCAAAACAACTGCATATACCGGCCAGGTAACCATATGAATATTTAATGTGTACGTTGAGAGATTTACCAGTGTACATGCTAAATGTACATAACAAAGGGGATGTGAGCCAGGCTTATTATGATCCACCTGAACAAAGCTATAAAATAATTATCATAATTTTAGAGAAAAGATGGCCTGTCATAAGATAATAGAAGTTTTGGAACCGCGCTGCTTGAGACTATGTTCCCCGGTCAACAGTGAATAACGCAGGGCACCGGCTTCTCTCCTCTTCACCTAAAAGGATCCGATCTTCCACAGACCGCCTCCTCTACAGGGTTAAAAAGATTGGCAGAATAGTGAAGCACCCTTTTGCAAGTTAGTTTAAAAGGTTTTATTCTACTCACAAGAGTTGGTAGACAAAAGGCATATAACACATTAAAACCGTCACGTTCCTGCCCGACCCGGGTTTCGCTCTCTGGCTTCCTCAGGGGCGACAACGGAGCCAGAGAGCGAAACCCGGGTCGGGCAGGAACGTGACGGTTTTAATGTGTTATATGCCTTTTGTCTACCAACTCTTGTGAGTAGAATAAAACCTTTTAAACTAACTTGCAAAAGGGTGCTTCACTATTCTGCCAATCTTCTTAACCCTGTAGAGGATGCGGTCTGTGGAAGATCGGATCCTTTTAGGTGAAGAGGAGAGAGGCCGGTGCCCTGCGTTATTCACTGTTGACCGGGGAACATAGTCTCAAGCAGCGCGGTTCCAAAACTTCTATTACCTGAACATTCAGTGTGAATTACCTACCACACTACTCCGGGACCAGCAGCGCAAGTAATTGTCCATGTTGGGACACAGGACTGACTTTTTATTTTTTATTTCAAGCTGTCATAAGATAAGCCTGTAAAGTTAGCAGTACAAAGAAGATTGTGTAAAGCTGGCTATACACATTAGACAGAAATTGGTTGATGTCTGAACAGCAGTTGAACAATCATTTCACAGACACGGTCATACACATTTAGTCTATATCAGCTGTTACAGTTGTTCACACTGGCCATACATATGTTCAATGACACCGGGCAACAGACAAAAGATTTTTCTGGGAATGTTCTTTCAAAGAAAGATCTTTTATCCACAAACAATCTTTCTTTACAAAAGATCTTTCTCCCGACTTTCTGACGAAAATATTAAACGTGGCTTTTCAGGCAATAATGGTCTGTCATCAGTTGGCTACAATGATAGCTCGTTGTCACATTTCACCCGACTAATGTTTGTTTAGGTTGAAATCGTCCGTTTTGATCAAGTTTAGCCTAATGTCTATGGCCACCTTTACGCTGCGGGAAGATTAGGTAGGGAGTTTATCTCCAAAGAAACAGTGATAATATGATAATGCAAACACTTCCACACCTGGGATCCATCTTCTATGACGATTTTGGGTAGTTTTGCTTGTATTGAATCATAAAGAGATCTTGAACTGTGCATAAACACAGAGACTGCATTCTCAGGGAGGAGATGAAAATCGTCAAAGCAGCTCCAGCATCCATCCTACATAACAAATGGAGACATGATTTTATACTCATTTCATTGCTTGGATAGTATCAGTAATGCTCTTAAAGACCCCTGACAAACAGATATTGATGGCCTATCCTGAGGATAGACCATCAGTATTAAAGGGATTCTGTCACCTCCCCTAACCCAAAATCGGATTTTAAAGCAGTCATGCAGCACAGCTTACCTTGAATCGGCTGTGCTCTTCTATCTTGTAATCCGTCCAGTAGTTTATGAGAAAAATGACTTTTATGATTATGCTAATTAGCCCTGAAGGTGCCCAGAGGGGCGTTTTGTTCCCTTTAGTGTGCCCAGTAACGCCCCTCTTACAGTGCCCAGAACACCTTCCTTCCGACTGCCTAACCGCCCACAGCCTCTCATCCCTCTCCTCCCCCTCCCTCACGGCCGAACGAACTCTCGCGCAGGCGCAGTACCCACTGAGGGCTGCGCCAGTGCGATTTGCTGGAGACTGAGAGAAGAGCGAGCATCGGACGTCACTGGGCTCGGCGCATGCCCAGTGACGAGGATGAAGCTCCTGCCCTCAGTCTCCTGCAGATTGCACTGGCGCAGCCCTCAGTGGGTACTGCGCCTGCGCGAGAGTTCGTTCGGCCGTGAGGGAGGGGGAGGAGAGGGTTGAGAGGCTGTGGGCGGTTAGGCAGTCGGAAGGAAGGTGTTCTGGGCACTGTAAGAGGAGTGTTACTGGGCACACTAAGGGGAACAAAATGCCCCTCTGGGCACCTTCAGGGCTAATTAGCATAATCAAAAAAGAGCACAGCCGATTCAAGGTAAGCTGTGCTGCATGACTGCTTTAAAATCCGATTTTGGGTTAGGGGAGGTGACAGAATCCCTTTAAAATCACAGAAAACTTATTTGTGATAGGGGTTACTTACAAGAGCTGTTCCATCTATTACTCTGCTCAGAGCTGCTATGTCTGTCGCTGAAGAACACGTGAAGGTGTAAATAAAATTTCCCAGTAAATATGCCAGTCCCTGTGACACATAAAAGGGTAATTTGTTTAAAACAAGAAAAAAGTGGATTAACATCATACAACAATAATAGAAGCAGTTACTTATATGATGTCTGGCAAGATATGGCTGGCAAAAAGGGGAGAGGGGGTCAATGTGGCTGCAGGAGCACACTGTAATGTCTGACTTTTCACATGTACCCACTAAATTGTACAGTGCTGTGGAATGTGTTGGTGCTATATATGACTATTATTATTATTATTATTATTATTATTATTTCTCCCATGCAGTCATTAACAAATGACTCTCATAGACCTGTAGATTGGTATTCTAAGTATAACATGGCTATGTATTTGCTATTTTCTTAAACAAAGTACTCTACATACCTTATGGTATGTTTGTCATATACATCTGCGCTATTCAGTGGTGCCTCTATTTGAGATGTTTTAAAGTTTTTCAAAGATAATCCCACTCTTTGTATGTTTAGTGCATTTTCTAGCAAAAATTATCCAATGTGTGAAAGGCCCATACTGCATACAGAGAAGTACCTTGTGTATTCTGACCTGAAAACATCCATCACTGTCAGAGATGCCAAGTGTTTTTAATTTAGCTGGACTGCAGAATATGGGAGAATGTGCAAGAATTTGTACTGAATCAACACATCCCAGGCACGGAATACTGCATAGGGAAAATAATTTAGTGCACCCTGCAAGTGCTCTGAGAAAAGATCAGGTAGATCTGCAATCCTTGTGTGGAGTCTTATAAAAGGGTTGAGTGAGATAGAATATGGCAAACCTACAATGCAGAAATAATTATTTATTATCTATGGAAACAGCTGTAATACATGCCGTTTAAAGGGAATGTGTCCTTTATAATTTTTTCTGCCAGTTAAAACCAGATAGTGACACATACAGTATCCTTTCTTGTAATATGTTTTGCTTTATGATTGTAGATTTGTCATTCTATTTCCTGAACATACCTATGGGGGCTGCTATCTTGGCTGAGCTGTTCTTAGCAGCATTCAGAGATATGCTTTATAGCAGCCACCATACTGACTTCTAAGGGAGAGTTTTCTCTGTGACCTGTGCAAAGCCCCCATATCGATAATAAAGTCTAATAGGTTTTGATTCAAACAAATAGATCCTAGTAGCAAGTAAGTCCAAAGGCAGCTCCAAATGTTTTTTTCTCCTGCATCTTTGGAGCCCACTATGGTATCAGAGCCTGGGCCCAACGGAGGATCCTCCGGTGGCATGGAAAATCAAATGTAACACTGCCAAAAATTCTTTCAAAATATGTTTAACGTAAAAACTTGATTTAAACAATAGGTCATTTTCTGATGAAACATTCCCTTTAGGGTCAGTAAATAAAGATACTGGAGTAATACAGCTGGTGTAGTAATGTTCTTCAAAAAAATCTCAGATATGAAAATTTGTGGGTATCCATTTACAAATCTTGGTATACACACCTTTATTGTTTCAGTTTTGCCAACACCATGGTCTCCTTGAAGGATTACACCATTACACTGCTGCAATATCTTTAAAAATAAAGAAGTAAAATAGTAAATTTACTAAGAATTCTATAATCAATTGGAGAATTCAGAATTAAAAAGAAAGGTCAAATCAAAAACATTTTGCCCATGGGTGTTCAATAAACAATATTGGTTTTATATGGAGGTCAGCAATAGCTAAGAACAGAAGACATAATGTAGCATTTGTGGGAACCACAGAAGAACATCTGCTATTGTCATAATGTAAGCTACTAAATATATATATATATATATATATATATACATACACACACAGAAACCATATATTCATGTATTAGCTTTCCTGCACGAGGAAGCTGACAATAGAAATCATTTATCAATGTCCTTGTATCAAGGCTCTTATGGCATGAGTCAACTTGGGGCAGATTTCCATTGCATTAATTTACATATCAATTAAAATGAGAGAACAGAAAAGCACAGATATAGAAATATTTTAGTAGCATCATTGTAAAGGCATTTAGAAAACAAAAACCCAATCAGTGATGTGTATCTTAATACTGGCTTTAGACAGTTCATTTTAGAAATAAATAGAACGACATGAAAGCTTATTTTCTGATGATTGCACCCCACAGGATATAATGACACAGCAAAGCAATTTACTGCATAATAAATTCATTGTAGCTTATATTAAAGACAATTTTTTGAAGGCATCAGAACTTACCTGAGATATTTTAAAAAAACATTTCTCAGTTACAGGATTCATAATAACAGGGATTTTGGCACCATAGAATTCACATCCATAAGTATATTTGGCATCCAATATACTTAGTTCATGTCTGGATGATCCGTCTGTAAGAAAATACATATATTAAATGTTAATAAAAAGAAAAAAGAAAAATACATGCTTGGACTTTGAAGTCCAATGCAAAAATGTACTTTTTGTAAGGCTGCATATCTTCTTTTGTCTCACAGGATGGATAAGACTTTTTATAGTCAATACATTTTTATTTTGTAGATCTTATATAAGAAAAATGGAAGAAGGAGTAGGAACAAAAGTGCATTTTATAAATTTTTATTCCTATGGTAGATTGTTTAATTAATAACATTTCCCTTAAAAAAATTCAACCTCTTCCATGACTATGCTAAATATGTGCACATTGTATAAAGTATGATGTTATAAAAGCACTAAGAACAACGACCCCCATTGTAGTTTTAGATTTCTTTTAAATTATTCTAAATGTATTTAGTTATTTTGTTGGGGCTTAGGTTAGGAGTGGACACATGGCCTGTGTGTTCCCTGTATGTCTCCAAATGTAGATCACTAATATCAGTCCAATTACAGATTTCCCTGCCAACTGCCAAAATTTTATTTATTTATTTTAGGTAACTGGAAAAAAAAATTTGGATCACTGTAGGCGCTGCCAGGATATGGATTAAAGGAACATCAGGAGCGATTCGGTAGATTCACTATAATCTTTATTCACAGGGTTGTCAACGCGTTTCTGGGATGGAGCGGCCCCTTCATCAGGACAGTAATGGTAAGACATGCACAGGGAAGCTTTAAAAAGGCAAATTTTTGGCGGGCTGATTGAGGAGTGGGGGAGGAGGGGAGGGGAGGTACACAGGTGTGTTTTACATTATTAACTGAGTCTGCAGTTAGTATTGTAGGGTATTTTGCTGATTATGGACAATAATAAAGGTACAATAAGGATACAAATGCTGATAAAATAAATATACAGATAGTGATAAAGGTACAATGCAGATAAAACAAATTAAAATCAAATAAACAAAAATTCGACAATACAATAGAAAGTAAATATATGTATATAGATAAAGTACACACATCAATACCCGTGGATTGGCTAGTGGTATCGCATATCCACAGATTCTTGTGCCCTAATATTCCATTAAGGCCTCATGCACACAACCATATTTTTTCGTTTTGGTGTCCGCCTGGCCGTGCGGAGCCAAACGGATCCGTCATGAATTACAATGCAAGTCAATGGGGACGGATCCATTTGACGTTGACACAATATGGGGCAATTTCAAACGGATCCGTCCCCCATTGACTTTCAATGTAAAGTCAGGAGTTAATATACCATAGGATCTGAGTTTTCTCCAATCCGATGGTATATTTTAACTTGAAGCGACCCCATCACCATGGGAACGCCTCTATGTTAGAATATACCATCGGATTTGAGTTACATCGTGAAACTCAGATCCGACAGTATATTCTAACACAGAGGCGTTCCCATAGTGATGGGGACGCTTCAAGTTAGAATATACTACAAACTGTGTACATGACTGCCCCCTGCTGCCTGGCAGCACCCGATCTTTTACAGGGGGCTGTGTTCAGCAAAATTAACCCTTCAGGGCACCTGAAGGGGTTAATTGTGCATATCATAGCCCCCTGTAAGAGATCAGGGGCTGCCAGGCAGCAGGGGGAAGACCCCCCTCCCTCCCCAGTTTGAATATCATTGGTGGCCAGTGTGCGGCCTCCCCGCCCCCCCTCTATTGTAATATCATTGGTGGCCAGTGTGCGGCCTCCGTCGGCCCCCCCTCCCCCCCTCTATTGTAATTTCATTGGTGGCCAGTGTGCGGCCTCCGTCGGCCTTCCCCCGGCCCCCCCTCTATTGTATTAATATCATTAGTGGCCAGTGTGCGGCCTCCCCTCTCTCCCCCCCGTCCGCCCCGATCATTGGTGGCAGCGGAGATTCCGATCGGAGTCCCAGTTTAATCGCTCTGGGGCTCCGATCGGTAACCATGGCAACCAGGACGCTACTGCAGGCCTGGTTGCCATGGTTACTTAGCAATATTACAAAATTAGAAGCATCATACTCCTGCTGGCCGCTGCGCTGTCTGTGTCCGGCCGGGAGTTCCTCCTACTGGTAAGTGACAGATCATTAAGCAATGCGCCGCACAGACCTGTCACTTACCAGTAGGAGGAGCTCCCGGCCGGACACAGACAGCGCAGCAGCCAGCAGGTAAGTATGATGCTTCTAATATTGTAATATTGCTAAGTAACCATGGCAACCAGGCCTGCAGTAGCGTCCTGGTTGCCATGGTTACCGATCGGAGCCCCAGAGAGATTAAACTGGGACTCCGATCGGAATCTCCGCTGCCACCAATGATCGGGGGGGAGGGGAGGCCGCACACTGGCCACCAATGATATTAATACAATAGAGGGGGAGCCGGGGGGGGGCGCACACTGGCCACCAATGATATTACAATAGGAAGGGGGGCGGGGGAGGCCACACACTGGCCACCAATGATATTACAATGGGGGGGCGGGGGCCGCACACTGGCCACCAATGATATTTAAACTGGGGATGGAGGGGGGTCTGCCCCCTGCTGCCTGGAAGCCCCTAAACTCTTATAGGGGGCTATGATATGCACAATTAACCCCTCAGGTGCAGCACCTGAGGGGTTAATTGTGCATATCATAGCCCCCTGTAAGAGATCAGGGGCTGCCAGGCAGCAGGGGGCAGTCATGTACACAGTTCGTAATATATTCTAACTAGAAGCGTCCCCATCACTATGGGAACGCCTCTGTGTTAGAATATACTGTCGGATTTGAGTTTTCACGAAGTGAAAACTCATCTCTGAAAAAGCTTTTTTGCAGACGGATCTTCGGATCCGTCTGTATGAAAGTAACCTACGGCCACGGACGCGGATGCCAATCTTGTGTGCATCCGTGTTCTTTCACGGACCCATTGACTTGAATGGGTCCATGAACCGTTGTCCGTCAAAAAAATAGGACAGGTCATATTTTTTTGACGGACAGGAAAAACTGATCACGGATGCGGCTGCAAAACGGTGCATTTTCCGATTTTTCCACAGACCCATTGAAAGTCAATGGGTCCGCGAAAAAAAACGGAAAACGGCACAACGGCCACGGGTGCACACAACGGTCGTGTGCATGAGGCCTAAATCCATATTAAACCGCGTGTTGGATTGTAGTAATTGGGTAGTAGGTAAGGAATTAGGCAATGTACATATATATACAGTACAGACCAAAAGTTTGGACACACCTTCTCATTCAAAGAGTTTTCCTTATTTTCATGACTATGAAGGCATCAAAACTATGAATTAACACATGTGGAATTATATACATAACAAACAAGTGTGAAACAACTGAAAATATGTCATATTCTAAGTTCTTCAAAGTAGCCACCTTTTGCTTTGATTACTGCTTTGCACACTCTTGGCATTCTCTTGATGAGCTTCAAGAGGTAGTCCCCTGAAATGGTCTTCCAACAGTCTTGAAGGAGTTCCCAGAGATGCTTAGCACTTGTTGGCCCTTTTGCCTTCACTCTGCGGTCCAGCTCACCCCAAACCATCTTGATTGGGTTCAGGTCCGGTGACTGTGGAAGCCAGGTCATCTGGCGCAGCACCCCATCACTCTCCTTCATGGTCAAATAGCCTTTACTTTCAAAGTTTTCCCAATTTTTCGGCTGACTGACTGACCTTCATTTCTTAAAGTAATGATGGCCACTCGTTTTTCTTTACTTAGCTGCTTTTTTCTTGCCATAATACAAATTCTAACTGTCTATTCAGTATGACTATCAGCTGTGTATCCGCCTGACTTCTCCTCAACGCAACTGATGGTCCCAACCCCATTTATAAGGCAAGAAATCCCACTTATTAAACCTGACAGGGCACACCTGTGAAGTGAAAACCATTTCAGGGGACTACCTCTTGAAGCTCATCAAGAGAATGCCAAGAGTGTGCAAAGCAGTAATCAAAGTAAAAGGTGGCTACTTTGTAGAACCTAGAATATGACATATTTTCAGTTGTTTCACAATTGTTTGTTATGTATATAATTCCACATGTGTTAATTCATAGTTTTGATGCCTTCAGTGTGAATCTACAATTTTCATAGTCATGAAAATAAAGAAAACTCTTTGAATGAGAAGGTGTGTCCAAACTTTTGGTCTGTACTGTATATATATATATACACATACACACATACATACATATATATATATATATATATATATATACACTGCTCAAAAAAATAAAGGGAACACTTAAACAACACAATGTAACTCCAAGTCAATCACACTTCTGTGAAATCAAACTGTCCACTTAGGAAGCAACACTGAGTGACAATCAATTTAACATGCTGTTGTGCAAATGGGATAGACAACAGGTGGAAATTATAGGCAATTAGCAAGACAAACCCAATAATGGAGTGGTTCTGCAGGTGGTGACCACAGACCACTTCTCAGTTCCTATGCTTCCTGGCTGATGTTTTGGTCACTTTTGAATGATGGCAGTGCTTTCACTCTAGTGGTAGCATGAGACGGAGTCTACAACCCACACAAGTGGCTCAGGTAGTGCAGCTTATCCAGGATGGCACATCAATGCGAGCTGTGGCAAGAAGGTTTGCTGGGTCTGTCAGTGTAGTGTCCAGAGCATGGAGGCACTACCAGGAGACAGGCCAGTACATCAGGAGACGTGGAGGAGGCCGTAGGAGGGCAACAACCCAGCAGCAGGACTCCGCCTTTGTGCAAGGAGGAACAGGAGGAGCACTGCCAGAGCCCTGTAAAATGAACTCCAGCAGGCCACAAATGTGCATGTGTCTGCTCAAACAGTCAGAAACAGACTCCATGAGGGTGATATGAGGGCCCGACGTCCACAGGTGGGGGTTGTGCTTACAGCCCAACACCGTGCAGGACGTTTGGCATTTGCCAGAGAACACCAAGATTGGCAAATTCGCCACTGGCGGCCTGTGCTCTTCACAGATGAAAGCAGGTTCACACTGAGCACATGTGACAGACGTGACAGAGTCTGGAGACGCCGTGGAGAACGTTCTGCTGCCTGCAACATCCTCCAGCATGACCGGTTTGGCATTGGGTCAGTAATGGTGTGGGGTGGCATTTCTTTGGAGGGCCGCACAGCCCTCCATGTGCTCGCCAGAGGTAGCCTGACTGCCATTAGGTACCGAGATGAGATCCTCAGACCCCTTGTGAGACCATATGCTGGTGCGGTTGGCCCTGGGTTCCTCCTAATGCAAGACAATGCTAGACCTCATGTGGCTGGAGTGTGTCAGCAGTTCCTGCAAGACAAAGGCATTGATGCTATGGACTGGCCCGCCCGTTCCCCAGACCTGAATCCAATTGAGCACATCTGGGACATCATGTCTCGCTCTATCCACTAACGTCACGTTGCACCACAGACTGTCCAGGAGTTGGCAGATGCTTTAGTCCAGGTCTGGGAGGAGATCCCTCAGGAGACCGTCCGCCACCTCATCAGGAGCATGCACAGGCGTTGTAGGGAGGTCATACAGGCACGTGGAGGCCACACACACTACTGAGCCTCATTTTGACTTGTTTTAAGGACATTACATCAAAGTTGGATCAGCCTGTAGTGTGTTTTTCCACTTTAATTTTGAGTGTGACTCCAAATCCAGACCTCCATGGGTTGAAAATTTTGATTTCCATTTTTTAATTTTTGTGTGATTTTGTTGTCAGCACATTCAACTATGTAAAGAACAAAGTATTTCAGAAGAATATTTAATTAACTCAGATCTAGGATGTGTTATTTTTGTGTTCCCTTTATTATTTTGAGCAGTGTATTTATGTATAGGTATAGGTTTTCTGCATGCCTCCACTTTTTCCTCCATAGTCTTTTTTTCTTTTTCCTGGTGAGGGTTTGTAATACTGGGTGATTTTGGGGTGAGAGAGTGAACAATCCCCAACAGGCCAAGACCCACCTACAAAACATAGACCCCAAAACAAAAATCATCCCTGACATGAACACCTATGTATCATCCACCGATACTTCTGAAACTGACCTATTACTTGAACGTTTTAAGGCACTCAGGTCTAAATATCTGGAAACTAAAAACAGAATCAGAGAGGGCACGCCCCCAGAAATGCAAATTAATCCAAAACACCCTGCTCTGATCACTCACCGCTTCTCATTGACCTTCAGGCAACTGTGCTAGACAACCAACCAAATTCAACGACTGAGACTCCATCTGCTGACATCAATAACCTCACTTTACACCTTACCCCCTCACCCACCAGCCCTCAAATTCCACCCACCCATCAACATACAACCTCATCCGCTTTCTCCACTAATACTATTGTTGTCGACAAAAGCGGTTCAGCGTCTTGTACTTTGGTGCCTTTTTCATGTCCGGCAAATACGAACCACAGCCCCACCCCAGCCCCCCAAAAACTCTCTCACCCCAAAATCACCCAGTATTACAAACCCACACCAGGAAAAAGAAAAAAAGACTACAAGAAAAAAGGTGAGGCATGCAGAAAACAAAAACTGGAAAAACACCAATGAGTTCCACCACCGCCACCCCAACCCCAGATGACAATTGCAACTCTACAATTAAGATTTTTAATCTCTCTAACCATAAACTCACACCCTACGAAATGAAACGCCTACAGAAAGGTATCTCCTTCTGCCTTTACAATAGGATAAACCCCATGGAACTATACAGTGACATACAGAAATTCAGGAGAAATCTTACTCTCAGAAGACACTTTGAGATAGAACAGATCAAAAATATTCCAAACAAGACCATAGAAAACAATCTATACAGCCACATATAGGCACATGGATGTCAGACCCAAATCCAATTTCTTCTCCATACAAAGTCAGGGACACATTATTCCCACATTCTTTGAATTAATCTCACATGAATTAAAAGTAAAAACAAACGATATAAATACATTAGATGACAAAGGAAACGTATGTAGAAGAGAGAGAGCAGCCCTCTATAACTTAAAAAAGAACAGTAACATAATCATATGCCCAGCTGACAAAGGGGGTGGAATTGTAATACAGAACGTCCAATACTACAGTCAGGTCCATAAATATTGGGACATCGACACAATTCTAACATTTTTGGCTCTATACACCACCACAATGGATTTGAAATTAAACGAACAAGATGTGCTTTAACTGCAGACTGTCAGCTTTAATTTGAGGGCATTTACATCCAAATCAGGTGAACAGTGTAGGAATTACAACAGTTTGTATATGTGCCTCCCACTTGTTAAGGGACCAAAAGTAATGGGACAGAAGAATAATCATAAATCAAACTTTCACTTTTTAATACTTGGTTGCAGATCCTTTGCAGTCAATTACAGTCTGAAGTCTGGAACGCATAGACATCACCAGACGCTGGGTTTCATCCCTGGTGATGCTCTGGCAGGCCTCCACTGCAACTGTCTTCAGTTCCTGTTTGTTCTTGGGGCATTTTCCCTTCAGTTTTGTCTTCAGCAAGTGAAATGCATTCTCAATGGATTCAGGTCAGGTGATTGACTTGGCCATTGCATACCATTCCACTTCTTTCCCTTAAAAAACTCTTTGGTTGCTTTTGCAGTATGCTTTGGATCATTGTCCATCTGCACTGTGAAGCGCCATCCAATGAGTTCTGAAGCATTTGGCTGAATATGAGCAGATAATATTGCCCGAAACACTTCAGAATTCATCCTGCTGCTTTTGTCAGCAGTCACATCATCAATAAATACAAGAAAACCAGTTCAGTTTGGCAGCCATACATGCCCACGCCATGACACTACCACCACCATGCTTCACTGATGAGGTGGTATGCTTAGTATAATGAGCAGTTCCTTTCCTTCTCCATACTCTTCTCTTCCCATCACTCTGGTACAAGTTGATCTTGGTCTCATCTGTCCATAAGATGTGGTTCCAGAACTGTGAAGGCTTTTTTAGATGTCATTTGGCAAACTCTAATCTGGCCTTCCTGTTTTTGTGGCTCACTAATGGTTTACATCTTGTAGTGAACCCTCTGTATTAGCTCTGGTGAAGTCTTCTCTTGATTGTTGACTTTGACACACATACATCTACCTCCTGGAGAGTATTCTTGATCTGGCCAACTGTTGTGAAGGGTGTTTTCTTCACCAGGGAAATAATTATTTGGTCATCCACCACAGTTGTTTTCCGTGGTCTTCTGGGTCTTTTGGTGTTGCTGAGCTCACCAGTGCGTTCCTTCTTTTTATGAATGTTCCAAACAGTTGTTTTGGCCATGCCTAATGTTTTTGCTATCTCTCTGATGGGTTTGTTTTGTTTTTTCAGTCTAATGATGGCTTGCTTCACCGATAGTGACAGCTCTTTGGATCTCATCTTTAGAGTTGACAGCAACAGATTCCAAATGCAAATAGCACACTTGAAATGAACTCTGGACCTTTTAACTGCTCATTGTAATTGAGATAATGAGGGAATAACACACACCTGGCCATGGAACAGCTGAGAAGCCAATTGTCCCATTACTTTTGGTCCCTCAACAAGTGTGGAGGCACATATGTAAACTGTTGTAATTCCTACACCGTTCACCAGATTTGGATGTAAATACCCTCAAATTAAAGCTGACAGTCTGCAGTTAAAGCACATCTTGTTTGTTTCATTTCAAATGCATTGTGGTGGTGTATAGAGCCAAAAATGTTAGAATTGTGTCGATGTCCCAATATTTATGGACCTGACTGTATATACAAGAAGCCGAGAACACCCTAGGCGATACCCGCTACTATAAGAAAACCATGAGAGACCCCTTTCCCAGCGCTAACAAAAAAACTGAACGCACTAATCAAACAAGCCTTCACAAACCAATACATAAACAAAAAAGAGAAAAACTTCCTAACGTCAAGAACTCCATGTACCCCATTACTTTTACCACTTATCAAAAAAACACAGAAATACCACACATCCGCCCGGACGCCCCATAGTCTCCAACAATAAGTGCGCCACAATTTATCACAATACCTTGACCTGTTCCTACAACCATATGTAAAACAATTACCTAGTTATTTACATGATTCCAGCCAACTTATCCGCGAATTACAAACAATAGAATGTTGTTTTATGACTTTTTAGGCCTTGTTTTATGACTTTTTTAACTCATGCGTGACCTGAGAGTGGCAAGGGAGTGGTGGGGGCGTGGCAGGGGCCAGGCCAGGGTGGGACATCAGCCCTGGTAAATTTACTAACATTTACTCCTGGAAACAGGAGTAAATGTTAGTGTAAAACTACTCCACAGACTGCCGGAGGGGGGCCTAATTGATGACATCATAAATAAGGTACAGCACAGGAGATATCAAAGACTATGGTAAAAAGCCAGTCTTTGATAAATGACCCCAGTATAACGAAATGTTTAAATTGTTGGCTGTAAACTGTCTGTATACTGTTAGATTTGTAACTGTTTATGCATTGAGAATTTGTATTAGGTTTTACCCTAGGTAACTTGAAGGACAATGGTGCTAAATGAATAAAAAGATAATAATAATTATAAAACTTTGCACAAAGACAATTTTGTTCTAAAGTGACTTAAAATGTTCCAATAAACATCTCATGATCCCCACATAAAGAACTGGTTTCCTTGTAGTCTTATTTACCTTTTTCCTTCAAGTAAAATTTCATAGTTCTTCTCCAATCAAAATCAGCAGTCTCGCGTAGTTTCCGGGATAAAATATTGTCCATGACATCACGAAGATAAAGTACTTGCTATAAACAAATGCAAATGCAAAGTTCATTTATATAAACCATACAGAGAGAAATGTGTCTACAATTGAATTTAGAGTGTACCTATTGTTTCAGGTGAATGTTCAAAATAAGCTGTCATGTGGGTATACATGAGGAAAAACACTATTTCTGAACAGTATCTAATGTGTATTCTGCATTTTGACCAGTTTCCCCTCTGTAGGCTCTATCTCTAACTGTAAAGAAGTTTTCTGAAAGCTCAGCTCCAGAGTGGGTGGAAACTGGCTGTTATGATGTCATCCATACACAGCACACATAGAGAACAGGAGATTCTGCTCCCCTATCTCTCTGTAACACACCCATTGGTGTCTGTCATGTAACAGATACAGCACTGCAGTCAATTTTGTGGTTTTGCTCCTATCACAGAGCGATAAGTGGCATTGTCTAATGCAGATGTGAATATACAGGGTGGGCCATTTATATGGATACACCTTAATAAAATGTGAATGGTTGGTGATATTAACTTCCTGTTTGTGGCACATTAGTATATGTGAGGGGGGAAACTTTTCAAGATGGGTGGTGACCATGGCGGCCATTTTGAAGTCGGCCATTTTGAATCCAACTTTT
Organism: Bufo bufo; assembly: GCF_905171765.1. Lineage (NCBI taxonomy): Eukaryota > Metazoa > Chordata > Amphibia > Anura > Bufonidae > Bufo > Bufo bufo. The sequence goes on along the minus strand of NC_053392.1, from coordinate 292,521,050 downwards.
GTTTTTTCAATAGGAAGAGGGTCATGTGACACATCAAACTTATTGGGAATTTCACAAGAAAAACAATGGTGTGCTTGGTTTTAACGTACTTTTATTCTTTCATGAGTTATTTACAAGTTTCTGACCACTTATAAAATGTGTTCAATGTGCTGCCCATTGTGTTGGATTGTCAGTGCAACCCTCTTCTCCCACTCTTCACACACTGAAAGCAACACCACAGGAAAAATGCTAGCACAGGCTTCCAGTATCCGTAGTTTCAGGTGCTGTACATCTCGTATCTTCACAGCATAGACGATTGCCTTCAGATGATACGAGATGTGCAGCACCTGAAATTACGGATACTGGAAGCCTGTGCTAGCATTTCTCCTGTGGTGTTGCTATCAGTGTGTGAAGAGTGGGAGAAAAGGGTTGCATTGACAATCCAACACAATGGGCAGCACATTGAACACATTTTGTAAGTGGTCAGAAACTTGTAAATAACTCATGAAAGAATAAAGTTACATTAAAACCAAGCACACCATTGTTTTTCTTGTGAAATTCCCAATAAGTTTGATGTGTCACATGACCCTCTTCCTATTGAAAAAACAAAAGTTGGATTCAAAATGGCCGACTTCAAAATGGCCGCCATGGTCACCACCCATCTTGAAAAGTTTCCCCCCTCACATATACTAATGTGCCACAAACAGGAAGTTAATATCACCAACCATTCACATAAACCAGGTACATAGCCTGGTAGGGGTGAGAATGCAATTTAAAATAAAACCTTCCTCCTCACTGTCAGCCTTACAGTTGTTGATAAAATTGTACTTTTATTCCTTTGTTGGAAGGCAATTTCGAGCACCTCGAGGTGGGCTTTTTCAATATGAGCACCGCTATGCGATGCCTACCAACATCTAGACACACCCACTCATGTAGCATACTACTGTGTGCCTGCACTACAGAAACAAGCAGGAAATGTATAACTAACACATCATTTACCACAGAACTTTTGTTGAATGCACAGTAAAGCTTTGCTGATTAATACGTGATTAACTAATAGTCTGATGAACTTATAAATATCAAAAAATACTGTGCTCATGAGCAGGATTGATGATTTAACACATATATGATCAAGCAGAAGTAGTTGTTGTAGGTCAGCATCATCATTGTCTAGCATCCCTGGAAGGCCTACATTAGGAATTGTAGAAGTGTGAAATGTGAAATTATAGTTTAATTTATGAATCTGCACTAAGCAATTATCATTATGACCAGACCACAACCTACCCATAGCACTGCATCATTACAAACTTAAGGGGGAATGTGTCAAGGTGCTATGCCATTTTTCTGCCATAGAAAATGTTTGGCAAAAGTCCTATTTTGTGCTAAAATTTGAAACTCTTTGCCATTTTACCACACCACACCCTCACCAGGAGGGGGCCCAACATGTGCGCCAAAAACTGGCATACATTTTATTATTTGGTGCAAAGACCTTCCAAGAATGCAGCAAAATTACGCCTCTTAACAATTCCAGTACATTATACCCCATTACGTTTTCTTACTAAGACTGGCATCTTAATAAACTCCCCCAACAGCATTAAATAGAGATATAATAAAAATTACAGATCCATTAGTATCAAAGAGTAAAAAATGGCTAAGATACATTACAAATACACTATGTTTCAAAGTCGCTGGACTGAATGGCCAGAATTAATCAAAGGATCTTCAGTTTAAATAAAGACATCACCAAAGAATTCCACTATACAGGCGACAACAATGCAGCTGTTGGTAGTGGTAGTCACACCGTCCTGTATATTACAGACATGCCTTACAATTTGTAAAATAGGGGAACCGATGGTTTACGCTCATCATTAGCTTTCTGTTGTATATCATTTCACTGTCTACAGAGATGGCAAATGATGTTTGTAAACTTAACATCTGCTGTATATTATGGTGTAGGACATTCGGCTTATGTGTTATGTACAAACTACCTGATATATTAAAAAGTACCAATTGCTAAAAAAATACTTACTATCCTAATTTGAGCAGATGTAAATGTACATGTAGAGCATTGCAGTGTGCAATCTGAAAACTTGGGTTCTTTCCATTCTCTCTATATCATTTCTGTAAGCTTTCATTTTCTCTGTAAGGCTGGGACCACATGGGGACTTTTTGTAACACAAAACTCTGCACATTCCAGTGGATTTTACTTTGACAGTTAAAATGGGAATGCTGCATGACAAAAACCCTCCTGTGCTCGGTTGGCATCTTCCTGGTGTATAGCTAGAGAAGTGTATAAAACTATCGATCGATCTGCTCCGCTCCTCCTGCTCTATAACCTGCTGCCATGTTCAGTGTGATAAGTTCCCTATCCCTCTCTCCCTCCTTCTCTTCAGTTATGTGATATTGATGAGTACTTTGTAGTGAGACATCCCATTTACAGAGAGCCAGCAGGCAGGGAGTGGAGAATTATTTCATGGCCCATTGTTCATCTGTGCAATATCCACTAAAAGTGGCCAACAAAATAATGAGCTTCCAGGTTCCTGATATTGATGGCACACAATTGCTGTTAGATTTAACACGCCTGATTCTTTGTTCTCTTGGGAGATATCTGCGGCAGTGGCTTATTCTCCTCTACCCATTAAAATAAACATACATGCTTGACCTGAGATAGCTGTCAGAATAATTTGGCCTCCTTGAATGGTCTGTCCTATCTACATTTTTTTCCTTTCTGATTACATACCTGTGATTAGGCCTGCACTATCCTGGGTCATTTACGTGCCAGAGTAGCTTTGGCTAGTACTCAGTATAATAAATTGTATTGCCCTCCTGTTCTACTTAAGGCTACTTTCACACTCGCGTTTTGGGCGGATCCGTCATGGATCTGCAAAAACGTATCCATTACAATAATACAACCGCTTGCATCTGTCATGAACGGATCCGTTTGTGTTATCTGTAACATGGACAAGACGGATCCATCATGAACTCCAATGAAAGTCAATGGGAGACGGATCCGTTTTCTATTGTGCCAGATTGCGTCAGAGAAAACGGATCCGTCCCCATTGACTTATATTGTGTGCCAGGACGGATCCGTTTGGCTTAGTTTCATCAAGCGGACAGCAAAACGCTGCAGGCAGGTGTCCGCCCCCAGAGCGTAATGGAGACTGATTGGAGGCAAACTGATGCATTCTGAGCGGATCCTTATCCATTCAGAATGCATTAGGGCAAAACTGATCCGTTTTGGACTGCTTGTGAGAGCCCTGAACAAACAGAAACCAAAACGCCAGTGTGAAAATAGCCTAGCTTGTGTATTATGCTGACATTGGAGTGTTACAAGTTCCATTCCATGAAACATTAGTTGCTCATCACTAATAGGGAGGTCAACATTTCATACCTTTCTCCAGATTTAGATTAAACCTAAACCTTCAAAACTTTCTTAGGTATCATGCACACAATCATATTTTTAGTCTGCGTCTGATTTGCATTTTGGTGGTTCGGACATGGACCCATTAATTTCTATGGGACCAAAAAATTTGAACAGCATACATATCCGTATGCTGTTTGAATTTTTTGGTCCCATAGAAATTAATGGGTCCATGTGCTGTCTGCATCCATGTGTCTGTTCCACAAATTATAGAACAAGCCCTATTCTTGTCCATTTTGCAGACTCAGAAGTTTGCGGACCATCAAATAGCAACAGCCATGTGCATGAGGTCTTAATGGGAATTTCATTAAAGGAGTCATCCCCACTGGACACACTGACATCACATAAAAAGATGCCATGTCTTTTAGGCAGAAGGGAGAGCCACTTCCTAGAGTATATCCTGTCCAAGGGGGATCAGTTGAAAATGGCTATGCAGTTAGAAGCAAAACACTACCACTAACTGCTCCGGTGTAGACTTTTGTAAAAATGGCTATAGAAATAAATATTTGATTGTGTTAAAGAGGTGTTCCATTTATTTTAAGTTATTCCCTATACAAAGGATAGGTGATAACTATTAGATTGGTAGAGGTACTACTGCTGGTGCCTCCACCGATCATGAGAACAAGGGTCCTGTACCCCGTAGGCACTCCTGAAATTAGCAGAGGGGAAAGTTCAGCTGCCTCTCCCTTCATCTCTGTGGGACTAGATCAGAGAACAGCGCTCAGACATAAAGTTGAATGGGGCGGCAGGGTGCATGCCTATCTTGCTGCTCTATTCATTTCAAGGGACCCTTCAGGGTATGGGGCCCCTGTTCTCATGATCAGTGGGGGTCTCAATGGTAGGACCCCTGCCAATCTGAAACTTATCCCCTACCCTGTGGATAGGGGAAAACATCAAATAACCATAATACTTCCTAAAGTGTAAGATAATACTTTAATGTTGCACTAAATTCACAATTCATCTTGATACACTAAACTAAGTGAAACACAGTCATTCTTAAATACTGTATATATCTGCATACAGTTATAGGATGTGTCAATTTATATCAGAAAAAGTAACACAAATACAAACAATTTTAAAGCTTATGTTTAGATAGGAATTTGTGGAAATCTGTTTTATAGGATCAGGCAAAAATCATACCATGATAATATTTTCCAGTTTTAGCCTCTGTGACTGGGAGATTGAGTCTTCCATATTTTTCCAGTGTCCTTTAGCAGTGATAGCAGACAGTTTGATGGCCATCGCTGTATATTTCTTGAGTATACGAGACTGGGCTTTCCGATCCTGTCTTATTTCAGAAATGGAGCTTTCAAAGTCTTTAGTCCATAAATAAAGCAGGCCAAGAACTGCGGCTTGGGTTGGGTACTTGAAAAAAAGCAAAGGTGGAAACTGATTATTAACATTTGTAAAAAAAAAAAAAAATACACAGGTCTGATATAAACAGATTATTTTATTAAGTTTGTTAGCTTATAATATATTTTAGCAAAGACATCAAAGATAAGATTTCTCTTAAGGCTCTATTAGACCAAACGGTATTTGAGGAAATTACTGGGAACAAGCGTTCATAGCAATGCTTGTTCCTGATAATTGGCCTGTATAATAAAGCCACATAGGTCACACTTATTTTATTATTAATGTCGTTTTTATGTCTCTTTTTTGATTTAGTATTTTAACAGTTAAATAGGGAGGGCTGTGATATCATCATAAAGGTTTTCTTCTGTTTGTACAGATAATAATGGTGAACAGAGAGGCATGAATTCACTAATGGCAGGTGTTTAATGGTGCTAGATCCTGTACAACATGAATCATTTATTTGTGATACCTTTTGTGTCCACTCATCTATAGCCATTCCTTGATTAATGTCTCCAATGACATTGTAGATTTTGTTATTTAATGAAGCACGTAGGCTGCTGTGCAGTTTACTGAGCCAGGCACCTACGTCAGAAGCAATGGCAACCTAAACAATGAAAAGAGAAAAGAACATACTCTAAGAGCAGAACAATTAGAGCGAACATGCTTTTAGATCTATTGTGCACACACTAAACAGCTCACTGATGAGTAATGCAGAAAAACTGGTTTAAAACACATGAGTAAAAAGGGAATGAAGACATTTAACAGGCAATAGGTGATAGGTAATAGTCACCTGCTCGTCCAACTGCAAGCATTCCCCTGCATAGTCTGTGACAGCCACTGCATTTAATTTCACACTAGGTTCCTTATATGCAATGGCTCGATTCCTGTTCTGTGATATACCAGCCTGTAATGGATTAGACAAAAGTGTTAATGTAGAATCTGACTATTTATTGCAATGTGTACAGGTAGGAGGTAGGCCTCTCAAGGTCTACAGGTCCTCTTCTGTTACTGAAAAAAACACAGAAGATACTCCACCGGATGCCGCCATGTGCACAGGTATTGTCTGTACCACCCAACATATATACTTGTGTATATACACCACCCAACAGAGACTATACAGCAGTACAAGGATGGTGTTCAGCTCTTTACTAGGGTGCCACCTGATTGCTACATCCACAAGGCTCTGCCACGAGCAGTAGCTTTATATATGCACATTATTCTGAACATGTATCAATGTAACATGAACGGTTTGAAAGTCTGTAAAACATGTCAAGCTGGTCCTTCATCCAGATGCAAACATTCACCTATACATTGTGTGACAGCCGGTGCATTTATTTTTTAACTTGGTGCCATCCAGGCAATGGTTTGATTCATTTCATTGGCTATATCATTACATAACGCAAGCTCACCCTGTAAGGTGCAATGTTTTAAAAGATTCCAGAAAGGTTGGATGGACTATTCTTGATGGTATCGCTTCATATAGGATATAATTTAAAGGGTTTTCCAGAACCTTAAATACTGATGATCAAACATCACAAAGTCATCAGTATCAGATCGGTGGGGATCCAGCTCCTGACACCCTTGCTGACCAGACTCATATGTCATGTCCATCAGTCATATGGCCTTTGTGCAGTGCTGTCTCAGTGATGTGAACAGCAATACCAAACACCACTGCTAGGCAATGTACAGTGGATATGTAAAATAAATATGTTACTGTTCAAAGTACAAAAATATGCAAATAATCACTGATAAAAGTGACAAAAGTCACATAATAAACTATTTAAAATGTATTACTATTATTTTTGTGTATCACCATTTTTATAGAATTCCATAATGCTGAGTAAGGTTAACTATAATACATCACACTGTGGGAGATTTATCAACTAAATGAAAAAGTGAAGGAGTTGCCCAAACAATCAGGTTACTAATTACATTTTCCAAAGGCCTTGGAAGAGAGAATCACATGGATAACTCCCACGCTTCACTTCACTACTAACTTCCTTGCACATAGGACCCGCTGATCCTCTCCAATAATCACAAAAAACAGCAAGGGACACGTATGAAGCCAAAAGCATCCTTTATATAAGGAAGGATTCAAAATATATATACAATAACAAATAAATCATAATTATAGAAGGGTACTAAAAGTTACCAAACACCATTATTGTAGACCTTTATTACTTAATTTAATAAATGAAAAATCACTACCCGAGTCCTATGTAAGATGCTATGATATGACAAAGTAGTCCCACAAGGCTACAAAAATGAGCTGAGGCTGTACACCTCATTAAAACCATTCGGATATTTGCTGTTCAGAGTAACAATCCAATACATTTCATTTTGTAATATGGATTTGATGATTATCTCTACCCTCCACCTCTTCAAGAACGCACCATTTTATATCTACCTCTATGGTGAACCAGGCTGCAGTTACTAAGCGGCTAGTGCCGTTATTGGACTTTTATGAACAAACACAGATGGACTGGTATGATGTTGCTTTATGTTGATTTTTGCATATGAGTAAGTATTTAAACAAACAACTTTTGGCTAAATACGTGTCCCTCTTTTGCATTCCACTGCTTTTAATAAATCTCCCAATTTGGGTCCAGTTAGCTGGCTTATTGAGCTATCTAAGTTATATAAGGTCCACTTAGTCTACTATTGTAAGGATAAGGCCAGCAATACACATTATACACATGAATGCTCCGCTTGACTGAGAATGCATGTGTCTGAAGAGTACTCTGACAGTAGCTTATTTCCCCAAGAACATAAGGGTCAGGTAGCTGAAATCTCCCCCAACATTTGCTATTAGGGGAGTCAGAAGACCTTTTATACAATTTAAATGGCTGACCAGTCTTATCACAATTGGCAGGCTTGATTTACAATTATCTAATGTGTATGACTTGTTTGTACACAGATATGGTATACTGTATCTTTTCTGTTAAATTTCAGATTTTTACATCTTTGCCTTAGTTTTTATAACTCTTCCTAAAGAAGAAGCTTCTATGTGTGTTTATTTCTCTTAGAACTGAGAAATGTGTACCTACTACTCCAGATCCTGTACAGACATTTTTTTTAATAATAGGTAGGGAGGGGGGGGGGGGGGGGGGTTTGTTACCTCAAGCCTAGCTGTACCCACCCATGAATACATAAAATCTACAACAATTACTATACTGAGGTTTATCAGTAGAAACCTGATTCAAATTTACCATTATTTAAATGCTTGATTCCATCCCATTCATTGCAGACATTGTGCATTCATTTATGGCAATACTTTTATTAGAGTGCTAACACATGCCGTGGCTTCCAGGTGGGCATTGCGTGGTCTGCCTGGATTGCTAATGAAGGCAGTGTTTAAGGCCCTTCTACAACTAAAGATAATTGTTCAGATTATCACTAACAAGCGTTCGTATGAAGGCTCATTAGCAATCATCTTGCAGTGTAATACTGATTACCCACAAAGAGAAAGTCCAGCTCACCCAATTATCCAAACACCTGCGTGCACGGAAAAGGCTGGTGAGCCTATATATCCTTGATATGAAAACACAGTAAATTCCAGCACTCACGATTTTGGTAGCTAAAATCTTCGTCTTTTATTCAGGCAGTAGACAATAGACAGGACATCCACCCACAAGTGTAGCAACTTTGACGCGTTTCGAACAATAGTTCTTAGTCATACAATGAGCAGTGTTTCCTCTGGTAGTTTTATGCTGGTATGAAAAACTAATTACTCTCCCTCCACCTGGGGGGCGGAGGAGCAGAGGAGGCAAGGAGCACTTTAACCTCTTATTTTCCAGGTGAGGCACTGCTCATATGTCTTACAATATACACAGACAATTTATATATCTATATAAGGTCATTAATTATTGCTTAAATTTACAGTTAAATTAACCATAAATAAAATCAGTAAACATATTAAAATTGTCATGGAATAACAAATGTCGGGGTAACAGTAGAGCATCACATTGATTACATATAACCAGCTTATTTGCATGGATCCATATATATTGGTGCTGTACCGTTAATCCCGACATTGGCCCCAATTTAGAGTATAGTAGAGATATGGGGCCAATGTCGGGATTAACGGTACAGCACCAATATATATGGATCCATGCGAATAAGCTGGTTATATGTAATCAATGTGATGCTCTACTGTCACCCCGACATTTGTTATTCCATGACAATTTTAATATGTTTACTGATTTTATTTATGGTTAATTTCACTGTAAATTTAAGCAATAATTAATGACCTTATATAGATATATAAATTGTCTGTGTATATTGTAAAACATATGAGCAGTGCCTCACCTGGAAAACAAGAGGTTAAAGTGCTCTTTGCCTCCTCTGCTCCTCCGCCCCCCAGGTGGAGGGAGAGTAATTAGTTTTTCAGACCAGCATAAAACTACCAGAGGAAACACTGCTCATTGTTACGACTAAGAACTATTGTTCGAAACGCGTCAAAGTTGCTACACTTGTGGGTGGATGTCCTGTCTATTGTCTACTGCCTGAATAAAAGACGAAGATTTTAGCTACCAAAATCATGAGTGCGGGAATTTACTGTGTTTTCATATCAATAATACTGATTACCCAATGGATGAGCGGAATCTGAATCTTTTAGCAGGTTTAAAAATCTTCGTCCTGTGTAATCACGATCTGCTGCCGGCAAAAAGTGATTCAGTATGGGGAGGAGCGATGGTATGACTGAGGAGGAGATCTCCTCCACTAGCGAGCAGGCAATTGTCAGGAAGAAAAGCTTCCTTCCCGACAATCGCCTGCTTCATTTGGAGGTGTAATAGGACCTTTAGTCATTGCTGTTTGTTAATGGCTGTGTATTTTGCCTAAAAACTATGCAGGCATTAAAAAATAGCAATAAATAGGCACTTCATTCATTAGCAATCCAAGAGGACTTCCACACTGATGCTTGGCCATGCAACAGGTAACAGCGCCCTTGCAGCTAACTATTGTCCAGCAACTGTTTGATGCCATCTAGCCAACATGTAATAAACAACTTGTTTTACCTAGGCTACAAGACACCTCTCCTCCGAGAATGGTGTCTACTTATTTAACAAGTAATTGAATAGATTTGTCTACAAATGTTACAATAATTTTTTTTTTTTAAATGAGACCAGTTTTAACTTACAGATTTTAAAGATCTTTGAAATATGCTTTCTGTGTCCGTGACATGTGTTGTGCTTCTTTGCCCTGTTGATAGCCAACCTTCATTTCCAGATCGGACACTTATAAAATCAAGAAGTGGTCCAGTTGCTTCAACTTCTTCTTCATCAGAGATCACACTTTCCTCTTCTTCGACATTCTCCACTTCGATAGAGGAAACCCCACTAAACAAGCACCTGAAAAGTAAAGGATTTCAGTAATAAAACAATTGGATAAAGACGTCACACATTGCTTCAAGAGATTAAAGGCCACCATTAAATACTATTTTAATATAAATTCAGGAAAAGCTAGTTACTTCTGTAATTTACTTTCTGATATAAAATTGCTCTAGATGAGAGATATTCTCTTTACTTAATTAGAATGGCGCCCCCTAAGATTTAATCTGTATAGTGATGTGCACAACAACCTACCAGCCATATCTACTGTTGCAAGTTGTGGCAGTTACAGACAAAGTTTCAGCAGAAAGGACATGCCCCCTGAGGAAGGACATGACCTTCAGCTGCTAGCCTGAAGAGAATCTAGAAGAGCAATTGGAGCAATGAATGGGTAGATCTTTAGAATCATGTGAGGTACAGGGCTAGTTCTAGCTTTGTAAGAAAGAGATGTTCATGTACTATATGATGCTTGGTTTTAATATTTAATATTAATCATGGGATAACCCTTTTAAATGTCCATTTGTTACTGCTTTCTCTGGTTTATAAGTCATGCTCCAGCCCTATTATGTGTTAAAACCCCATATGTCTACTTAAGTGCCAACAGACAGCCATTATTTAAATTAGATTAAAGGGGTAACAATGATGTCACCATGATCCTAATTTTGATGTTACTACACAAAAACCACTCAATGTAATCTTGTAAGTCAATGGTACTGTCTACCAATATCCTATTTTGACTTACACAAGACAGTGTTCATTGTTTGGCTACATTATGCAAATTTCCTTTACAAAAAAAGGACTATCCGCAAAACACATACAGTACCTTAAATTATGTTGAAGATGTTTGATATCATAGGGTTGGCTAAGAACAGACATCAAAGCCAAATCTGACAAGAAGTAGAAGCGAGGGAAAGTCTGTCTCATTCTGCCAAGGTAAGAATTCAAAGCAGAAAAACAGATCTCAAGTTCCAGGTAGAAGTGTCTTAGAAGAACCTCTTTGGGGACATCTCCTGTGCAGCAGCACTATGAAAAAGAGTATTGAAGATAAAAGTTTGAGTCACGGAATACATATGCATTTAGCTTTCACACAAAATGAAAAGTTTCACTTTGCAGCCACTTCCACTAAAACAGTAATTCTGGAGCATCTTTTCTTAGAACTGTTTGCTGGACCATTCATCTGCACTTCATACATACTAAAGTATGAATACATTTTTTTCAATGGACAGACATAGAAGAAGACCTCTTGCATCTCCAGGGAGAACTAAAGGATCGGGAGAAAAAATAAATGCGCCCAATCCTTCTCTCCTCTGACATCATCTGGCAGGGAAAAGTCAAGAGGTCCCCACACACATAAGACTGCTGGCTGGTCCCACCGAAAACGGCGACTATTGTGTTCTTACTTGTGGTCATTATGTTAGCAGAATCTAGGGTTAATGTAACATTCCTCTGCAGTTTAAATAATGATAGAACTTGTAACAATAACTATATAATAAGATTAATAAAATACATGCCATAACATCATCAGATTCACATTTTGACAGCTTGTAAGGGGAGGAGAGGGTAAACTGCAAGAAACCCTAACTTAGCCTCTCACAAATAAAATGCTGTGTTTATGCCTTTAAGAGAAACATGCATTGAATTTAAGAAAAATTTTATTTAACCCTTTGAGGACCCTCCCATATTTCAACTTAAGGACCAGGCCATTTTTTTTTTAATTTGACATGTGTCACTTTATGTGGTGATAACTTTGGAACGCTTTTACTTATCCAAGCCATTCTGAGATTGTTTTCTTGCGACACATTGTACTTCATGATAGTGGTAAATTTTAGTCAATATTTTTCATTTTCATTTTTTTTAACCCCTTAGGGACACATGACGTACCGGTACAGCATGTTTCCCGAGTCCTTAAGGACACATGACGTACCGGTACGTCATGTGTTGCTCCGATCACCGCCGCCCGGTGGGCGGTGATCGGAACAAGGTGCCTGCTCAAATCATTGAGCAGGCACCTCGGCTAAATGCGTGGGGGGGACCCGTGACCCCCCCCTGTGTCGGCGATCGCCGCAAACCGCAGGTCAATTCAGACCTGCGGTTTGCGGCTTTTACCTGGTGCGGCGGCGGTGCCATCGGGTCCCAATGGGGCTGTGGAAGGGGGGGGACCTGATGGCATGGAAGGCAGCGCGATGCCGTCCTGAGGCATCTGCGCTGCCTTCCGGTGAAGAGCCTGTGAGATCCAGCCCCCTGGATCTCACAGGCCCCGGAAGCTGTAAGAGTAATACACACAGTATTACTCATACAGACAATGCATTCCAATACAGAAGTATTGGAATGCATTGTAAAGGAATATACCCCCAAAAGTTCAAGTCCCAAAGTGGGACAAAAAATAAAGTGAAAAAAAAGTTTAAAAAATAAAGTTTTCCCCCAAACAAATTAAAAGTTTCAAGTAAAAATAAACAAAAACGTAATTTTCTCCAAATAAAGTTAAAAAAATTGGTAAAAAATAGGGGGGAAAAAAAAGTATACATATTAGGTATCGCCGCGTCCATATCGACCGTCTCTATAAACATATCACATGACCTAATCCCTCAGATGAACACCGTAAAAAATAAAAAATAAAAACTGTGCTAAATAAACTATTTTTTTGTCACCTTACATCACAAAAAGTACAACAGCAAGCGATCAAAAAGGCGTTTGCCTACCAAAATAGTACCAATCTAACCGTCACCTCATCCCGCAAAAAATGAGACAATCGCCCAAAAAATAAAAAAAACTATGGCTCAGAATATGGAGACACTAAAACATCATTTTTTTTTGTTTGAAAAAAGCTGTTATTGTGTAAAACTTACATAAATAAATAAAAAAGTATACATATTTGGTATCGCTGCGTTCGGATCGACTAGCTCTATAAAAATATAACATGACCTAACCTCTCAGATGAACACCGTAAAAAAAAAAAAAAACTGTGCAAAATAAACAATTTTTTGTCACCTTACATCACAAAAAGTAAAATAGCAAGCGATCAAAAAGTCATATGCAACCCAAAATAGCGCCAATCAAACCATCATCTCATCCCGCAAAAAATGAGACCCTACCTAAGATAATCGCCCAAAAACTGAAAAAACTATGGCTCTCAGAATATGGAGACACTAAAACATGATATTTATTTTGTTTCAAAAATTATATTATTGTATAAAACTTACATAAATAAATAAAAAGTATACATATTAGGTATCGCCGAGTCTGTATCGACCGGCTCTATAAAAATATTACATGACCTAACCCCTCAGATAAACACCGTAAAAAAATTTAAATAAAAACTGTGCTAAATAAACCATTTTTTGTCACCTTACATCACAAAAAGTGTAATAGCAAGCGATCAAAAAGTCACACGCACCCCAAAATAGTGCCAATAAAACCGTCATCTCATCCCGCAAAATCATACCCTACCCAAGGTAATCGCCCAAAAACTAAAAAAATTATGGCTCTCAGACTATGGAAACACTAAAACATGATTTTTTTTGCTTCAAAAATGAAATCATTGTGTAAAACTTACATAAATAAATCAAAATTATACATATTAGGTATCGCCTCATCCGTGACAACCTGGTCTATAAAAATATCACATGATCTAACCTGTCAGATGAATGTTGTAAATAACAAAAAATAAAAACGGTGCCAAAACAGCTATTTCTTGTTATTTTGCCTCACAAAAAGTGTAATATAAAGCAGCCAAAAATCATATGTACCCTAAACTAGTACCAACAATACTGCCACCCTATCCCGTAGTTTCTAAAATGGGGCCACTTTTTTGGAGTTTCTACTCTAGGGGTGCATCAGGGGGGCTTCAAATGGGACATGGTGTCAAAAAAAGCAGTCCAGCAAAATCTGCCTTCCAAAAACAGTATGGCATTCCTTTCCTTCTGCGCCCTGCCGTGTGCCCGTACAGCTGTTTACGACCACATATGGGGTGTTTCTGTAAACTACAGAATCAGGGCCATAAATATTGAGTTTTGTTTGGCTGTTAACCCTTGCTTTGTTACTGGGAAAAATGGATTAAAATGGAAAATTTGCCAAAAAATTGAAATTCTGAAATTTCATCTCCATTTGCCAATAACTCTTGTGGAACACCTAAAGGGTTAACGACGTTTGTAAAATCTGTTTTGAATACCTTGAGGGGTGTAGTTTCTTAGATGGGGTCACTTTTATGGAGTTTCTACTCTAGGGTTGCATCAGGGGGGCTTCAAATGGGACATGGTGTCAAAAAAACCAGTCCAGCAAAACCTGCCTTCCAAAAACCTTATGGCATTCCTTTCCTTCTGCGCCCTGCCGTGTGCCCGTACAGCGGTTTACGACCACACATGGGGTGTTTCTGTAAACTACAGAATCAGAGCCATAAATATTGAGTTTGGTTTGGCTGTTAACCCTTGCTTTGTAACCGGAAAAAAATTATTAAAATGGAAAATCTGCCAAAAAAGTGCAATTTTTAAATTGTATCTCTATTTGCCATTAATTCCTAAAGGGTTAACAAAGTTTGTAAAATTAGTTTTGAATACCTTGAGGGGTGTAGTTTATAGAATGGGGTCATTTTTGGGTGGTTTCTATTATGTAAGCCTCGCAAAGTGACTTCAGACCTGAACTGGTCCCTAAAAATTGGGTTTTTGAAAATTTCTGAAAAATTTCAAGATTTGCTTCTAAACTTCTAAGCCTTGTAACATCCCCAAAAAAATAAAATATCATTCCCAAAATGATCCAAACATGAATAAGACATATGGGGAATGTAAAGTAATAACTATTTTTGGAGGTATTACTATATATTATAGAAGTAGAGAAATTGAAACTTGGAAATTTGCAATTTTTTTACAAATTTTTGTTAAATTTGGTATTTTTTTATAAATAAAAATAATTTATTTTTTTTACTTCATTTTACCAGTGTCATGAAGTACAATATGTGACGAAAAAACAATCTCAGAATGGCTTGGATAAGTCAAAGCATTTTAAAGTTATCAGCACTTAAAGTGACACTGGTCAGATTTGCAAAAAATGGCCTGGTCCTTAAGGTGAAATAGGGCTGAGTCCTTAAGGGGTTAAAATCCCAAATTTACCAAAAAAAAAATTGAAAATTCACAACTTTCCAAATTTCAATTTCTCTGCTTTTAAAACAGGTATGATACCTCATATAATAGTTATTACTTTACATTTCCCATATGTCTACCTTATGTTTGGATAATTTTGTGAATGCCATTTAGAAGGCTTAGAAGTTTAGAAGCAAATCTTTAAATATTTCCGAAAATTTCCAAAACCCACTTTTTTAAGGAACAGTTTTAAAGACCAATATCAATTCCCAATATGTCTATTTTTCATTTTATTTTATTTTTTTACAATTTTATGTGGTTTATTTTCGGAAAGGGGCTTTTTTTTTACTTGAAATAGTTTTTTTTTTTTTACTATGAAAAACACTTTTTATTTACTTTTTTTTTGTCCCACTCTGGGACTTTAACGTCTGGGGTCTGATCCCCTCTGCAATGCATTACAATACATCCTGTATTGTAACACATTGCATGTCAGATTTTATGCTGACAGCCTGCCTGTGAGACCCAGCCTAAGGGCTCGATCTCACAGACTTCCATAGAAGGCAAGCCCCGATGCCTATGGAAGGCATCGGGCTGCCTTATCTGCCATCGGCGATGGTCCTTAAGTGACGTCCACCAGCCCCGTACATGTACGGTGCGGGTCCTCTATGGGTTAAAGAGGACCTGTCACCATGAAATGCAGTGCAATCTGCAGGCTGAATGTTATAGTACAAGAGTTGCCGAGCAGATTGATATATAGTTTTGTGGGAAAAGATTCTGTATAAATTGTAATTTATACAGTTATATCTCTGTTCTTTCTATACTTAAGAATACATCTGTGTACAGCTCCTGACAGCTATCCCTTTATACACACATACACACAGAATGCTCATACCTCCCAACTTTTGAAAATCACAAAGAGGGACAATATGTGCGGCGCACATCGTGGCAATTTTTTTCATACTAGGTCACGCCTCTAACTCCGCTCAAAGCATAATTACTGATTGTCAGAAGTGCAGCAGCTGGGAGTCTGTTAAGTTCCTTTATTTTTTTTTAGAGGATGTGGAGATCCTGGGATATACAGTTAGGTCCATATATATTTTGACACTGACACAATTTTGTTTTTTTAATTGTTTACTAAAACATATTCAAGTTATAGTTATATAATGGACATGGACATAAAGTCCAGACTTTTAGCTTTCCTTTGAGGGTATCTACATTAAAATTGAATAAAGGGTTTAGGAGTTTCAGCTCCTTTACATGTGGCACCTTGTTTAAAGGGACCAAAAGTAATTGGACAATTGCCTGAAAGGCTGTTTCATGGGCAGGTGTGGGCAATTCCTTCATTATTTCATTCTCAATTAAGCACATAAAAGGCCCTGAGTTGATTTAAGGTGTGGTGCTTGCATTTTGTAGATTTTGATAAGAAGTAAACATTCAGTCAAAGGAGATCTCCATGCAGGTGAAACAAGCCTTCATCTGCGAAAACAGAACAAACACATCCAAAAAATTGCTACACTATTAGGAGTGGCAAAATCTAAAGTTTGGTACATCCTGAGAAAGAAAGAAAGAAAGAAAGCAAGCGCTGGTGACCTCAACAATTCAAAAAGACCTGGACGCCCACGAAAGACAACAGTGGTGATTGCAGAATAAATTACCATGGTGAAGAGAAACCCCTTCACAACAGCCAACCAAGTGAACAACACTCTCCAGGATATAGGTGTATCAATATCCAAATCTACCATAAAGAAAAGACTGCATGAAAGTAAATACAGAGGGTTCACTGCAGGGTGCAAGCCACTCATAAGCCTCAAGAATAAGAAGGCTAGATTAGACTTTGCTAAAAAAAAAAAACATCTTAAAAAACAGCACACTTCTGGAAGAACATTCTTTGGACAGATGAAACCAAGATCAACCTCTACCAGAATGATGGAAATAAAAAAGTATGGCGAAGGCATGGTACAGCTCATGATCCAAAGCATACCACATCATCTGTAAATCACAGGGGACGCAGTGTGATGGCTTGGGCATGCATTGCTGCCAGTGGCACTGGGTCCCTAGAGATTATTGATGATGTGACACAGGACAGAAGCAGCCGGATAAATTCTGGGGTTTTCAGAGACATACTGTGTGCTCAAATGCAGCCAAACTGATTAGTCGGCGTTTCATAATACAGATGGACAATGACCCAAAACATAAAGTCAAAGCAACCCAGGAGTTTATTAAAGCAAAGAAGTGGAATATTCTTGAATGGCCAAGTCAGTTACCTGATCTGAACCCAATAGAGCATGAATTTCACTTGTTAAAGACTAAACTTCAGACAGAAAGGCCCACAAACAAACAGCAACTGAAAAAAAAACTGCAGTAAAGGCCTAGCAGAGCATTAAAAAGGAGGAAACACAGTGTCTGGTGATGTCCATGAGTTCAAGACTTCAGGCATTCATTGCCAACAAAGGGTTTTCAACCAAGTATTAGAAATTAATATTTTATTTATAATTATTTAATTTGTCCATTTACTTTTGAGCCCCTGAAATGAAGGGATCGAGTTTAAAAAATGCTTTAGTTCCTCACATTTTTATGCAATCATTTTGTTCAACCCACTGAATTAACGCTGAAAGTCTGAACTTCCACTGCATCTGAATTGTTTTGTTCAAAATCCATTGTGGTAATGTACAGAACAAAAATTGGAAAAATGTTGTCTCTGTCCAAATAAATATGGACCTAACTGTAAATCTTCGGATTATAGATAATTTGAGGGCCAAATTGCACCAAATAATGAAGCTATAGTCTAATATACAGGTAGAAATCATACAGATAGTTTAGTAAGGAGCAATCTAGTAAATTTATTAAAAAAACAGAAAGTCAGTCCTGTGTCCCAACACGGACAAGTTACTTGCGCTGCTGCAGGTCCCAAAGTAGTGTGGTAGGTCGTTCACACCGATATAGGCAATTCAAAAGGGTTTTGGAACCGCGCTGCTAGAGACTATGTCTCCCGGTCATCAGTGAATGAAAAAGGGTGTCAGCCCCTCTCCTCAATACCCGCCGGATCCAGGACTGGATCCGGCGGGTATTGAGGAGAGGGGCTGACACCCTTTTTCATTCACTGATGACCGGGAGACATAGTCTCTAGCAGCGCGGTTCCAAAACCCTTTTGAATAGTAAATTTATTAATGCACATTTATGCATTAATTCCCCAGGTCAAAAAGAGGGACAATTAAGGATCAAACAGGGACAGGGACTTGGGTCAAAAAGAGGGACATTTGGGAGGCATGAATGCTATCAATCACTGATAACACCTCCCCCATATACAGATATCAGTGACTGACAACTATCTATTCATACACACTGAGGCTACATTCACACGACCGTATGAATGAGTCTGCATCCGTTCCGCATTCATTTCTATAGGGCCGCAAAAAATGCAGACAGCACACCATGTGCTGTCCGCATCCGTTTCTCCGTGCCACGGCCTCGCAAAAAAAAATAGACAAGAATAGACATTTTCTATGACGCCCGCGGCTTGTGCGGTCCGCAAATTGCGGAACGCACATGGGCCGGCGTCTGTGTTTTGCGGATCTGCAATTTGCAGATCTGCAAAACACCATGTGATTGTAGTTTTACAAAGAGAATGCTATAAATAACTGATAACACCTCCCCTGTGTACAGCTATCAGTAACTGACAGCTATCTATGTATACACACTTATATACAGAATGCTTTCAATCACTGATAACACCTCACCCATGTACAAACTATTAGTAATTGACAGCTATCTGTGTACACTGCGTGCAGAATTATTAGGCAAATTAGTATTTTGACCACATCATCCTCTTTATGCATGTTGTCTTACTCCAAGCTGTATAGGCTCTAAAGCCTACTACCAATTAAGCATATTAGGTGATGTGCATCTCTGTAATGAGAAGGGGTGTGGTCTAATGACATCACACCTATATTAGGTGTGCATAATTATTAGGCAACTTCCTTTCCTTTGGCAAAATGGGTCAAAAGAAGGACTTGACAGGCTCAGAAAAGTCAAAAATAGTGAGATATCTTGCAGAGGGATGCAGCACTCTTAAAATTGCAAAGCTTCTGAAGTGAAGCGTGATCATCGAACAATCAAGCGTTTCATTCAAAATAATCAACAGGGTCGCAAGAAGCGTGTGGAAAAACCAAGGCGCAAAATAACTGCCCATGAACTGAGAAAAGTCAAGCGTGCAGCTGCCAAGATGCCACTTGCCACCAGTTTGGCCATATTTCAGAGCTGCAACATCACTGGAGTGCCCAAAAGCACAAGGTGTGCAATACTCAGAGACATGGCCAAGGTAAGAAAGGCTGAAAGACGACCACACTGAACAAAGGACACACAGCTGAAACGTCAAGGACTGGGCCAAGAAATATCTCAAGACTGATTTTTTAAGGTTTTATGGACTGATGAAATGAGAGTGAGTCTTGATGGGCCAGATGGATGGGCCGTGGGCTGATGGTAAAGGGCAGAGAGCTCCAGTCCGACTCAGACGCCAGCAAGGTGGAGGTGGAGTACTGGTTTGGGCTGGTATCATCAAAGATGAGCTTGTGCGGCCTTTTCGGGTTGAGGATGGAGTCAAGCTCAACTCCCAGTCCTACTGCCAGTTTCTGGAAGACACCTTCTTCAAGCAGTGGTACCGGAAGAAGTCTGCATCCTTCAAGAAAAACATGATTTTCATGCAGGACAATGCTCATCACCACGCGTCCAAGTACTCCACAGCGTGGCTGGCAAGAAAGGGTATAAAAGAAGAAAATCTAATGACATGGCCCTCCTTGTTCACCTGATCTGAAACCCATTGAGAACCTGTGGTCCATCATCAAATGTGAGATTTACAAGGAGGGAAAACAGTACACTCTCTGAACAGTGTCTGGGAGGCTGTGGTTGCTGCTGCACGCAATGTAGATGGTGAACAGATCAAAACACTGACAGAATCCATGGATGGCAGGCTTTTGAGTGTCCTTGCAAAGAAAGGTGGCTATATTGGTCACTGATTTGTTTTTGTTTTGTTTTTGAATGTCAGAAATGTATATTTGTGAATGTTGAGATGTTATATTGGTTTCACTGGTAAAAATAAATAATTGAAATGGGTATATATTTGTTTTTTGTTAAGTTGCCTAATAATTATGCACAGTAGTAGTCACCTGCACACACAGATATCCCCCTAAATAGCTAAAACTAAAAACAAACTAAAAAACTACTTCCAAAAATATTCAGCTTTGATATTAATGAGTTTTTTGGGTTCATTGAGAACATGGTTGTTGTTCAATAATAAAATTAATCCTCAAAAATACAACTTGCCTAATAATTCTGCACTCCCTGTATACACACTTACACAGAGAATGCTATCAATAACTGATAACACCTCCCTGTGTACAACTATCAGTGACTGGCAGCTATCTATGTATACACACTTATACAGAATGCTTTCAATTACTGATAACACCTCACCCATGTACAGCTATCAGTGATTGACAGCTAACTGTGTATACACACATACACAGAGAATGTTATCAATCACTGATAACACCGCTCCTGTGTACAGCTATCAGTGACTGACAGCTATGTATGTATAAACACTTACACAGAGAATGCTATGAATCATTAATATTACCACCCCTGTGTACAACTGAAGCCAGCAAAATGTGAGATATAAATGTATAAATTACAAGTTTTACTAAATCTTTTTCCTCAAAACTATATATCAAATTGCTCAGCATCTAACATGCTGCCTGCAGATTGCACTGCATTTTGTGGCGACAGGTCCTCTTTAAACTGTATGTTGTTGTAACCCAAAGTGTCTGTACACCTGTTACCCCACGTTTGTATAGCAGCAAACTGCTCCAAGTGGCAGTATTGCCAGACCCTGCTAGTGTATTTGGCACTAAGAGTGGATTTTCTCGATGCCATTTTGCAGGATGTCTCAGTCAGTGGAGACCATTGTATAGTCAATTCTAGGTTAATGTGAAGGTGAACGTTGTTGAGCTGAAACACTGCACCACAACATGACAACAGGGGGGGTTTAAGGCACATCTATAAAAGTGTCTGATTGCCACCAAGTGAGTTAGTATGTGCATAGTGAAGTAAATGGCAAGTGGAGAGACCTGCTGTGTTAGAGTGTAGGGGTCCAAGCCAGTCACCAAGGAACATGCGAGTGGCTGGAAAGAGTATGACGGTGAGCCAGAATAAAAGTTGTGAGCAATAGAGGTCCAGAAACCAGCCATGGTAGAGCCCAGTGTGTGTTTTTGTTGGGGCCTGTGGATCCAGAGAAAGCACAGTGGGAGGTAACAAAAACTAAATGTAAGTTTGAAGGAAAGACTGGAGTGTGTGGGGACTAGGAAGATGCATCAGTAAAACTTTGTAGTGAAGACTGGTTGTCCAACAGTCTGGAAAAAAGCCAGTTAGTGCACAATACGAGCAAGAGCACTAAAGTTGGAGAAACAAAGAGAAACGTCTACAGTTGACTGAACCAATACAAGTTTTCCATCAAGTGTGAATGTAACCACTAGCTTTGTGTAACTGTAACCACTATGATTGTTGTGCTTCTGTATGAGAATAAGTAAGAGAAGGAGAAAGACAGGAGGCAGCGCCTCGTGTGTAGAACCGTATGATAATATTAAAAACAACAATGCACTGATTGTGCTTACCGTATTGGGTTGTGATGAGTCACAACTCCTATGAATCGCTTATGCTGGTAAAAGCCCGTCCAGCTTGCGGGATGACTGCTGCTGCTGCTGCTGCAGGTTCTTACCCGTTTTCGTGGAGCACGATATCCGGGGTATGGAGAATAGTGGATAGGTATAAAAAATGAACCTTATAAAAAGCGGCGCTGCTGCAGAAGACAGGACTCAAATAGATAAAATAAAGTGGGTCTTTATTTATATTGGTCTACGCGTTTCAGGGGCGGACTGCCCCCTTCATCAGGACAATATGTCATTATGTCATCGTAATGACATATTGTCCTGATGAAGGGGGCAGTCCGCCCCTGAAACGCGTAGACCAATATAAATAAAGACCCACTTTATTTTATCTATTTGAGTCCTGTCTTCTGCAGCAGCGCCGCTTTTTATAAGGTTCATTTTTTATACCTATCCACTATTCTGTATGAGAATAAGAAATAAGAATGAGGTATGATAGCTCCTTACATGTAGGACCAAATTCAAAAAGTGATCCATTTAATTAACGTTTAGTAATTTTATGGAATATATAATATATAAGAAAATTGTAAATTAAAGGGATTATGCACCTTTGTGGGGGGAGGGTTTGGCAAACCCACTCTTTCTGGGAAGACCTGCGAAGGGAAATAAACTTACCTACTTCCCGACGCTGACTTGACTCTCCTTCGCTCCACGGCCTCCCCTGGGCTCCCTGGATGTAACCTTCCTGTTTGACGCCTCTGCAGCCAATCGCTGGTGGTGACATACTGCCCTTGCGTCACATGACCATTTGTCATGATGCAAGGGGAGCAGGTCACTGCTGCAGCAACATCAAACAGGAAGGTGACATCCAGGGAGCCCAGTGCAGTAGTGGAAGATGTGGAGCGAAGGAGCTAGCACTGGGAAGCAGGTAAGTATACTTCCCCTCGGTGGTCTGCCCCGCCCAAGGTGCACAACCTCTTTAAGCCTCAATTAAAAGCGGCCATTATTTCTATTTAAAAAAATTCCAGTGGATTTTTACATGTACAAAAAATGGCTTATTAGATACACTGGGGTCACTGTTCACTGAATATCAGCAGTTGGGTTGAAATAAGCATATTTTATTTCCTTTAGATTTACCAAAAATGTGTGAGGAAAAAAATATATTTATGGCCAAGTATAAAATAAGTATTCATTGTCTTCACCTGAAGGACATTTTTTGTCTTGTATGCTGAAATCATCATCAACGTCCATCGTCTGTTAACTTTTGCAAATCTTCTTGTATCCCGTGGCAGTTCCTGATTATTAAGAGAAGAAAAATGCAAGTTATGTGCCTCTAATTGAAATAAGAAACACATGTTGTAGGGTCACTGATTATCTTGGAAAAACGAAAGTTGCAGTTGTAATATTTAAAAAAAATGCACTGTAAGGAAACAATTATTTAATAAAACATGTATGCATTACCTGGCTAATAGTAGGATTACTGTACACTTCCTCCAGGTGCAGCCACAACTCCTGGACATCGATCCACAGCTCCAAAACATCACCCACACGTTTTAGTTTCTCTGCCCAGGTAGTTGCTTCCTCTCTTAGAGGATCAATTTCCTTTGAGGTCAGCATTTGTCCAATAAGCACTTGGGCATCTTCTAACTCTTCCAGTAAAATAAGGGACTCATCCTTTACTAACAACACTTTGTTTTTGTAAGGTCTGAAGCTCAGGATCTACACATATTATAACAGGAATTACATTACATTTAATCACTTTAATAACAAGAAAGCATACTACATATATTTCATTGTCTGACAGGCAATGCGGTTATTAGTATATCCAGAAGATTGCATATCATCATCTATCCACAATAATATAGCACCAGCGAGTCAACATTCAGTTGTGCTTGTGAAATCCATTTTAATTTAAATGCTCGTATAATACCTGTTCACTCCATTCTTCTTCCACCTTTCTCATTTTAATTTCCAGCTCCATTTCCTTCTTTGCTGCTTTTGCTATTGACATTAACTGCTTCTTAAACCTATATAGAGGAGATCAAAAAGTAAATAAATGCATTCAAAAAGAAAATAACAATATTCTTTTACTTGAGAAATCACATCAAATTCCTGCAAGCTTCATTGCCACATAATAGTGAAATATTATTCTATTCAAGCGGTTTTGAGTGCATTTGTAAATCACTTGTAGTAATAAGCATACAAATGTCAAAAATTAAATGGGTTTTCCAAAAAACTTACAACGTTTTTAAAAAATCTGAAACTAGGCTGCTTTATAGAAACTATAACAAATAATAAATAAATTACGAGATTCTCTTAATTACTCCTGAAATTACCCCTGAGATAGAAAAACCCTGAGGACGCATTTATAATACGAGTGACACAGCTAGGAGATGACTGTAAACTGTTTAGATTTTGTGCATCTGCAGGGAAAATTTTGGCTTTCTGCATTATATCAGGTTCTAGCACAGATAGCGCAAGTGTGAGCAATTCTTCTTCTTACCTATATATTTAGCCTTACAAACCCATCTATGGATGTTGTTGTTACAGGCAGTGAATGTGGTCCCATTATGCCAACCAACTAGTTTGACCCAAGGGAATTATCCTGGCGCTTCCCTGGTTTTCACCCTTTAACCCCTGTGCAGGGATTTGGCCTTCACTGCAGGGGAGCAAACAGTCAGTTACCTCTTGGAATAGTCCCAGTGTGGTTGGCTGCTGACCCGGGATCAGAGATTAGAGATCCTAATGCATGGCACCGAAGGATCAGGCAATACTCTAGTCAGGAAGCAGGCGGAAGTCAGGGTGGACAGAGTTCATGCACATCCATGATCAGTCCAAAGATCAGGCAAGGGGCACACGATCAGTATGGTGAACAGGCACAAGATAGGTCACACAGCAGTGGGTCAGGAAACAAGAATGGCAGTGGTTGATAAACAGGCAGACTAACGGATTATAGCTCCTTACAGACCCTAGCAAGCTGGAGAGACCTGGCAGGATCTACAGAGATCAATTGCTCAGGTAAGGAAGTGAGGAACCAGCAGAGCTTATATAGCCCATGCCGATGAGCAATTGGGAACAGCCATGCAGCAGCTCACAGAGCATGAGGAGGCTATCCCTTCTAGTACTGCACTGAGGTGAGCTACATCAAACAATGGCCCTAAGGCTTCATTCACACATCCGCAAAGGGGTCCGCATCCGTTCTGCAATTTTGCGGAACGGGTGAGGACCCATTCATTCTCTATGGGGACGGAATAGATGCGGAGAGCACACTATGTGCTCTCCGCATCCGCATTTCCAGAGCACGCCCCCGATCTTCCGGTCCGCAGCTCCGGAAAAAAATAGAACATGTCCTATTCTTGTCTGCCATTGCGGACAAGAATAAGCATTTCTATGGGGGTGCCGGCCGGGTGTATTGCGGATCCGCAATACACTACGGACGTGTGAATGGACCCTTATTCATGCACAAGAAGCCTCCTCCTGTGCACATGTGACAGTGGCAGCCATAAACCACCATTGTAACAGTTGCCAGACTGATTACCACTAGTAACAGGCTATCTTTCCACAAATTGGCTTGGAAGACTGTATTTCATATCACGTTCACTGTGCTAGCCTTTCTTTTCTGTAAGGTGCAACATTTTTAGCACATGGCTCAACTAAGCACCATTTCCATCTGCCACTGTCATGTGATATTCATCTATCTCACTAGACTTCAATAATGAAGACATACAGAACACACTGGAGATGCAGACAGAATATTCTAGTATGCACAAAATACGTTAAAATGTCCCAAATAGGCCATCATATGAAAAATCACAGGGTGCCTTCACATGTGGCAGATTTTGTAGCAAAAATTTCTGAAATCAGTTCCATTCATCTGAAAGGAGCTTGCAGAAATCCATGTGCTTGTGGCCAAAACAACCCCATTCAGATGAACGGAACAGATTTTCGGTTGCAGAAATTCCCGCATCAAATTCTGCCTTGTGTGAAGGCACCCTTATACAGAGGGCCTAATATCAGTTAATGTTTTTCACAAGTAGAATTAGAGCAAGCATTTACAGA
This sequence comes from Bufo bufo, assembly GCF_905171765.1. Classification (NCBI taxonomy): domain Eukaryota; kingdom Metazoa; phylum Chordata; class Amphibia; order Anura; family Bufonidae; genus Bufo; species Bufo bufo. Next base: position 292,495,180 of record NC_053392.1, on the reverse strand, counting down.
TATTCCTAGCAAACGGTGTCTGGTTATTCTGAATACTTGATTCACTGTTCCACATACTTTAATAGCCCGATGTCCAGAAGGTGGAACACTTTAAAGACATTAGCTTCAAGTGGGAATGAGCTTCCTGTTACAGACATGACCTGAAGCCAGTGACGATTCCGAATTTCCTATAAAGATACATTCTCGTGTCAGTCACAGCCAAATGAAAAGCATGATACATGCATATTAGTTTTATTTTACCATTCCCATCATCTATGAGTATAAATTAATATTTCAAAAAATGACAGAAAAAACCTCACTGAATCGGATCATGGCCACTTTAGCTGTCATTTTTATCTCATCATCATATTTAATACATTTTCTCAAGAACATTAAATTATTATTAGATATACAAGCTATAAGCCAAAAGTGTATGGCACTTGAAAGAGTGCTTGGTCTTTTCTGTATTAGCAGTCAGAGAATATACCACCACTTTATGGACGTCCTCCTATGCAAACTTCTGACATGTCAAATGTTTAAAGGGAATGTGTCTCCTATATTTTTTCTGCTTGTTAAAACTAGAAAGTGACACATATCGTTTTTTTCTAATCTGTTTTTATTTTATGATTGTAGATTATGGGGTCATCTTGCCTGAGCTTTTCTTAACCACATTAAGGGTCCATTCACACATCCGTGTGTGTTTTGCGGATCCACGGACCGCACATTGCCGGCACTAAGAGAATATGCCTATTCTTGTCCGCTATTGCGGACAAGAATAGGACATGTTCTATTTTTTTCAGGATCGAAACTGCGGACCCGGAAGTGCGGGTCCGCAATTCCGGATCGGGGCCGCACGTCGTGCGGCCCCAAAGAGATGAATGGGTCCGCAATTCCATTCCGCAAAATGCGGAATGGAATTGCGGATGTGTGAATGGAGCCTTAGAGATATGCTTTACAGCAGCCATCATGGGTTATAGACACAATGAACAAGAGAGGATCTCATCGACGTCTATGGGAAAGTTTTCTAAGCCTGCTCTGTGATATCATCTATTGTGAATGGCGAGTCCTGTGTTATCTGTATATACGTGATATTTGTCATTCTAATCCTGCCACTAATGATAAGCAGATTACTGCAGTAACGTGATCTGTACAGACCGAGAAGTGGTGCCTGTTATTAGGCTTAGTGGCCAGGGCAAAACTGTAAGATTTTAGCATATATTTATTTTATATAGATAGTGACATGGAATCGAAAAAATTAATTTAAAGGGGTTCCCCGAGCTTATCTTCAGGATAGGTCATCAATATTAGATCGGCTGGGGTCTGACCGATGTTTGAGGAGGCTGCAGCACTCTTGTTAGTGTCGCTGCCTCTTCACAGCACTGTACATTGGATGGCGACGGTGCTTGGTATTACAGCTCAGCCCAGTTCACTTGAATGGGGCTGAGCTGCGACTAGGCCATGTGACAGACAAATGTGATGTCACAAGGCCTATGAAGAAACCTAAGTGCTCACAGAGTAGACTGCTGCTCTCTGATTAACTGTAAATTGGTCAGAGAACTGCTCTGACTGCTCATTTGGAAGCCTTATCTCTGCTTCCCTAACAGCTCAGAAACTTGTATATCTGTTTAATAAGAATATAGCTTAAGGCTACATGCACACAAACGTTGTTTGTCTCCGTGTCCGTTCCGGGTTTTTTTGCGGATAGGATGGGGACCCATTCATTTCAATGGGTCCTCAAAAAATGCAGACAGCCCACCGTGTGCTGTCCGCATCAGTATGTCTGTTCCGTAGCCCCGCAAAAAGAATAGAACACATCTTATTCTTGTCGTGTGCATGTAGCCTAAAGGAGTGTTTTTGTCAGGAGTTCAGAGTTAAGTGCTATAGATCCAGCCATCAGAACAGCTACCTGATGGATTGACTGAGCAGGGGAAGCAACAGTCTGCAGATATTCTGAAAGCAAAAGCTGTAGAGCAAAAACTGTTGAAAATGTTTAATAAAGACCAACTGAAAAATATTTTTTACTGCATAATGAGTAGAATGCAAAAATTAAAATGCCCCCAAAGTGTCCATAGCCTTTAATGACAAGATTCTGTAGACAGAATACCTTCGATTTTAATTCATGTAGAATAGGGAAGACATCTTCATAAAATTTGATATCTCGAGCCATTTCATTGTATGCATCCCAGTCCTTCAGTTTATCACTCCAAATCTTGCACTCAGAAAAATATTGTTCAACCTAGCAAATAAACGGATAAAAAGAAACCATCAGAAAAACTAAGATATATTAAGTGGGGAAACTAATAATAGCTTTTTTATTGTTCTTTCAGTAACTTTGAAAATTTCTTCCTGGATATTTGTGTTGGAACCACAGTCCATTAGTTGAAGATGATTGGCTGAAGAATAAATTATTCAAACATGATTACCGTTCTTAAGATTTGCTTTTAGGAGTTTGTTTCACTTAGTTATTATTACTTTAGATATCAAGTAGCTTTCAGATACGATTCTAGTATTATTATTAAATTATGGGCATCCACTCAGTTTAAGCAAGACATTAGACGTGCTTATGAAAGTACTAAGCAAAATGTTACTTTTATTAGAAGGACAAACAAAGGGATCTAAAAAAAAACTAATGAGAACTATGCTAAAAATAAATGATAGATAGTATGACAGCTTAACTTTAAGATTCAGATGCCACACCAATTAGAGTAGATCCCCATCAGAATGGTGATTATGTTGGGTGAAACCTTATTCACATGTCTAAGTCATGATTTTGCAAGAATCATGTCTCATTTGTAATGTGTGAAAAAGGACTTAAAGGGGTTTTCCTACAAAGTACATTTATCAGCTACCCACATGACCGGGGATAAATGTATGACAATTGGACTTCTGCAAGAGAGCTAGAACAGGGATTCAAAGTTCCCCGTTTCCCCTCAGCATATAAATGTGGTGCGGAGACGTTTGGTGGATCAGCAGATTTAGCATGCCTACTGTTATTCCATTTAAAGTTTATCAGACTGATGGAGATGGCCAAGCAAAGCACAAAGATGTTTTTGACAGTGCCGTACCACTTCAGGAATCATAATGGTGTTCCCAGGATTTGCCCAAACTTGGTCTGATCACGAGTACCATAAATGTACTTAATCTTCTTATGCAATAGTTTAGATTTTTTGTTAATTCCTGTACTTTAACCTTGTATGACTATATTATTAATACAACTATGATCATGAATTTGTACAAACAATAGTATTAAACGTCATATGGAATTTTGTATGAGACAGAAGTATAACAATGTAACATGCAGCAGTAGTGCAAGCACACCTCTTGGTTATTTAGTCTAAGGTCTACATCTGCCCAAAGTGTGTTCCGGAATCGCTGGTCAAACTCAATGAACTTCGGAACAGATATATAGTGTTCCCAGTTAGCTCCAAATCCTAAAGAAACAACAACATTTATAAAAAATAAAAAAAACAACAAACAAACATACAGCTATAATAAAATACATTTGTAAAAATATTACTTTATTATATACTGTATAAGTTTAAGTGGTTGTTCCACGTCTGCAAAAGTTATTTATCGTGTAGACAAGGTAAATTACAAGGCATTTACTATGTAATGTGATTGTACATATTGCCTCCTTTGCTGGCTTAATAAATTTTTCCATCACATTATACACTGCTTGTATCCATAATTATGACCACCCCTGCAATCTAGAAGCGGTGGCCGTGCTTGCACACTATAGAAAAAGCCTATGCCCTCTCCCACGGTCCTGGGCACCAGAGAGTTCTGGTGCTTTTTACTATAGTGTGCAAGCACACCAATGCTCTAGATTGGAGAGTGTCAAAACCCCGGAAAACGAGCAGTGTATAATGTGATGGAAAAATGATTTGGGCCTGTAAAGGAAAAAATATGGACAATCACATTACATTAGTAAGTGCCTTGTATTAACTTTGTCATAAATCTCATGCACATGCTGCTGAGAGTGTCCACACCGGATCTGCATAAACTTGACATGTGTGTAGAATTAAATCTACAGCATTTCAATGTTGCAGTTAACCCGAAAAACAGAGTGAAATATGCAGCAAATCTTTAGCAATTCTGCACTGAAATGCTTTGGATTTGTAATGACCGACGTCACGCACAGGGAGGAAAACAGGGAAAGCCCTGCCCAAGGGAAAGGGAAAGGTGGTGACCCCTAACTCACCTTGCGGCTGGCACCTGACTGCCCTGACGTCCCTAGACGGGTTCCTCACCCGTGCGGCGATCACTGTGCCTAAACCCTGGCTTTCCCTAATATGAGCCCTGGATAGTGAACAGGAGCCGGTGGGATTGCTAGTCACACCACTATCACTAAGAGGAAACACCAGGGAGAGGACAGACAAAACAGACAAACACATACACCCAGGTGGGCGACCACAATAAACCAAAAAGGTCCAACAGGGATCCGGAGGGGTAGCGTTCTGGACCAACTCCAGCGAACGGCAGCAACACAGCTCCAGAAGGTCAGAATAGATGTCCAGGCAGGAAGCTCTATCTCTGGCAACCAGAGAAGTGTGAGAGAGGAATATAAGGAGGTCTGGGAATGCTGGACAAGGAACAGCTGAGGAGAAGGAGCTACGGATCCCTGAGTGAGCCAAAAGGGTTTGCTAAGCAAACCCAGAAAGCTACCATAAGGAAACAGCCCTATCTTAAATAGAGCGTGCAGCCAACCGCTGCGACTTCCTGACCCCGGGTATAACGGAGTCAGGCGTGGTTCTCGATACCCTCGTGACAGGATTTTGGCCCACACATGCAACAGATTTTTGGCAGCGGACCAGTTACATGTGGTTGTAAACTGAGAGATGTATACGTAAAATATTGAAAGTATAGGCTGCATAAATAAGTATAACTGATACAGGTGAGTCCTTAATCCTGCCTTTTCTAACTTTACTTTTGCAAAGCACAATGAAAGGACAAGTTTCCTGCTCAGGCTGCCTCGAGCTAGGGTCACATATGTTCCAGTAAGAGCCTCCGTTATTATTATTATTATTTATTATTATTAAAGCGCCATTCATTCCATAGCGCTGTACATATGAGAAGAGGTATACATACAGTACAGACCAAATGTTTGGACACACCTTCTCATTCAAAGAGTTTTCTTTATTTTCATGACTATGAAGGCATCAAAACTATGAATTAACACATGTGAAATTATATACATAACAAACAAGTGTGAAACAACTGAAAATATGTCATATTCTAGGTTCTTCAAAGTAGCCACCTTTTGCTTCGATTACTGCTTTGCACACTTTTGGCATTCTCTTGATGAGCTTCAAGAGGTAGTCCCCTGAAATGGCCTTCCAACAGTCTTGAAGGAGTTCCCAGAGATGCTTAGCACTTGTTGGCCCTTTTTCCTTCACTCTGCGGTCCAGATCACCCCAAACCATCTCGATTGGGTTCAGGTCCGGTGACTGTGGAGGCCAGGTCATCTGGCGCAGCACCCCATCACTCTCCTTCATGGTCAAATAGCCCTTACTTTCAACGTTTTCCCAATTTTTCGGCTGACTGACTGACCTTCATTTCTTAAAGTAATGATGGCCACACGTTTTTCTTTACTTAGCTGCTTTTTTCTTGCCATAATACAAATTCTAACAGTCTATTCAGTAGGACTATCAGCTGTGTATCCACCTGACTTCTCCTCAACGCAACTGATGGTCCCAACCCCATTTATAAGGCAAGAAATCCCACTTATTAAACCTGACAGGGCACACCTGTGAAGTGAAAACCATTTCAGGGGACTACCTCTTGAAGCTCATCAAGAGAATGCCAAGAGTGTGCAAAGCAGTAGGTGGCTACTTTGAAGAACCTAGAATATGACATATTTTCAGTTGTTTCACACTTGTTTGTTATGTATATAATTCCACATGTGTTAATCCATAGTTTTGATGCCTTCAGTGTGAATCTACAATTTTCATAGTCATGAAAATAAAGAAAACTCTTTGAATGAGAAGGTGTGTCCAAACTTTTGGTCTGTACTGTACATAATACAGACAATTGCACTAATCATAAACAAGACGAGTTACAAACTGGTACAGAAGGAGAGAGGGCCCTGCCCGTGTGGGCTTACAATCTACATGGTATGGGAGAAGGACACAGTAGGTGTGGGTGAAGTTGGTCAAGGCAGTATAGAGGCAGCAGGGTCACTGGTTGTAGGCTTGTCTGAAGAGGTGGGTTTTCAGGTTTCTTTTGAAGGATTCCACTGTAGGTGAGAGTCTGATATGTTGGGGTAGCGACATATCAGAGGCTGAGGCTATGGGTGCCATGAGGTCGGAGTTATGGCTTCTGATATTATTTCATTCATCTACTTAATGGTTTAGACCACCCACTGGTCTAGCAGCCAACATGTCTAGGGTGGCTGTGCATTTTAAGTATCCCCCTCCCAGGTCTTCATTAGGACGCCCAAATGGTTTTCAATTAGCAGGCCTGTGCTAAATGGGGGCTTCCTCTGATAATGTGGAGTTTCTCACCTAGTCTTCAGACAGGCTGGCATCGAGAGGCACCAGTTGCATTTGCTTAATAGATCAATTAACCACTGCTATATAATCAGCTATTGATAATGTAGGTCTAGGAGAATATGAGATCTATCTATCTATCTATCTATCTATCTGTCTATTTACCTCAGATTTACCTCGGAGCTCTATTTACCTCGGATCTCTATTTACCTCGGATCTCCGTTACAGATTACAGCAAAAAAAGGACAAAATACCACTGCATGCAGCAGTATTTTGACCGGCAAAATTCCGGTACTCTCACTGGACACCCACTGAACTCCATTAAAGTGAATGGAGTTGGATGGGCGTCTGTAATGTCAGGAATATACTGTCTCCGATGGACCCATTGTCACGTAGTAATGTGGGAGGGAACACCACACCGACAACAGGAGGGAAGGGAAAAGGAACTAAGCCTCAAAGCTAGGGAAAGGAACACCCCCTATGGAAACCCTAATCCTAGCCGTGACTCCTATCCGTATGAACGGACCTTGAGGGTAGGAAGGTTCATACACTGGAACCTAAGACCCTGGAAACCTTAAATTGCCCTGGAGTAGTGTCTGGGCTTGAGATGGCCTGTTCCTTCCAATATGAAAGAACCAGCGTCTCCCTGAGGCCTAGTAACATAAGACAGAGAGGAAAAAACAAAATATAAAAGAGATGTAACACTTAACTTCTGAAGTAAATGGACGAGCAGGAACTCAGAAGAGGACCACACACCAGCACTTACCAAATACCAAACTGAAGCTATCAACCGCATAGCATGATGGGTGAAGCTACACTAAAGAGAGGAGTGGGAATGACCACTAAGCTACACCTGAGACAAGAGGTGTGGTCATTACCAGCAACAACACTGAAAACAATTGAAACCAAAGAGGCTGTCAGATCACATCACGTGCAGCCAGTCTCTTAGATCTTCTGACACCTGTCATGTTAGAGACCGTGACACCCATGCCAGAACAGAATACCAGAATCCTAGAGCAAATCTGCACTTACTATAAGTCTCAGAATCTATTTGTACTGCTGCCAAAGATTCTGACCAAGTAGTTTGGTAAAAACATATCTTTTTATTGCTCTCCTATGAAAACCTGGAGGCCCAAACCATAAGAATATACACCCTGAACAGGTAAGTTATTACCTTGGTGAAGGCAGATCATGAATTGTCACTGAGCTTTCCAAAAACATTTTATATGCTATGGCGACATATAAAAAGTTTTGATCGGTGGGCAGGGGCAGACTGGGAACTTAAAGTGGCCCTGGAAAAAATACTAAAAGTGGCCCTGTTTTGTAGTCGGGTCCAAATTGATGGAAGCCAAGTCCAGCAATTCCATATTGTGGCACATTATACCACCCCAACAGAGCCAAATACCACAGTCCAGCACAAAATGCATCCCCAAAAACTTCCACTGACCCGACGTGAGGACCGCCCAGAGGGCCCCCTGGACAAACGCCCACCGGGAAATTTTCCTGTAAGGTCTATGGCCAATCCGTCCCTGTCGGTGGGGGTCTGAGTGCTGAGAGCCCCATTGATCACTAGAACAGGGAGAGAGAAGCGCTCTCTCTTCGCTGCAAAAGACTGAATTGAGATGGACCCACAGACTTTCTATTGCTGAACTCAAAGATCTGAAACATTTTCTACATACACAAAAGACCCATTACTCTCAAATATTGTTCACAAATCTGTGTTAGTGAGCACTTTTCCTTTGCCGAGATAATCCATCCCACTTCACAGGTGTGGCATATCAAGGTGCTGATTAGACAGCATGAATATTGCACAGGTGTGCCTTGGACTGCCCACAATAAAAGGACACTCTGAAATGTGCACAGTTTTGCCATAATGGGGGGGGGGGGAGTCAGAAAACCAGTCAGTATCTGGTGTGGCCACCAATTGCCTCACGCAGTGCAGCACATCTCCGTCGCATAGAGTTGATCAGGTTGTTGATTGTGGCCTGTGGAATGTTGGTCCACTCCTCTTCAATAGCTGTGCGAAGTTGCAGAATATTGGCAGGAACTGGAACATGCTGTCGTATACCCCGATCCAGAGCATCCCAAACATGCTCAATGGGTGACATGTCCATTGAGTATGCTGTCCATGCAAGAACTATGATGTTTTCAACTTCAAGGAATTGTGTACAGGTACTTGCAATATGGGGCTGTGCATTATCATGCTGCAACATGAGGTGATGGTAGTGGATGAATGGCACAACAATGGGCCTCAGGATCTCATCACAGTATCTCTGTGCATTCAAAATGCCATCAATAAAATGCACCTGTATTCTTTGTCCATAACATACGCCTGCCCATACCATAACCCCACTGCCACCATGGGCCACTCGACCCACAACGTTGACGTCAGAAAACCGTTCACCCACACAATGCCACACATGCTGTCTGCCATCTGCCCTGAACAGTGAAAACCGGCACTCATCCGTGAACAGAACGCCTCTCTAACGTGCCAGATGCCATCGACTGTGAGCATTTGCCCACTCAAGTCGGCTTACGACGACGAACTGCAGTCAGGTCCAGACCCCGATGAGGACGACGAGCATGCAGATGAGCTTCCCTGAGACGGTTTCTGACAGTTTGTGCAGAAATTCTTTGGTTATGCAAACCGATTGTTGCTGCAGCTGTCCGGGTGGCTGGTCTCAGACGATCATGGAGGTGAACATGTTGGATGTGGAGGTCCTGGGCTGGTGTGGTTACACGTGGTCTGTGGTTGTGAGGCCGGTTGGATGTACTGCCAAATTCTCTGAAACACCTTTGGGGACGGCTTATGGTAGAGAAATGAACATTTATTGCACGGCAACAGCTCTGGTAGACATTCCTGCAGTCAGCATGCCAATTGTACGCTTCCTCAAACGTTGCGACATCTGTGGCATTGGCTGTGTGATCAAACTGTTTATATAAAAATAAATACTTTTATTGAATTACATTACACAATAAATATCACTTGTAGTCAAAAGGGATGGGATATAGAGAAGCGAGCCTCTAAACAATGGGCTCAACAATGCGGAGAATCGCATTGGAGGAGAATTGCACCTTGAGCAGCCACAGTTACCAAAATAATAAAGAGTCAGGTTACAATGAAATAGATGATGGATAGTAATAGCAATAATATATCACATCAGACATCTAGCATGACTATCCAAAAAATCCTTACACCCTCCTCAATCTAAGGCTCAAATTGAATGTCAGACTGCGGCATTATGTAATTATATCACTGATGGACAAAACCTACAATAATGATGGCTGCTAAGCACTGAATAGTTCCGTCAGTCCAGACATCAAAGGAGTCTCACATTACATACCCATATTGCTGCTGCTCGCGGTAACAACGGATCCCCAAATGCCTCAACCTCGACACGTGTTTCGCCACGTAGGCTTCGTCAGGAGGTACATTTAACTCTGAGACACATTGGGCATATATAGGCCAAAGAGGAGGGAGATCAATTATTTAACTATCACAATCACCTGTGTTGGGGGAAGTTCTGGCGCGGTCCCGTCCATGATGTGTGACTGCCTCCTTCAGCGCCTCCCCGTCGCCCACATTACTTTGCTAGATACTGTGGTTCCAGGTGGATTAAACGAATATAATAGCTTCAAACCCTTTTTGTAAGATGTGAATTTTATGTGTGGGCATATAGGATTTTTAATATATGTGTTCTATTTGTATTTTGTTTAGGCCTTAGATGGAGGGGGATATGACTGCATGGCAGGCATAAGAGAGCCTGTCAAATTATGTGAACCGAGATGAAGATATGGACTGTGCCCCTATGATAGATTTCATCAGAAACCAGTGATTCAAGAATTGATGTAATTGGAGAAGAGGAAGGCTTAAATGCCTATAATATTTTATGAATTTTTGGAATGAAAAAAAAATATTTTTTTTTTTCTTACAGCGCCACTGTCCACCGGTGGCGGCGGAGTGCTGATACTACATCAGAATTATGTATTTAATTGTATATTACATGCACTTTATACACAAGATCGTGGGGTCTGCTTGTCCTTGCGCCGGTGGACTGGGTAATCGCGGATGTGGTTTCCCATGCTACCGTTTGCTTGGACAGCGGATCCTTTTACTTTATTCCTGTTATTGTGCAGCGCCATTTTTCCATTGGCGGTAGCGGAGGGCTGACATCTGTGTAATTACGGCGGTCGGTATCTCTGCTGCCGGTCACTGGCAGGCGGGGTTGCCTTAATTAGAATTTTTTTTCACTGATGGCACTTTTATATGATTGAGGTGGGCACAACTGATTGCACATTGAATCATGAATTTTTTTAGTCCATGCACGTATGCACCTTGTTCCTTGTATAATGAGGGTCTTCAACCTAATGTCTTAATAAATAGATAAGTAAAGGAGAAAGATAAGAGTTAGGCCTTATGCACACGGCCGTTGTTTTGGTCCGCGTCC